>NW_011494863.1:435832-438560 GCF_000754665.1 Bison bison bison
CTGGAAAAAGTCAGTTTTCATTCCAATCCAAAGAAAGGCAATGCCAAAGAATGTTCAAACTACTGCACAATTGCACTCATCTCACACGCTAGTAAAGTAATGCTCAAAATTCTCCAAGCCAGGCTTTAGCAATACGTGAACCGTGAACTTCCTGATGTTCAAGCTGGTTTTAGAAAAGGCAGAGGAACCAGAGATCAAATTGCCAACATCCTCTGGATCATTGACAAAGCAAGAGAGTTCCAGAAAAACATCTATTTCTGCTTTATTGACTATGCCAAAGCCTTTGACTGTGTGGATCACAATAAACTGTGGAAAATTCTGAAAGAGATGGGAATACCAGACCACCTGACCTGCCTCTTGAGAAATCTGTATGCAGGTCAGGAAGCAACAGTTAGAACTGGACATGGAACAACAGACTGGTTCCATATAAGAAAAGGAGTACGTCAAGTCTGTATATTGTCACCCTGCTTATTTAACTTATATGCAGAGTACATCATGAGAAACGCTGGACTGGAAGAAACATAAGCTGGAATCAAGATTGCCGGGAGAAATATCAATAACCTCAGATATGCAGATGACACCACCCTTATGGCAGAAAGTGAAGAGGAACTAAAAAGCCTCCTGATGAAAGTGAAAGAGAAGAGTGAAAAAGTTGGCTTAAAGCTCAACATCCAGAATACGAAGATCATGGCATCCAGCCCCATCACTTCATGGGAAATAGATGGGAAACAGTGGAAACAGTGTCAGACTTTATTTTTGGGAGCTCCAAAATCACTGCAGATGGTGACTGCAGCCATGAAATTAAAAGACGCTTACTCTCTGGAAGGAAACTTATGCTATCCAACCTAGATAACATATTCAAAAGCAGAGACGTTACTTTGCCAACAAAGGTCCGGCTAGTCAAGGCTATGGTTTTTCCTGTGGTCATGTATGGATGTGAGAGTTGAACTGTGAAGAAGGCTGAGTGCCGAAGAATTGAT
This sequence comes from Bison bison bison, assembly GCF_000754665.1. Lineage (NCBI taxonomy): Eukaryota > Metazoa > Chordata > Mammalia > Artiodactyla > Bovidae > Bison > Bison bison. Next base: position 436,813 of record NW_011494863.1, read on the forward strand.
GCCTTTGAACTGTGGTGTTGGAGAATACCCTTGAGAGTCCCTTGGACTGCAAGGAGATCCAACCAGTCCATTCTGAAGGAGATCAGCCCTGGGATTTCCTTGGAAGGAATGATGCTAAAGGTGAAACTCCAGTACTTTGGCCACCTCATGCGAAGAGTTGACTCATTGGAAAAGACTCTGATGCTGGGAGGGATTGGGGGCAGGAGGAGAAGGGGACGACAGAGGATGAGATGGCTGGATGGCATCACTGACTCGATGGACATGAATCTGAGTGAACTCTGGGAGTTGGTGATGGACAGGGAGGCTTGGCATGCTGCAATTCATGGGGTCGCAAAGAGTCGGACACGACTGAGCGACTGAACTGAACTGAACTGAGAAAGATGATAACGATGACCCTATATGCAAGACAGCAAAAGAGACACAGACTTAAAGAACAGTCTTTTAGACTCTGTGGGAGAAGGCGAGGGTGGGATGATTTCAGAGGGTACCATTGAAACATGTATATTATCATATGTGAAACAGATTGCCAGTCCAGGTTTGATGTATGAGGCAGGGTGCTCAGGTCTGGTGCACTGGGATGACCCTGGGGGATGAGATCGGAGGGAGGTGGGAGGGGGGTTCTGGAGGGGAAACACATGTGTGCCCATGCCTGATTCATGTCGATGTTTGGCAAAAATCACTACAATATTGTAAAATAATTAGGCTCAAATTAAAATAAATAAATTAATTTTTTAAAGAAAAATCTAGTAAGAACCTTATCAAGAGCAATAGCTCTGTAATAGATAGAAGAGACAGAGAGCAGAAGGCCAATCAGGACTATAGGGAGGAAAGGAAGCCCGGGAAAGTGAAAGGGAAAGTTGCTCAGTCATATCTGACTCTTTGTGACCCCCAAGGCCTATACAGTCCATGGAATTCTCCAGGCCAGAATACTGGAGTGGGTAGCCTTTCCCTTCTCCAGGGGATCCTCTCAACCCAGGGATCGAACCTAGGTCTCCCGCATTGCAGGTGGTTTCTTTACCAGCTGAGCCACAAGGGAAGACCACCCTGGGTTTTTAATCAGACCCTGTTTAGATATATCTGAGCTTCTAAATCAAACAATCCACCCTAACCATGTGACCAAGACCTAAAGAGAGCTGTTTGTGGCCTACCTGTTGAATCTTTGTACTTTACACAGAGTAGGGACTTACCTGGCAATCCAGTGGTTAAGACTCCATGCTGCTAATGCAGGGGGCTCAGGTTTGATCTTTGGTCGGGGAACTAAGATCCCACATGCCCTAAAGCTCAGCCAAAAAAAAAAGAAACAATCTAGTGTAATGCCAACCAAAAACAGGAGAAAGGTAACGGACAGGAGCCCAAGAAGAAGCATAGCAGAAAACAAAAGAAAGAGGGAGCCAGCAATGTAGAACATAACAGAGAGGTCAAGTATAAAGAAAACCGGAGAAAAGTCATTGGATCTAGCAATTAAGGTGACCAAAGGAGCACTTTTGTGGAAGACACTGTCAATTACTCACCTCAAAGCTATTTTCCCATCCTTCTTCCTTACTGACAAGGACTATCTCCCACTATGCTGCTGCTGCTAAGTCGAGTCAGCCGTGTCCGACTCTGTGCGACCCCATAGATGGCAGCCCACCAGGCTCCTCTGTCCCTGGGATTCTCCAGGCAAGAACACTGGAGTGGGTTGCCATTTCCTTCTCCAACGCATGAAAGTGAAAAGTGAAAGTGAAGTTGCTCAGTCGTGTCCGACTCTT
>NW_011494863.1:438724-465033 GCF_000754665.1 Bison bison bison
TTTCCTTCTCCAACGCATGAAAGTGAAAAGTGAAAGTGAAGTTGCTCAGTCGTGTCCGACTCTTAGCGACCCCATGGACTGTAGCCTACCAGGCTCCTCTGTCCATGGGATTTCCCAGGCAAGAGTACTGGAGTGCGGTGCCATTGCCTTTTCCATCTCCCACTATAGGGGCTCAAAAAATACTGGATAACTTCTCAGTACATCTTCCTCCACTCCTTTAAACCTAAGGATAGGCAAGTGACCTAGTTCTGGGCACTTGGACTTGAGAATGAGCCTTGAAGCTTATGGAAAAGATTAGCCTTTTCAATACAATAGATATCTTCAATTCCTTCCTTTCCTACTTTGAAAGTTGTATGTGAGCTCATGTTGTTCAGTGCTGTGGCTGCCATCTTAGGACTATGAGAGGCCAAGCCCAAGAATGGGACAAACACCCTGAGGAAGGCACATGAAAAAAGTCTGGATATTTTTTCTTTCTTTTTCAGGAGGTGGCGGGGCTGACGAACCAGGTGCCACAGCAGTGAAAACACCGAATCCTAACCACTGGGCAACCACAGAACTTTCCAAGGCTTGGATCCTTCATGACATTATTGAGTGGCTAAGTTACCCAAACCTAAAGCTACTTATCTCTGGATTTCTTGTTATGTGAGATAATCAATGTTCTTACTGCTTAAACCACCGTTAGTCAACTATTTCATTATTTACAATCGTGATATATTGTGAATACGGCAGCCAGAATTACATTTACTGAGGAAGGAATGGAAAACAAGAAACTAAAGATTCCTAGTGTTGTCCAGTGGTTTCCAAATGCCAATTAATGAACTGGCTGCATTAAAATTACAGAAGGAGATTTCTAAAAATACAGTTTTTCTGTCCTTTATTCCTGGAATGCTCTGATTCAGTAAATTCAGCACAGAGCTCAGGGTTCTTGCTTTTTGATAAAAGCCCCAACTGGTATACCATTTTGGAAAGTTGTTGGCACTTTTTTATAAAGTTAAACACACACATATATACATATCCTATAACCTACAATTCCACTCCTACATATTTACCTAGGAAAAAGAAAAATATATGTCCACAAAAAGATGTGTATGAGAATATCCACAGTGACCTTATTCATAATAGCTGAAACTGGAAACAAGCCCAAATACCCATAGCAAGAGAATGAAAGGGATCAAGGGCTGGGGATGATTACAAAGATAACCAAGGGACATTGGAGGCCTGACCACAACTGAAAACCAGACACTGGAGCCAGTGAGCACGGTTCTGTGGTTTTCTCTAGTAGCCTGGAGGCAGGAGCAGAAAAAAATGAATGTTGTCTAAGTTATATGTGGAAATTAAAATGGTAGGGGCAAAATGGCAGGAGGCAAAGGAAGTAGAGGCAGTGGTGAGAATGTAGGAAAAGTGACTCATCATTTTGACCTTAGAGCTCAAAAAATGTGGTTTTTTTGCCACACTTTGCTGCTTATAGGAACTTAGTTCCTCAAGCAGGGATTGAACCCACACCCTTGACAATCAAAGTGTGAGTCCTAACTACTGGACCACCAGAGAATTCCCTGTATGAAACTGCTTATGAAACACCCCTGTCCAGGCTTCCCTTATTCTGTCCCCTGTAGCTCTGCCCTCCGTGCATTTCCTGCCTCTTCTTCCTTGGAATCCAAAGCAGGAAAAGCAGACAACCCATTTTGCACACTGGGATTGAGGCTTAGAGGAGAGAAAGTAGGAAAGGTCAATGTCAGTGTTGAGGAAAGTCAAGCAAAAGCTGAGGACAAGGCAGAGATGCCCCTGAGATGTTCAGTCTACTGGGGTACCCCAGAAAGGGCAGAGGCAAATCTGGAGTTTGTGTGGCAGCCAAGGAGGTTGACCCTGCTCTCAGAGGGTCTGAGGAGCTGTCATCTATGAGATAACTGGTAGCCTGAAAAATTAATTGACCTGCTCCAGACAGGAGATAAAAGGAAAATTCTGTCCAAGCAGGTGTCACACTAATTTGGCAGAAGGCTGGGTGCTGATTTGCATATGTCAACATCCTCTTCCCATCTTTCCTCTCCCTCAGTCAGGCTGGTTTCAAGCTGCTCCCTGGGGAAGAGCATCAGATAAGTGCAGCCTTGCATGGATGAAAATGAGGCTTTCTAAGGAGTCCTGGGAAGGAGTGGAGACGTGGAGACGGCTGTAACCTTAGAGCTCTAACTGCCCTTCCTCTTTCTTCTTGCAAGATCAGTGGAAGGAAAGGGAAAAGAAACCAACACGATCAAAGGTTTACTTTGTATTCAGCCCTATGCTGAAGGCATTTAACCTCATCTTCCTAACAACCCTGCAAGTCCAAGATCATACCTAAGTAAGGAAAGAGGAGTTTGAGTTTGGGGGAGAGGAAGCATCATATAGTTAGTGAGGGGTCATGCTGGGATCCCAGTGCAGGTCAGTCTGACTCAAACTCTGAACTGTTTCAATTATAATGAGCTGAGTGGTGTTTTCTGAGTGTGTCAAAGGTCAATTGACCCTGTACCCAGCTTAGACACTTAACTGTAGAACATTGACTTGCAGGAGAGGGCTCAATTTCCATAATTCCCAGGGCACCTAGTGACACACACGATAATGACTGACTGTCACCCATCAACAATAACAGCAAAATAACAATGAGAACCCCCACTTCTTGATATTTAAGTACTAAGCATTATTTTAAGTGCTTTATAGGTATTATCTAATATTTATCTTCACAATAAACCTATGATGCAACCAATGATTATCCTTTCAAGTACCCACGGAACACCTAAAAAACTGATCACATACTAGACAGAAGAGCACATCTCTTCAGATATTTTAAAAAATCAATAAACTACTTTCTTTAATAAGAATAGAACTTAACAACAAAAAGATAATAAGGATCCCATGCATTTGGAAATGCTACTAGACTCGTGGTACAAAAAATAAATCAAAATAAAGATATTTAGAAATTAAAATTAGCTGCGGGAGGTAGATAAAGTAATACTTAAAGGGAAATGTGTGGATTTATAAAAACATGGAAAAAAGCATCCAACTCAAGAAATTAAAAAAGAACAGACTAATCCAAAAGAGAGTAGGAAGAAGAAATCACAAGACAAAGTCAAATCTTAATGAATTAGAAAACAAAGGCACTATAGAGGATCAAGAAAACCTTTTGATAAACTCAATCCAGAAAAAGACAGGCATAAATAAACAATATGAAAAATTTTTGAAGGGGACATACCAGCAGATACAGTAGAAAATTTTAAGTCATAACTGAATTCTGTAAAGAACTTTTAGGTCAATAACTTTTAAATTTTTAATGAGATGAATAATTTCCCTTAACATGGAGAAACAATCCTATAATGGAGATATTATATTTCCTTTCAACAAATAAGGAAACTGAGGAACAGAGAGGAAATTATTCAAATTCCTCATACTAGTAAGAGAGAGAGTCTGGATTTGAAGGCCCAGGCAGTGGACCTCTAATTCACCCTTCTTCCCTCCCACATTTACTGAGCACCTGCCATTGTGCTAGGGATTACAGGAATAAAAGACAAAGTTCTCAGAATTCCCTGGTGGTCTAGTGGTTAGGACTCTGTGCTTTCAGGCAGAGCATCTGGGTTTGATCCCTGGCTAGGGAGCTAAGATTCCATTCCAGGCAGGGTGGACTAGTATCAGCAAAGGATGGAACAGGGAAGCACCATGATCCCTGGTGGGAACTAACTGCTGTTTGGTATTTCAGAGGCATACAAATCAGTGCAAGGCAGAGAATGGCAGAGGAGAGGCTAGAGAGGCGGCCAAGGTTCTTGTCATTGTAGGGTAGGTGCTAAGGAGTTTTGCCTTTACCTTGAAGGGTTAACTAAAGGGGTGACACAGGCAAAGTCATCGTTTAGAATGAGCCCTCTGGCTGGAATGAGGACGGTGGTGGGGGCTGGAACAAGGCTGAAGGGAGAGAGATGACTTAGAAGGACATAGCAGCATCCAGGAAAGAGATAGAGAGCCTGCTCTAGGGCAATAGCAGTTGAAATAAGAAACAGGAAATGGATTTAAGAAGTATTTGAGATGTAAAATTGGCAGGACTTAGTGGTTGATTAAATGTGGGAGAAATAGGTGTGAAAGGAATCAAGAATGAAGCCCCTCACCACCCAGTGTCTATCATGAATAACTGGAGTGCAGGGTAGTAATATCAACTTCTGACTTGTTCTTGATTCATGGATACATCCAATAATCTGTTCATCTTTTTAGTCATTTATTCATACATTTTTTACTCATACATCTATAAATCCATCCATCTATACATCTATCCTTCAGTCAAATTTTTTAAGTGTCAAAGCACCATGAAGAATAAGGGTATAAAAAGATACACTACTTGGCCTTATTTACTCATCCATTCTCTAAATGTTTATTGATATCCTTCTATGTGCCAGATAATATTCTAGGTAATGGAGATGGAGCAGTGCCTTTTGGCTAAGATCAAGTGTGGAGATAGAGTAGTGAAAAAGCAAAAAAGGTCCTGCTTAAGGACCTAACATTCTAGTGGGAGATACAAATAGAACACTAAGAAATAATACAATTTCAGGCAGTCAAACTTCTTTGTAATAAAAGAAACCAAGAGTTCCTTGGAGAAAGGGCTGATTCTAGGGATGGGGCAGGAAATATACAATGTGAGCCTGGAACATCTTGCAGTGCCAGAAACAAAGGAAGAACTCAAAAACACAATGATGGCAATATATCAAAGGGACATAAGGACCAACGTGAAAGGGCTCACAGTGAACAAAATTGGAATAATCTGAGCAACAAAATAAAGTATTACTGGATTATAGCCTCGTAAAAAATAAGTATTCATGAATACTGATTTAAAAGAATTTATTGAATAAACAAACAAGGGAAAGGAAACAATTCTCTCTTGCAGAATTTCAAGTAATTTATGTAGCTACTCCACCTTCAAGGAGGTGGAGCACAACTATCTACTCCTCAAGTGTGGGTTGAACATAATGACTTCACTCCAAAGAGTACAGTAAGGAAAGGGAGGAGAAATAACTTAACAGTAGAGAAACCTAGCAAACCTAAACTCAGGCAGGTGATAAACAATAACACCAACAGTAATAAGCCATCTTATTTATTTTAAGTAATGAATTTTTAGTTTATTACTTAAAATAAATTTTAATAAATACTTAAATTTTAAATAAGTATTTATTACTCAAGTAAGAATTTATTTATTTTAAGTAATAAATTCTTAAAGAGATGGGAATACCAGACCACCTGACCTGCCTCCTGAGAAATCTGTATGCAGGCAAGAAGCAACAGTTAGAACTGGACATGGAACAACAGACTAGTTCCAAATCAGGAAAGGAGTACATAAGGCTGTATATTGTCACCCTGCTTACTTAACTTACATGCAGAATATATCATGCGAAATGCCAGGCTGGATGAAGTACAAGATGGAATCAAGATTGTCGAGAGAAATATCAATAACCTCAGATACGCAGATGACACAATCCTTATGGCAGTAAGCAAAGAAAAACGAAAGAGCCTCTTGATCAAAGTGAAAGAGAGTGAAAAAGTTGGCTTAAAAGTCAACATTCAGAAAACTAAGATTATGGCATCTGGTCCCATCACTTCATGGCAAATAGATGGGGGAACAATGGAAACAGTGAGAGACTTTATTTTTGGGAGCTCCAAAATCACTGCAGATGGTGACTGCAGCCATGAAATTAAAAGATGTTTGCTCCTTGGAAGAAAAGCTATGACTAACCTAGACAACATAGTAAAAAGCAGAGACATCACTTTGCCAACAAAGGTTCATCTAGTCAAAGCTATGGTTTTTCCATAAGTCATGTATGGATGTGAGAGTTGGATTATAAAGAAATCTGAGTGCTGAATTGATGCTTTTGAACTGTGGTGTTGGAGAAGACTCTTGAGAGTCCCTTGGACTGTGAGGAGATCCAACCAGTCCATCCTAAAGTAAATCAGTCCTGAATATTCATTGGAAGAACTGATGTTGAAGCTGAAACTCCAATACTTTGGCCACCTGATGTGAAGAACTGACTCATATGAAAAGACCCTGATGCTGGGAAAGATTGAAGGTGGGAGGAAAAGGGGACGACAGAGGATATGGTTGGATGGCATCACCGACTCAATGGACATGAGTTTGAGTAAACTCCAAGAGTTGGTGATGGACAGGGAGGCCTGGCGTGCTGCAGTCCATGGGGTCACAAAGAGTCGGACACAACTCTGTGACTGAACTGAACTGAACCGACTGGTTTTAAGATTAAAACTGTATTTTTTAAAAATTCTTTTTAGAAAAATAGAACAAGATACAGGATAGTCAGTAATAGAATGGTGCATATCTTAGATGTGCTAGTCCAGAAAGTCCTTGTTAAAGTGACATTAAAACAGAATCTGGGCAATTTTCTGACAGTCCAGTGGTTAGGTAGGACTCCATGCTTCCATTGGCGAGGGCCCAGGTTCCATCCCAGGGAATTAAGATCCTATAAGCTGTGCAGTACAGCCAAGAAAAAAAAGAAATAAATAAAATAAAATAAACAAACAGAGCCTAAATGAGGTGAGGGGAGAGCCCTGCAGAGATATTAGAGAATAGAGTAAATCAGGCAGTGGGGTGGGGTCAACAAATGTAAAAATCTTGACATTAGGGCACATTTGATATGCTCAAGGTCAGTGAGCCAAGAACATTGTGAATGACAAAGCTACTTGGAGAGGTAGGCAGGGTAAGATTATGTGGAGCCTTATTTATTTCTTTTGTATTTCATCTTACCTTATGACTTTTTAAAAACGTGTTAAAACACACATAACAAAATTTAACACCTTAACCATCTTTAAATGCACAATTCATTCACATTGTTTTTGTGCAGTCAGTCTCCAGAACTCTTTTCATCTTGTAAAACTGAAACTCAATACTCATCATAAGGAGATATAATAAATAAATTAGTTTCTTACGACTGCCGTAACAAATTTCTATACCTTGGCGATTTAAAACCACAAAAATTTCTTTTTCCTGTCAAAAGTTCAACGTTAGTTTACATATACTATAGTTCATTCTCCTTCATTGTTGTGTAGTATTTCATGAATGAATGTACCGCAATTTATTTAGCCATTCTCCTGTTGATGCACATTTTGGTTGTTTCCAATTTGGGGTTATTATGAATAAGGTTGTTAAGAACATTCTTGTACATGTCTACACACGCACTCCTTTAACTTGGGTATATACCTACAAGTGGAATTGTTGGATAATAGGGAAGGTAAATGTTTAACTATAGTAGACAGTGACAGTTTACCAAAGGGCATTTCCCAGTTTACATTCCCACCATCGAGGAATGAGAGTTCCTCTTGCTCCACATCCTTGCCTACACTTGGTGGCAGAATTTTAGCATTCTGGTGTGAATGTAATGGCTTCTCAGTGTGGTTTAAATTTGCATTTTTCCTGGTTAATAATAATGCTGATCTTTTCATTGGACACCTTTGAGCAGAAGGGACATGTGACAATATTCTTAAAAGATTTCTCTGACTCTTGAGTTTAAAATAGATGAGTTAAGGGGAATTCCCTGATGATCCCGTGATTAGATCTCCGTGTTACACTGCAAGGGGCGCAGGTTCGATCCCTGGTCAGAGAACTAAGATCCCACATGCCATGTAGCAGGGCCAGAAAAAAAAAAGGGTGAGGTAAGGATCTGCCAGGAAAACCATGAGCATGTTAGTGCCCAGGAAGCCAAGTGAAGAAAGTGTTCCAAAAGAAATGTGTCATGAACTAAGTCAAATGTTAGTGAGACGCAGACTAAATGACAACTGAAAATTGATAAGTATATTTGGCAAGTGGCTTTAAGTTGCTTCTTATCCAAGAGAGAAACTAAGAAAAGTGAGGAAGAAAAGGGAGCACCTGGTGTTACTCTGGGAAAAAAAAGTCCTTAACCAAGATATCTGGGGGATAGTTAGAAAGATTAAACCCACCAGACTGTCAACATCACGTGCTTGCATTTCAGACCACCACCCCAAATGGAGCATTTACTAAATCTTCAGGCTAGAAGGATCATCACTAAACACAAAAATCTCTCCTTGTCTTCCAGGGAACTACACCTAAACTGGCAAACAGAAGGGCTTGCTGGCTGAGGGACCACCCTAGGATTCTAGTCTTTCATTCATAAAGTATGGAGCCCCTATTATGTGCCAGGTAGTCTATAGGCTCTATGGAAACAGCAAGGAACAAAACAGACCGAACTCCTTGCCCTCAGGAGCTGACAGTCTCCTCCCTGTACTTTCCTATAGTCTCACCCTCTTTATTGGGCTTTAATGCTAGCTCAGCTGGTAAAGAATCTGCCTGCAGTGCAGGAGACTCCAGTTCGATCCCTGGGTCAGGAAGATGTCCTAGAGGAGGGTATGGCTACCCACTCCAGTTATTCTTGCCTGGAGAATCTCCATGGACGGAGGAGCCTGGCAGGCTACAGTCCATGGGGTCGCAAAGAGTCAGACACAACTGAGCAACTAAGCAAGCACCCTCTTAATTACAAGCCTAGAGAACCTGAGGCTATAGGGCAGAACTAGGCAGATCTAGCCATCACCCCGAGTGCTAGTAAGACATAAAACTCTCCTTTTCAAAACTAAGTACAGTGATCAGCCCCTTTGGCGGACGGTGAATTTCCCCCAGGGGTACACCCAAGGTGGGAGCAAAGGCCCCACATCTGAAGTGCCATTAATTTGGGTGTCACTGCAATTTTCATGTTGGCTCCAGACAAAGCCGAATCACAACTAAGGATGGGATTTTAAATCACGACTTTCCAGAGTCTCATTAGGTAATTGATGCTGATCACATTGCTTAATAGGGATCTATAAAATACTTGCTATTTATATTACAATGGGCAGAGAAAAGGCTCAACTAACCAGATAATTGAGTGACAATATGAGGGACTAGGGTGAAGGGGCGGGAAGAGGCACAGAAATGTGAAGTTTCCCTGCCTCTGGCTTTTAGTGTCTTATTGGTGATGATTGTTTGACTGGATTCAGAAGAGACTGTGTGCCCTGGTCTTCACAAAGCCCAAAGCTGCTCTTCCCAGGAGCCAGGACTAAGAAAGAATTGTCATTTAATAGGATTTTCTACAGCAGGCTAAATCGCTTGCTAAATGAGCAATTTCAATCATCCTTTCCCATCCACTAGGAGGGAATTAAACTCACTTCTCGTCCAGCCTATAACCCCACCTCTCACATTCTCATTCCCTCACCAGCAATTAGCAAGAAAGAAAGAAGGTCTGGTTGGAGAATAGAAGGTACAGATTGTAGCAAAATGTTTAAGTTCACCAAATCAGGAAACTGTAAGAGAGTTGCAGCCCCATTCCCCACCCCTGCACTCCCCAGACCACCATTGGAGATTCGGGCACACCCTCCATATGCTGGTCTCCTTAGAACTCGAGAGACCCAGGGAAGGCAAACTTTTCCAAAACTCACCAAGAAGGGGCTGTAACACTTCCTTCTGCAAAAAGAGGGGTAGGATGAGATTAATTTATTTCCTAGAATGAGATTAATTTATTTCCATTATTGAGACTTGGGCCTTTTCAACAGGAAGTTTTTATTAAATCCCACCAATCAAGACATATAAGGCATTCTTATAACCTCCAGGTATTTCGAAGAGAGGTTAGAGAAAAGGAATGAATGATCTTGGGAAGCAAGAAGCTATAACATCTTCCATGTATGCACTGAAATCAGATAAATGGAACATGTATCTGGTAAGGAAGAATTCAGTATTCCCAAATTCTGCCTGTTAGGACCTCACTGCATCTGGATTCATTTCTACTTGCTCCATGTGGATGACCATTTTCCCTCTTTCCCTCTCTCTCTCTTCCTCTCTCCCTCCTCTTGTAGGCTTTTTTTGTCTCCTTTTGCATTGGGATTGATAGATGGCATGATGTCCTGGTTAAGAATGAGAGTTTTCTCCACAAATTGATCTTTGGATTCAACACAACGCTTACCAAAATCCCAGCTGATTTCTCTGCAGAAACTGACAAGCTGATCCTAAAAATCATATGGAAATTCAAGGGACCCAGAAGAGTACAACAGTCTCAAAAAAAAAAAAAGGAACAAAGTTGGAGTATAATAATCAAGACAGTGTGGCACTGGGATAAGAATAGACATATAGATCAATGGAATAGACTTGAGACCCCAGTATAAGCCCTCGAAATTATAATCAGTTGATTTTCAAAAAGGATGTCAAGACAATTCAAATGAAAGAATAGTCTCTTAACAAATGAAGCTGGATATCCACATGAGAAAAAATGAACTTTGACCCCTTTCTCATACTATATATAAAAGTCGACTCAAAACAGGTAATAGACTTAAATGTAAGAGCTAAAACTATAAAACTCCCCAAAGAAAACGTAAAAGTAAATCTTCATGACTTTGGGTTAAGCAAAGCCTTCTTAGGTATGACAATAAAAGCACAGGCAATGGAAAACAAAAAACTAAGTGGATTTCACCAAAATTAAAACTTTTTTGTGCTTCAAAGGATCCATCAAGAAACTGAAAAGGCAGCTCACAGAATGGAAGAGAACATTTGCAAATCATAAATCTGATAAAGGACTTGAATCTAAAATATATAAAGAACATTTGCTACTGCTGCTAAGTCACTTCAGTCGTGTCTGACTCTGTGCGACCCCATAGGCGGCAGCCCATTAGGCTCCCCCGTCCCTGGGATTCTCCAGCAAGAACACTAGAGTGGGTTGTCGTTTCCTTCTCCAATGCATGAAAGTGAAAAGTGAAAGTGAAGTTGCTCAGTCATGTCTGACTCTTAGCGACCCCATGGACTGCAGCCTACCACACTCCTCTGCCGATGGGATTTTCCAAGCAAGAGTACTGGAGTAGGGTGCCATTGCCTTCTCCGATAAAGAACACTTACAACTCAATAATAAAAAAGACAAATAACCCAATTTAAAAATGTGCAAAGGATCTGAATATATCTTTTTCACTAAAGAAGATATGCAAATGGCCAATAAGCACCTAAAAAAGATGATCAATATCATTAGTCATCAAAGAAATGAAAAGTAAAACCACCAGGATGGCTATAATTTAAAAAGAGAGATAACAGCAAGTATTGAACAGGATGTGGATAAATTGGAACCCTCACACACTGCTGTTGAGATCATAAAGTGATGCAGCTGCTTTGGAAAACAGTCTGGCGTTTCTCAAAAGGCTGAACATAGAGTTACCATATGTCTCACAAATTCCACTCCTAGATATATGTATACCCAAGGGAGTTGAATACAGGTGTTCATACAAAAATTTGTACATGAATGTTCATAGTAACATTATTCATAATAGCCATAAAGTGGAAGTAGTCCAAATTTTCAACAACTGATAAATGTATAAATACAATATGGTATTGTATGGTATAACCATTCAATATACATACAATGGAATATTATTATTCTACCATTAATATTAATGGAATATTATTCAGCAATGAAGACGCTAAAGACTTTGTGTGGATCACAACAAACTGTGGAAAATTCTTAAAGATATGGGAATACCAGACCACCTGACCTGCCTCCTGTGAAGCCTGTATGCAGGTCAAGAAGCAAGAGTTAGAACCAGACATGGAACAATGGACTGGTTCAAAGTTAGGAAAGGAGAACATCAAAGCTAGATATTGTCACCCTGCTTATTTAACTTATATGCAGAGTACATCATGTGAAATGAGGGACTGTATGAAGAACAGCTAGAATCAAGACTGCCAGAAGAGATATCAATAACCTCAGATACGCAGATGACACCACCCTTATGGCAGAATGCAAAGAGGAACTAAAGAGCCTCTTGATGAAAGTGAAAGAGGAGAGTGAAAAACCTGGCTTAAAACTCAACATTCAAAAAATGAAGATTATGGCATCCTGTCCCATCACTTAATGGCAAATAGATGGGGAAACAATGGATACAGTGAGAGACTTTATTTTCTTGGGTTCCAAAATCACTGCAGATGATCACTGCAGCCATGAAATTAAAAGACACTTGCTCCTTCAAAGAAAAGCTATGATAAACCCAGACAGCATATTAAAAAACAGAGACATTACTTTGCTGACAAAGGTTTGTATAGTCAAAGCTAGTTTTTCTAGTAGTCATGTATAATTGTGAGGCTTGGACCATAAAGAAAGCTGAGCACTGAAGAATTGATGCTGCTTTTGAACTGTGGTGTTGGCGAAGGCTCTTGAGAGTCTCTTAAAATGCAAGGAGATTAAACCAGTCAATCCTAAAGGAAATAAACCCTGAGTAGCCATTGGAGGCGGAGAAGGCAATGGCACCCCACTCCAGTACTCTTGCCTGGAAAAGACAATGGACAGAGGAAACTGGAAGGCTGCAGTCCATGGGGTCGCTGAGGGTCGGACACGACTGAGCGACTTCACTTTCACTTTTCACTTTCATGCATTGGACAAGAAAACAACAACCCAGTCCAGTGTTCTTGCTGGAGAATCCCAGGGACGAGGGAGCCTAGTGGTCTGCCGTCTATGGGGTCGCAGGGTCAGACATGACTGAAGTGACTTAGCCGCAGCAGCAGCCATTGGAGGGACTGGTGCTGAAACTGAAGCTCCAATACTTTGGCCACCTGATGAGAAGAGCTGACTCGTTAGAAAAGAAACTGATGCTGGGAAAGATTGAAGGCAGGAGAAGGGGATGACAGAGGATGAGATGGTTGGATGGCATCACTGACTCAATGGACTTGAGTTTGAGAAAGCTCCAGGAGATGGTGAAGGACAGGGAAGCCTGGCATGCTGCAGTCCATGGAGTGGCAAAGAGTCAGACATGACTGAGCAACTGATCAACAGAATTCAGCAATGAAAAAAAAAAGTACCAATAAATACTACATCATGGATGAACCTTAAGAACATTATGCTAAGTGAAAGAAGCCAGTCACAAAATACCACATAATACACGATTCCATTCATGGGAAATGTCCAGGTTAGGCAAATCTATAGAGACAGAAAGTACACTAGTGATTGCTTAGGGCTGGCAGTTGTTGGGGGGAAGTGGGAAATGACTCCAAATTGGGTACAGGGTTTCTTTTTGGAATGATGAAAATGTTCTAGGGTTGACTGTGGTGATGGTTGCAGAATTCCGTAAATATACTAAAACTATTGAATTGTGACTTTAAATGAATGGCATAGTACATAAATTATGCCTTGATTTTATATACACATACATACACATATATGTATGAAGAAAAGCAACAAGCAAGTCAAAAGTTAACTAAAAATTCTATACAAAATAGTTGCACTAAGAGGTCTGATCATTGCATTTAAAAAAATAATAAAAAAGTTCTTAAACCAAATTCTGAGGGCTTTGCCAACCAATTTCAGTTCTGGAACCTGCTGACCGTGGATAGGTTATTTAACCTCCCTGAGCTGTTATATCATCTGTGAAATAAGCATGAGGTAATTATGAGGATTAAATGAATTAACATGCAAAAATACTTGGCACATAGGAGATGCTCAGTTAATGAAAACTATAAAAAATAAAAGAATAGCAGTAACCAGAAAAGGAGAGAAGAAGAAAAAAATAGTATTTATGGGCCAAGACCACTTTCATACATTTTTGCCTATCCTGTGGAAGGACTCTAGGAACAAAGAAAAGTCTCTGGACTCTGAGGAGCTGGAAAGCTAAGAGATCAGGCATTCCTAAAAAAAAAAAAAATCCAACAAAATGAAACAAGTGCTGCACTAGAGTTATAGACTAGGTGCTCAGGGAAAGAGGAAAAGGCTTTTAAAGTGGAGGAGACTTTTTTTAAAAGTGGAGGAGACTTCCTACAAACAGTAAATGCTGGAGAGAGTATGGAGAAAAGTGAATCCTCCTACCTTGTTGACGGGAATGTAAATTGGTGCAGCCACTATGGAGAACAGTATAGAAGTTCCTTAAAAAACTAAGAATTAAACTACCATGAAGTGAAAGTATTAGTCACTCAGTTGTGTTCAACTCTTCACGACTCTATGGACTGTAACCTGCCAGGCCCCTCTGTCTATGGGATTCTCCAGGCAAGAATACTGGAGGGGGTAGTCATTCCCTTCTCCAGGGGATCTTCCCAACCCAGGGATCGAACCCAGGTCTCTGCATTGCAGGCAAGTTCTTTACATCTGATCCACCAGGGAAGCACAAAACTACCATTCAACCCAGCAATCCAACTCCTGGGCATAGATTCAGAGAAAACCATGGTTCAAAAGGATACATGACCTGAATGCTCATTGCAGTGCTGTTTACAATAGGCAAGACATGGAAGCAACCTAAATGTCCATCACAGATGAATGGATAAAGATGTAGTATGTATATACAATGGAATATTACTCAGCCATTACAAAGAATGAAACAATGCCATTTGCGGCAACATGGATGGACCTGGAGATGATCATACTAAGTGAAATAAATCAGACAAAGAAACACAAATATCATATGATATCTCTTATATGTGGGACCTTAAAAAATGGTACAAATGGACTTATCTTCAGGACAGAAACACAAACTTAGACAACAGACTTAAGGTTATGAAGGGAAAAGGGGAGAGGAATAGATTGGAAGTTTGGGATTGACATGTACACATGACTATATTTAAAATGGATAACCTACAATGGGATCTACTCAGACATAAAAAGGAGTACATCTGAGTCAGTTCTAATGAGGTAGACGAGGCTAGAGTCTATTATACAGAGTGAAGTAAGTCAGAAAGAGAAATATAAATATCGTATACTGACGCATATATATGGAATCTAAAAAGATGGTACTGATGAATTTGTTTTCAGGGAAGCAATGGAGAGACAGACATAGAGACCATAACTATGGGCATGGGGGGAGGGGAGGAGAGAGAAGATGAGATGTATGGAGAGAGTAACATGGAAATTTACAATACCATATGTAAGATAGATAGCAAATGGGAATGAATGAATCAGGGAACTCAAACAGGGGCTCTGTGACAATCTAGAAGGGTAGGATGGGGAGGGAGCTGGCAGGGAGGTTTGGGAGGGAGGGGACATGGGTGTACCTATGGCTGATTCTTGTTGATGTATGACAGAAAACCACAAAATACTGTAGAGCAATTATCCTTCAATTAAAATATGAAAAAAAACCCGAATTTTTAAAAGTGGATAACCAACAAGGACCTCCTGTATAGCACAGGGAACTAAGATCAATATTCAGTTATAACCTAAATGAGAACAGAATTTGAAAAAGAATGGATACTTGTATGAATATAACTGATACAAACTCATATAATCTCTGTGCTATACACCTGTAACTAATACAGTATTGTTAATCAATCATGCTCCAGTACTCCAATATAAAATAAAAATTTTTTAAATAAATATAAATAAATAAAGCAGAGGAGACGTAAAGATTTGGCCAGGTGGGAAAGTGATGCATGCATCCGTGTCCCCCCACCACTGTGGGTGCCAAGAGGATGTGAAGCACACCCTCCCCACCCCACCCAAGCCCTGTGGAGAAGGAAACTGGAGAGAGTCAAACTAACACAGACAGAGACTATTTGTGGCCAGGATGGTCAATGAAGCTGGCACATGAGAGAGAAGGTAGCGCCTGCCTTCCTGGACTTGTAAGAGGTAGCTGACCCTCAGGAGCTCCTCCTCTCTCCCCTGTTCCCAGCTCCTCTCAGCCCCTAAGCCTCTGGATCTCCTTTTCCCTCCCACCAGCCCTCTTTTTCGGAACATCCCAATGCACTGTGGGCAAAGCGTGATGCCTCCATCACTCCTCCCTTCAGTGACTCATCCCCAAGACTGGGGGTGGCAGGAAGTGCCAGGGCCCTAGAGCTGCAGTCCCATCCGGATTCTGGCAGCTTAGAGACATCCTATCTTCTTCCCTCCTCCCCCCACCCCCGCCTCCTCCTCTACTTTCAGCTCTGACTCTTGATGTTTCTGTGTAAGACACCCACCTCCCCCAAAACTCTTGCTGCCTTTCCATTCCTCCTCTAGTCCCTATACTCCAGCCCCCAGGGGTTGCTGGAGTTTGGGGGGGAATGAAACAGCCTCTAGGGAAGCAAGCACAACCCAGACTTAGGGGCCTTTCATCAGGGAAGTAGCCAAGTAAGAGCTATACCCCCACGACCAGGCCTTTGAGGGGGCTTGCCCATGACGTAGAAAGCATTCTGAGCAACACTTAAAACAACAAAATTATTTTACTACCTCCTAAGGACTTCATCGGAGAAGGCAATGGCACCCCACTCCAGTACTCTTGCATGGAAAATCCCATGGACAGAGGAACCTGGTGGGCTGCAGTCCATGGGGTCGCTAAGAGTTGGACACGACTGAATGACTTCACTTTCACTTTTCACTTTCACGCATTGGAGAAGGAAATGGCAACCCACTCCAGTGTTCTTGCCTGGAGAATCCCAGGGACGGGGGAGCCTGGTGGGCTGCCATCTATGGGGTCGCATAGAGTCAGACACGACTGAAGCGACTTAGCAGCAGCAGCAGCAGAAAGGACTTCATAAGTTTCCTCATTTATTCCTCGAAACAACCCTATGAGGCAGATACTATTATCATTGCCATTTTGCAAATGAGAGAAGTGAGGGGAACTAACTCGGCAAGTAGCAGACTGGGACTCAAATCCAGACTCTTAACCACCAGGCTTTTCTGCCTGTTTTGGGAACAGAGGACTCTGTAGGCCTCCTTAAGCACAGCCTCTCAGTAATGTAGGGGAAGTTCTCGGTACATACATAATCCTGAGGTTCTCGGTACAGCTGCCCTGAGGTCTGGCTGGGGCTAAGAGCTTTGACTTTAGCCTCCCTTCCTATTCCCATTGCCTCTGTGGACTTGCCCTACTCTCCACTGCTGAGCAGTGGGAATGTGGAGAGCTACTTCTAGGATTCTCATCTCCCTCAAGAGCTTATCTTCGTATTAAACTTCTAGGACAAACAAACATCAACATGTTTCAGGAGTGCCCAAGGGCTACATAGAGAGCAAAGAAAGAGCATCGCTTATAGGTGCAGCCAACAGAAGGAGGCAACAGACACACTTAAGCATGGGGTTATCCCAGGCTTGAAGACATTAGACACCTGTCACACTGAAGGGGCACAGAGATGGTGCACATGACAACAGAAATAATAACACCCTTGAATTATGTATCACTTTATAATGTCTCAGGCACTTTATAAACATTTGATTCTCCAGATGACCTCCAAAGACCCGAGGAGGCAGGAAGCATTTTTTGTAAGCTGTTGCCACATGTCAAGTTTTCCCCCAAGAGGAGGAAAGGCAAGGAGGCAGGCAAGGCAGTGAGTGAGTTAACTAAACCCAAGCCCCAGTGGGTAATTGATAGTTTTAATGGTGACTTTATCCTCAGGCTCCTTGGATATCATATTTCCACTGGATTACCACATTTACATAACAGTGCAGAGTGAGAGACCCTGATAAATCTTCTCTGCTTGTGGATGAATACAGTGCAAATGTACTTTGTTGACAGCGATTTGTTTTACTACACTCCTGCCCTTCAGTTTTGGGAGGAAAGAGCAAGGCTATTATGAAGAGAGGGGGGAAAGGAGGGGAAAATGGAAAGGGAGGGAGGAAGACTAGAGATCTGGAAAGATAGAAATGAGTGAGAGGGTTAGAGATGGAGAGAAAGGGAGAGTTCTGGGCAAGCTGGAAAAAGGAAGCAAGAAAGGAAAGAAGGAAAGCCATCTCAGCAGTCAAGGGTTTCATGGCAAAAGGGATGGAGTGATTCTGTGCCATGTCACTGGCTGCTGGGGAGCAGTCCACAGTAGTGGGGTGAAAAAGACTCAGGGGTCTTTTGGGTGGCTCTCATCTTTGTAGCTAGTCAAGAGAGGCTGGAAGAAGGAGAGTCTCAGGGCACAGAACTCCTTTAAAGTCCACTTAAGATGTCATAGAAGACCTCTCTGAGCCTCTTCTTGTCACATTTCACCACTCTCCATCCCCCTATATCAGAGAACAGGTGGGCTTCTAGGGGCATGAGGACTGGGCTCAAAGAATCCCTGGAGTCCTTCTGATCCAGAGGCTTGGATTTCAGCCCCTGCTCTGCCACTAACTGAGGTGGACGGTTTTAATCCCCTAAGATCTCAGCTTCAGTTTCTCTACTGGTAAAATGGGAAATTATCTTTCTATCCAACAAACATTGATTGTACACCAGACATTTTCTACGGAGCAGAAAACAAGATAGATAATAGTCCTTTCCTTCAGGGAAAGACAATCCAACGAAGGTAACAGTACTTCTGAGAAACAGGCCCTGCCCACAACAGGATAAGAGATGAGAGTTCATTCTGTGCTAGGCACTGTGCTACATGCCTCGTGTATTAATTCCCTCACAGAAACTCAGTGAAAACACTCCTATTATTATCCTCGTTGCATCTTGGGTGGGATGACAGATGACAACACCTTAGTTGTCAACACACCCCATCTTCAACACACCCCATCCTATAATCCTGTTTCATTGTCTTCACAGCATTGACCACTATCTACAATGAATATATTAACTCACTTGTGTGCTGAGTGCCTTATTCACACCTGTATCCCAAACATTTTGAGCAGTTTCTGATGATGCACAGTAGGTTCTCATTAACTACATGTTGAAGGGATGAAGGAACAAAGGATAGGGACCTCCTGGAGAGTGAGTGCCTCCCTGCCCTCCATGCAGGGTGATGATGACAAGGGGGATCTGAGGGTGGGTGCTCAAGATGCTCTACCACTGCAGACATGAAGGGGGCTGTTATTAGCTAACCTTTCTTTAGGAAGGAAGAGTGTGTTCTTCTCTCTAGTCTTCAGCGGTCTTCTTCTTTGTAACTTCCCTCAGATGATCTGCCCCTTCCTGTAACATGATTCATTCTACTTCCTCTAATTGTACCCTCTTCAATTTCTGTCTCACTCTCATTCTTGTTCTTTTTGCTTCCATGCTTCTTTTTTTCTCTTTGAAAGAAAGCTCATCCAAAGAATTGCAAATTGGTGATTTCAAAGGCCAAGTGGAAGTTCAGTCTTGTGCCAAACCCTTCTTCCAATAGAGGGTACTTTTCTCCAACTTTAAAATGGGCAGAAACTTAAAAAAGAGAGAGAGAGAGGCAGTTTTTTTAACGAGTGCTGGTGGACCTGTGGGAGAGGGGTCTCCGGATCACAGAACTGACCTTCCCACATCCTCATCCAGAGAAGCCTCATTAAAGCCTTAACCATAGGAGTCCCATAACCAACACATATCTATTTTCTCTCCCACTCTGTGTGTTAAGTGTTATTTGCAGCAAATATCAATCAAAGGATAATAAGCCTGGCTTTCCCTCCCTCTTTGGGTTTTGAAAACTCCTCAGCCTATTGCATAGCAGGTTCTGCCCGGGATGTAACCAGCAAGGCCATGGGTTAAGTTTAGAAGAACCATGTCACTACATGGCTGACAGTATTGTTACCAAAAGTGGAATTCGCCTGCTCACCGCTCTAAAGCTAATGAAGAGGCAAGGCTGGTGGAAAAGAAAGTTTGCTTTATTTCAGAGGCTTCCAACCAAGGGTGGGGCCAGACTCCTGTTGTCCAAAGTCAAACTTACTTCACTGACAATCAGTGGGCAAGAGCTTTTTAGGCAGAGGGAGGGGGCTGCAATGCAGAAACAGTACAGTCAACTCTGTTAGGGTTAGGCATCCTGAAATTGGTCATGCAGTGGTCTGATTAGCATCATTTTGATTATTTTAAGTACAGTTAATCTTCCGTTCCAGAGTCCACTTGTTCCATTTTTTTTGAGGGAAATTCTTGGAATCATGGGAACTTATGCCATGGTTAAGTCTGGTCATGATGGAGTTAACATCTTCCACCTTGTGGGGGTTTCAATATCTACAAGACAGCTCAGAGGAATATGGCTTGGAATATTATCTATAGCCCTTGAAGAGGAACTAAAGGGCTCTTGTTTAATCTTGTTTAGTCTTGTTTAATCTTGTTTAGTCTTGTTTAATGACTAAACTATTATTTGGTCTTGTTTGACTGTTTTTCTTTGCTTACACATTTTCTCATTTCTGTGATTAAACTTATTCCTTGGCTAAAGTTTTTCCAAGGACAATATGCCGGCAAAAGTCTTAAGGGGCACAAAAATAAACTCAAAATGGATTAAAGATCTAAACGTAAGACCAGAAACTATAAAACTCCTAGAGGAGAACATAGGCAAAACACTCTCTGACATAAATCACAGCAGGATCCTCTATGACCCACCTCCCAGAATATTGGAAATAAAAGCAAAAATAAACAAATGGGACCTAATTAAAATTAAAAGCTTCTGCACAACAAAGGAAACTATAAGCAAGGTGAAAAGACAGCCTTCAAAATGGGAGAAAATAATAACAAATGAAGCAACTGACAAAGAATTAATCTCAAAAATATACAAGCAACTCCTGCAGCTCAAGTCCAGAAAAATAAATGATCCGATCAAAAAATGGGCCAAAGAACTAAAGACATTTCTCCAAAGAAGACATACAGATGGCCAACAAACACATGAAAAGATGCTCAACATCACTCATTATCAGAGGAATGCAAATCAAAACCACAATGAGGTACCATCTCACGCCAGTCAGGATGGCTGCTATCCAAAGTCTACAAGCAATAAATGCTAGAGAGGGTATGGAGAAAAGGGAACCCTCTTACACTGGTGATGGGAATGCAAACTAGTACAGCCACTATGGAGAACAGTGTGGAGATTCCTTAAAAAACTGGAAATAGAACTGCCATATGACCAAGCATTCCCACTGCTGGGCATACACACTGAGGAAACCAGAATTGAAAGAGACACATGTACCCCAATGTTCATTGCAGCACTGTTTATAATAGCCAGGACATGGAAGCAACCTAGATGTCCATCAGTAGATGAATGGATAAGAAAGCTGTGGTACATATACACAATGGAATATTACTCAGCCATTAAAAAAATACATTTGAATCAGGTCTAATGAGGTGGATGAAACTGGAGCCTATTATACAGAGTGAAGTAAGCCAGAAAGAAAAACACCAATACAGTACACTAATGCATATATATGGAATTTAGAAAGATGGTAATGATAACCCTGTATGTGAGACAGCAAAGGAGACACTGATGTATAGAACAGTCTTTTGGACTCTGTGGGAGAGGGCGAGGGTGGGTTGATTTGGGAGAATGGCATTGAAACATGTATAATACCATATGTGAAACGAATCACCAGTCCAGGTTCGATGCATGAGACAGGATGCTAGGGGCTGGTACACTGGGATGACCCAGACAGATGGTATGGGGAGGACGGTGGGAGGGAGGTTCAGGATGGGGAACACGTGTACACCTGTGGTGGATTCATGTTGATGTATGGCAAAACCAATACAATATTGTAAAGTAATTAGCCTCCAATTAAAATAAATAAATTTATATTAAAAAAAAGTCTTAAGAGGAAGGACCACAGGGGTCCTATTCCATTTCAGTATATTAGAGTGGTTGGGAAAGTGGGCCTGAAGATTCCAACAGCCTTGAGTCTGAAGCCTGGCTTCTCAGTGAGTAGACTATAGATGACAGGGGCAGAAGTTGTGTCAGATGAGTCTTTGGGTACTTTGCTCAAATCAGGCATTTCTTAAAGCCCCTTGTGTTAAGTCAGCTTGACAGTTCGAACTGGGGTTATCTCTTGCAGAAATGTCCAACACACAGGATTCTGAGTGCCTCAAAAACTCAGCTTTTTCTTCTTTGCATCCCTAGAGGCAGGCTACATGCTGGACATACAAGAAGCACATTGTCCAGACCCAAAGATACTCATTTACTCTCTCTAGATACTGCTGTCCCTTGAGACTTTGTTATGCTTAGCACCTACTGTGTGCCAATCACCCTAAATATGTTATCTCATTTAATCCTATAATGGCCCTTGAGTTAAGGATTAAATGAGACAATAAGTATTATCTCTCACCTGGACTATGGAAAGAGCCTCCTTCTAGAACACTGAGTTCTTCCTCATATGATACCTGTAGTCTATTCACACAGCAGCCAGAGAGCCTTTTAAAATCATATCACTCCTCTGCTCAAAACCCTTTATGAATGTCCCCATTTCACTCAGCATAAAGTCCAAAATCCCTAGTATAGGATTCTATAGTTCTGTAATTCCACAGGGCCTTCTATTACTTCCCTAACTCCAGGCCATAAAGTTTATGACCTCCTGCCCTACCATTATCCCCCTTGTTCTCTCCGATAAACCACACTGGCTTCCTGACATTCCTCAAATATTGCTGCACACACTCCTGCCTCAGGCCCTTTGCACTGGCTATCCTCTGTGCCTACAAAGTGCTTTTTGTTTTTAATTTTTGGCTGTGCTGGGTCTTTGTTGCTGCAAAGGCCTTTCTCCATTTGTGGCAAGTGGGAGCCACTCCTTGCTGTGCACGAACTTCTTATCATGGTGGCCTCTCTTGTTGCGGAGTACAGGCTCTAGCGTACAAGGGCTTCAGTAGTCGTAGCTCCCAGGCTCTAGAACACAGGCTCAGTAGTTGTGGCTGGCTTAGTTGACCCCTGGCATGTGGGATTTTCCAGGATCAGGAGTCAAACCCGTGTCTCCCATATTGGCAGATGGATTCTTTACCACTGAGCTACCAGGGAAGCCCTACAAAGCTTTATCCTGATGTCTCCATGGTTTGCTCCTTTGCTTATTTCAAGACTTTACTCAAGTCACTTTTTCACAGAGGCCTTCCCTGACTCCCGTGATTTTTTTTTTTTTTGTGGGGGTGGGGGGCTTGCCATGTGGCATATGGGATCTTAGTTCCCCAATCAGGGATTGAACCCCTGCCCCCTGTCTTGGGAGTGTGAAGCCTTAACCACTGGACCACCAGAGAAGTCCTCCCTACCCCATCCCTGTGGTAATTTTTAAATATGCCTACAAATCATCCTGGAGAAGGCAATGGCACCCCACTCCAGTACTCTTGCCTGGAAAATCCCATGGACAGAGGAGCCTGGTGGGCTGCAGTCCATGGGGTCGCTAGGAGTCAGACACGACTGAGCGACTTCCCTTTCACTTTTCACTTTCATGCATTGGAGAAGGAAATGGCAACCCATTCCAGTATTCTTGCCTGGAGAATCCCAGGGACGGGGGAGCCTAGTGAGCTAACGTCTATGGGGTCACACAGAGTCGGACACGACTGAAGTGACTTAGCAGCAGCAGCAACAAATCATCCAGTACTCTTCCCTTCTAGAAGTAGAACTCAGTTCTCCTCCCCCTGAATGTTGGTCCAACTTAGTGACTGCTTCTAAAGAACGGAATATGGCATAACAGTGTGTGACTGCTAAAACAAAGTCATAAAAGGCATTATGATTGCCCTAGTCTGATCAGCAGAAAAGACAGACAAACCCAAACTGAGGGACATTTCACAAAATACTTCATTAGTACTTTTGAAATTCTCAAGGTCATGAAAAACAAACAAAGACTGAGAAACTGTCACTGATCAAAGGGGACCAAAGGAACATGATGACTAAATACAACGTGTCATCCTGGATTGAATCCTAGAACAGAAAAAAGGACATTGATGGAAAAACTGGTGATATCTGAATAAAGTCTATAGTTTAGCTAATAGTAGTGTACCAATGTTAATTTCTAAGTTTTGACAAATGTACCATGGTTATATAAGATATTAATGTTAGAGGAGCTTGGATAAAGTGTATATGGGAACTCTCTGTACTATCTTTGCAACATGTCTCTAAATCTAAAATGATTGCAGCATAAAAAGTGGTTTCCTCGTTGCTCTCTTTCTTGACTCACACACTGCCATGCCATGGGGATACTTAAATGGTAAGGATCATGTGGCGAGAAACTGAGGCCTCCAGCCAAAGCCGTGTGAGAAGCCATCTTGGAAGATCCTCCAGTTCTAGTCAAGGCTTCATTCACTGCAGTCCTGATTGACCCCTTGAGTGCAGCTTCAAAAGAGATCCTGAGCCCATACTACCCAGCTTAGCCGCTCTTGAACCTCAGAAACCATGAGAGATAATGTTCACTGTTGCTTTAAATCTCTAAGTTCCAGAGCAATTCATTATGCAACAACAGATAACTAATACGTGCCCTAATCTAAAGGTCTCCTTATAGCCACACTCAACCCTTTTCTGACCTTAATTTTCTTCATAGTACTTACTATAGAACAGCTTGTTTAACTTGTCTCCACACCAGAATATGCTGCTGCTGCTGCTGCTAAGTTGCTTCGGTTGTGTCTGACTCTGTGCGACCCCATAGACGGCAGCCCACCAGACTCCCCCGTCCCTGGGATTCTCCAGGCAAGAACAATGGAGTAGGTTGCCATTTCCTTCTCCAATGCATGAAAGTGAAAAGTGAAAAGTGAAAGGGAAGTCGCTCAGTCGTGTCCGACTCCTAGCGACCCCATGGACTGCAGCCCACCAGGCTCCTCCGTCCATGGGATCTTCCAGGCAAGAGTACTGGAGTGGGTTGCCATTGACTTCTCCGACCAGAATATGAGTTACATGCAATTGAAAACTATGTCCCTAGTACCTAGAATTGGGCCTGACACACAGCAAATGCTCAGTGAAGGATAGTTGTTGTAGATATTACTATTGGATAATAAAGGGTTAGGTAAAAATTCCTTTCCTTTGTCCTTACCTGGAAAAAAAAAACCTTCCCCTGAGGTTCAGGGTGGAGGATCAGGGCTATATGGCACCAAGAAATGTGAGCAGAAATGAGTGTGAAACCCTAATTTCTAAGTCCAACTTCCTCATCCACTGAGATCCCTTAGACAAGCTCTTCCTCCCTCTGGGTCTGTTTCCTCACCAAAAAAATTCTAAAGACTGGGATGACCTACAAGTCACCAAGATTTTTTCTTTGGCTCTAACAACCAATGATTCTAAGAATGGGCTGGAAGAATGAAGTGCAAACGTTCAATTCTGAAGCCGGAGTAAAGGGGGGATGAAGAATGTGTTTATCTTCCACAGGGACCAGGTAGAAGCTGTGACTACAACTTGAAAACCTTTTTGCATTTGATAACCTACTCCTTTGCCCCAGACCCTGGTGCCCTGCTCCCCTCCTCTGCAAATCCTTCCTGGGGCCTGGGTTAGCTACCTGTGTCTCCAGGCTCCTATTTTCCTTCACATAAGTCTTTATAAGTCTATACTTTTCAAATAGTATAGTAATGGAATCTTTGTGTCCTGGAGCCTTAGCTTGTAACAGAAACAAGCAAGTCCCAGGAAATACTCCTAGTTCTTGCAATTCCCTCCATGGAATATGAACTCTAAAGGGGAAAAGGAAAGAGAAAAGGGAGAGGGAGGAAGACTAGGTCTGTGCTGGGACTCCCCTAAACCTTACCCTTTCCTTCTTCTCCAGCCTTAGGCTCACTACCAAGCGAAGCATGCCTACCAGCCTGCCCGCCTCTGTCTCACCTATGTACAAGGTCAAATGCCACTTACATGAGCCATGTTATCTTTACCTGCTCCTCCCTCCCTCTCCGGGTCTCCAAAAACTTCCTGCTATTTGGTATGAAGTCATTTCTCTCCAGAAGAACAGCTCATGTAAAAGTTTAAAAAAACCTGGTATGTCCTGGGAATCATAGGTAGCGTGTGTCATGTTTAATCATGTTAAGTGAGGTTGGAAATAGTGGAGATGGAGCAGAACAGGTAGGCAAGTAATAGCACTGGTGGAGAATTTTGTCTCATAGGCCATGGAAGCCATTGAAGAATTCTGCACAGGTTGGAACTCACTTCTCTTCTTCTAAGCCCTCTTCACTCACATCTCTTCCTATCTTTTTCTGTACTCATCTTGCCTCTGGCATCCCATTTGGCTCATATGACAATCTTAATAACACCAAAAATGTATTGAGAACTTTCACTGTGCAAGCCTTCTGTTCACACTACCTCATTTCAACCTTTTAGTATACATGAGATAGACGTTATTATTGTCCCCATGTAACAGGCTTCAGCAATACGTGAACCGTGAACTTCCAGATGTTCAAGCTGGTTTTAGATAAGGCAGAGGAACCAGAGATCAAATTGCCAACATCCTCTGGATCATCGAAAAAGCAAGAGAGTTCCAGAAAAACATCTATTTCTGCTTTATTGACTATGCCAAAGCCTTTGACTGTGTGGATCACAATAAACTGTGGAAAACTCTGAAAGAGATGGGAATACCAGACCACCTGACCTGCCTCTTGAGAAACCTATATGCAGGTCAGGAAGCAACAGTTAGAACTGGACATGGAACAACAGACTGGTTCCAAATAGGAAAAGGAGTTCGTCAAGGCTGTATATTGTCACCCTGCTTATTTAACTTATATGCAGAGTACATCATGAGAAACGCTGGGCTGGAAGAAGCACAAGCTGGAATCAAGACTGCCAGGAGAAATATCAATAACCTCAGATATGCAGATGACACCACTCTTATGGCATA
>NW_011494863.1:465133-493797 GCF_000754665.1 Bison bison bison
CTCTTATGGCATAAAGTAAAGAGGAACTAAAAAGCCTCTTGATGAAAGTGAAAGTGGAGAGTGAAAAAGTTGGCTTAAAGCTCAACATTCAGAAAACGAAGATCATGGCATGTGGTCCCATCACTTCATGGGAAATAGATGGGGAAACAGTGGAAACAGTGTCAGACTTCATTTTGGGGGGCTCCAAAATCACTGCAGATGGTGACTTCAGCCATGAAATTAAAAGACTCTTACTCCTTGGAAGAAAAGTTATGACCAACCGAGATAACATATTGAAAAGCAAAGACATTACTTTGCCAACAAAGGTCCATCTAGTCAAGGCTATGGTTTTTCCAGTGGTCATGTATGGATGTGAGAGTTGGACTGTGAAGAAAGCTGAGCGTTGAAGAATTGATGCTTTTGAACTGTGGTGTTGGAGAAGACTCTTGAGAGTCCCTTGGACTGCAAGGAGATCCAACCAGTCCATTCTGAAGGAGATCAGCCCTGGGTGTTCTTTGGAGGGAATGATGCTAAAGCTGAAACTCCAGTACTTTGGTCACCTCATGCGAAGAGTTGACTCATTGGAAAAGACTCTGATGCTGGGAGGGATTGGGGGCAGGAGGAGAAGGGGACAATAGAGGATGAGATGGCTGGATGGCATCACTGATTCGATGGAGTTTGAGTGAACTCTGGGAGTTGGTGATGGACAGGGAGGCCTGGCGTGCTGTGATTCATGGGGTCGCAAAGAGTCGGACACAACTGAGCGACTGAACTGAAGTGAACTGAACAGGTGAGAAAAATGGTTCCAATGATTTGTCCAAAATTGCAAATCAAGGAAGAAGCAGAGCCCAATTTTTTAAGCATACATTGATTGGTCCATGCTCTCTGCCCGTTTCCAAAATCTCTCCTTTGGGGGAAAAATTAGAGCTGTCCCTAGGAGGTTGTGACGGAGAAGGCAATGGCACCCCACTCCAGTACTCTTGCCTGGAAAATCCCATGGACAGAGGAGGCTGGTGGGCTGCAGTCCATGGGGTCGCTAAGAGTCGGACACAACTGAGCGATTTTACTTTCACTTTTCACTTTTCATGCATTGGAGAAGGAAATGGCAACCCAGTCTGGTGTTCTTGCCTGGAGAATCCCAGGAACAGGGAAGCCTGGTGGGCTGCCGTCTATGGGGTCGCACAGAGTTGGACGCGACTGAAGTGACTTAGCAGCTAGGAGGTTGTGAAGTCTGGAGACAGAACAGGAAAGAATCCAAAGACTAAATAATTCTGGAAGAGAGATTTCCAGGCTCTGATGGAACCTATCTCACCCAGTGGTACTGCCTGGCCAGGCTTACCAGGTAGTCTTTTTCCATTATCCCACTCCCTGTCTTGGCCCACTTGCTTCCTCCAGTTCTCATATCTTCCTTCACCTCCTTGGATTCTGCTTGCCCTTGTCCTTCAGATTCTGGGTAATGCATTTGTTCTGAACATGCCTAGATGGACCAGGACCTTCTGGAAGCCTCCAGATAATTCAAGTATCTGGAGAAGTTAGCCATACCTCCACCCTCTTCCCCAAACTCTAACAAAAGGGGGCTGGCCTCATCCAGGGTTTCCAAGGCTCTTCAGCAAAGGCTAGTTCCTCTCTATCTCATCTCCTACACCTGTGTCCTCTTACAAGCTAAACACACATAACCACAAGAGCTTCTCAGAACATGCCAAGTTACTGAAATCTTTGCACATGTATTTTCTCTCTCTGGAATGCCAACATCCCCTCCACACCAAGTTTGTCACCTGGAAAACTCCTAAGTATCTTCAGTCTTGACTCAAACCTTGAACTTTATCCCTACCAACATCACCGTTCAGGCCAGCATTCCTTGCATAGATTATTCCTTCACTGGTCTATAGGTTGCTACTCTGGCCCCACACCATCTATTTCCCACACTGTATCCAGAGTAATCGTTCTAGAATGTAAACTTAATCTCATCACCTCCTTTCTTAAAACTTTTAAAGGTTTCCATGTCCTCAAAGTAAAGACATAATCCTTAACCTGGTTTGGGGCCTCTTCTACCCGACTCCCACCCATTTCTCTAGAAGGTGTGTCTTCCGACTGAGTCAACCACCATACTGGTACTCCAGCCAGATTTCTGGACACTTTTACTCAGTTCCTTGAAACTCGCTATTCTCTCTTGACCCTACATGATGCTCCCTTGGCTTGGAATTATCTTTCCCTTCTCCTTCCCCAGCTGACTTCCACCAACCTTTCAGGCAGGTCTCAGCCTGAACTCCCTTCACACTGAACCTTCCAGAACTCCCTGAAATAGGTGAGCTGCTTCTGCTTTTTGCCCCTAGTACCATTATTTCCCCTAAGACAGCATTTATCCTGTTTGTTATTACCTATGTATTTATTCATATCCCCCCAAACTCAATTGGGAGCCTACCTTATCACCTGCTATAACCCACAGTCTAGTACTAATGGGCTCTCCATGGATAACTGTTGCAGTGGTTGGTGAACAAAGCCTTCTCTGTCTTCACAGTGCAAACTCAGACACCCACTACAGCTTCTACCACCATCATCCACAGAGTTACTCTTATGGATTACTGTTCTCCAGGTGTTCTTCTCTCTTTATGGACTGGCATGGCACCTTTCATGTTAGTACTCCAACACTTAATTCAGAGCACAGCATTCATCCTTCCATCCATTTTCTCATTATTGTTTTTTTTTTTTTAATATTTATTATCAGGACTTTCCTGGTAATTCAGTGCTTAAGACTCCACACTGCCAATGCAGGGGGCCCAGATTTAATCCCTGTTCAGGAAACTAGATCTGGGCATTCCACATCTAAGACCTGGTGCAGTCAAATAAAGTAAAACAAATATATATATATATATGTGTGTGTATATATATACGTATATGTGTATATACATATATATATATACACTAGACACTTCGGATACAGCAGTGAACAAGATAGACAGGCCCTGCTGTCAAGTTTATATTCTAGTGGCATATATGGGTAACTAGTGAACAGGAGGTTGAGTGGATCCCAGTCCTACTGGGAAGCCCCTGAGGACTTTCCTTTCCACAGTTACAAAGCACGGAGCATAGACTCTGAGGAAGGGGAATATGTTCTCTTGGTGACCTCTGGATCTCCCTTTTTCCAGGTTTCCTTGGGATCAGCCATGAAGCATCAGCAGCAGAAGCCAGGAGGAAGGGAGTGAGGGAGGTTGGGCCGAGTGGAGAGGGTCCCAGTCTCTAAGGACAGGCAATGGCATTGCAGCCCCATGCTCACAAGCACTCTGCCAGAACAGTTTGGTAACTGGCTTTCCTCTCTATCCTGGAGCAGAGAAAGAAAGAGATCCATCCACTGAGGGAAAGACATCAATGGACAGAGATGACAGAGGAAAAAGGAAGGACAGGAAAAGTGGAACAGAGAGGTGGAGGAGGAGGAGTCAGAAATACAGGGAAAGGGAAGGAGACTGAAGCATAAACAGAAGGCCTGCAGGACTGAGCCCTCCCTGTGTTGCTAGGAGAAAGCTTAGCTTCTCATTCAGGTCACTGGGGGGAAGAAGATTCAATTTTGAGCCCCTGGGATTCCTGAGATGCTTTCCCGAGACCTCTGATCCCTCAATTGTCTTTGGCCCCATCTGATCATCCCAGGAACCTTCTGCCAAGGACCCATTAGCCCCCAAAGCAAGATATACTCTGTGCAGACCCTGACAAGCAAAAGATATGCAGTGATGGAAAAACACAGTTACTCTGAGCACAGCAACCTCTGATTTTCATCTTTTTCAGAAAAGATCATAGCAAAGACCCTGCATTCACCATCTGTTTCCTAACTGGGGCCTTCAGGCTCTGCTCACTGAGATACCAGCCTGACCATATCCTAATATGCAGGTACAGAGCAGAAACTTCCTGAGCTGAGAGCTGGGAAGGCAGATGCCCCCACCCCAGGAACTCCCAGATGCCAAGCAGGAGTCTGAGTTCTTAATTGTGCTGCTGCTCTTGCCAGCAGTCTGGGCTGCTCGCTCCTGAGGCTGCGATGCCATCTGCTGCTCAACTGAGGAAACTGGCTGAACTCTGACTGCACAGCCAAAGCTGAACCTGGCAGGAGTCAGCAGGGAACCCGCCTGGGTCTCCGGAGAGCCCTGTCTTTGTCTCTGAACAGACTCAATACGGGGCCTCAGGGACTGAGCAAATACTCTCTTCCCTGTCATCAGTCTTTTTAGACCAGGCAGGAAGACTTCACATGAAGGTACAGGAGGATGTGGCAGGGTAGGTGTGTCTTCATAAAAGTCCAGTGTCATCTCAAGGTTAAATTGCCCAGAGAGGTTCCTAGCCTGCCTTTGAAGTTCTACTGCTTTCCTTAAAGCATTTTTTTTTCTTTGCAGGTTTAACTAAGATTAGTCCATGTTCTGTTAATTAGGTGAATGAAATAATGAGGCCAGGCCTAGAGGAAGTGGGGCTTTGATGAAAAGAAACATCCTCCTACAGGAGGATAAAGTAAGATCTTTAGAGTCACAGTGGGTTTCTCAAGCTCCTACTCTGTATTGGCCCTGTTCAGGCCTCAACCCAGATAGGGTTGTGAGCACCAGTATTTTAGGGGTCACATGCTAATATCTGCCACATATTTGTTGAAGTAATGGTTATTTTAAGGACGTTTTCTTCCTCAAACTAGTTATAGTAGCCAGCCTCCAAGGTGAACCCCAAAGACCCCCATCTCTTGATATTCACATACTCGCAGTCCTCTCCCCCATAGTACCAGGGTTTATCTGTGCGACCAACAAATATAACAGAAGTAATGGTATATAACTTTAAGGATTAGATCATAAAAGATACTGTGGCTTCCCACTAGGTTACTTTCTCTCTGGTGGAAGCCAATTGCTACATAGTGAACAGCCCTATGGAGAGGTTCATGTGAGGGAACTTGGGACTTCTTGTCAACAGCCCCGTTACTGATCTTGGAAGCAGATCCTCCAGCCTCAGGCAAGCCTTAAGATGACAGAAGCACTAGAGGACAGCCTAACTATAGGCTCATGGGTGACTCTGAGTCAGTTCAATTGAGCTGCTCCCAGTTCAGAAACTGTGTGAGATTAACTTTTGCTGTTTGAAATTCTTAAAGTTTGGGGGTAATTTGTTATGTAGCAACAAAATAAACCTGTCATATGGTATAGTATACCTGTCATATGACGTATCATCTGCATTATATGACTTCATTTCCTTGTAAGAGCTGGCATCAGGACCCCAACCCTTCAGTTTCTCTAACCTGATCTCCTACCATTCTCTCCACTCACCCTCACCCTAGGCTCACTCCTGCCTGAGGCTCTTTCAACTTGCTTTCATATCTGCTGGAGACACTTCCTAAACCATGCTAAATCTCTGCATGGTCACCTCTTTATCTCTTTCAGGTCTTTATTCAGATGTGAGGTCTTCAGTATAGCCTTTCTTGACTCCCTGCACCCCTTATTGGCAACTCCCACATTTGTCTATCCCTTATTCCACTTTATTTTTATTCTTAGCCTTTATGATTAAAATCCCATGGATGGAGAAGCCTGGTAGCCTACAATCCATGGGGTCACAAAGAGTCGGATATAACTGAGTGACTTCACTTTCACTTTTTCTTTCTTTATGATTATAAGGCACATATATATGTATTATGTAACATAGATAATAAAATATATTTTACATATTTATAACTTCTATCTCCCCCACTAGAATGTAAGCTCCATGAAGGCAAGAATTTGTGTTTTTGTCTCTTTTGGTCACTGCTCTGTCCTCAGCAACTGAAATAGTGATAAACACATTGTAATAGTTGCACAATACATATTTAGTTGAATGGGGAAAATGAAAGCCATAATTAACCAATTATAGTATGTATGTCTTTTAGATCTTATATCATATGTTACATACCATATGTTGATGTCACATATATATTATACTTAAACACAATACAGGAAATGGCAAACTACTCCAGTATTCTTGCCTGGGAAATCCCATGGACAGAGGAGACTTGGTGGACTACGGGGTCACAAAAGAGTTGGACACGCTAAACAGCAACAAGCATGACATCCTGATATTCTCTTCTTATCCTTTCAGTAACCTATTTAACTTTATACTTTGTATATTTGTAAATCCCCAATGGCTCAGTGGGTGAAGAATTTACCTGCAATGTAGGAGACACAGAAGAAGTGTGTTTGATCCCTGGGTCAGGAAGATCCCCTGGAGAAGGAAATAGCAACCCACTCTAGTATTCCTGCATGAAAAAATGCCATGGACAGAGGAACCTGGTAAGCTACAGTTCAAAGGGTGGAAAAGAGTCAGACACAACTGAGCAACTAAGCATGCACAATGCTGTGCAGAGACAGTATGCCCATAAATAAGAAGACCTAGCTTTTTGTTGCTTGCTGGTTAGCTATGTGACTATGAGCCAGGCATGTAATCTCTCTGAGCCTCAGTTTTACTCATCTATAAAATAAGTCCATTATAATTTCCCTGTCCTATCATAGGGTAGTTGTAAAAATCAAATGATAATGAATGTTACAGCATTTTTTAAAAATCTAACACATAAGTGTCTCTGAAATGTGTTCCAAAGACCACCTGATCCAGGATATGCTCTGTGGAGAAAAAAAAAGATCAAGAGATTTGGGGAAATGAATTCCAGTATTCTAAGGCCCCCCAGCTCCCCAACCCTATGGACACTCACAATTTATTAGCACATGAAAGGCTCTGAAAACCCTTCTGCCTGAAAGGTTTTCCCCGAGTGCACCTGACTACACTTGGGGGGAACCTTGCTCTCTAAATATAGAGAGTATCGCCTTTGTTAGCAGCATAACAGTGTTACTTTAGACCAAGAAGGAATTCTAAAGTTTTTGGAATCGAAATCCGAGCGAGGCAGGCGATGAGATCCAACAGCTGATATGGAGACTTGGGGGAGGAGGAATGAAGAAAACGAAATGGAGGAGGCACGAGAGAGGGGGGAAGCAAAGCAGCAAGAATAAGGAAAAGAAGGAAGAAGAAAAATGGTGGTAAAGGGAGGAAAGGACAACTAAAATAATCTCCTTTGAAAAGAACCCAGCAGAACAAAGGCAACCTGAAATTTCCTGTGGGTGGGGGCGGGGGAGCGAATCCAGGAATCCTGGTGCTGCCTGCTGAGCCAGGCTTATTCCTTTGAGCGCTGCCTCTGCCAATTTCCGCAGTTAGAGCTCCGGCTTCCTTTTCAGTTTCAAAGAACCTCTGATTGAAGAGATTTCTTCTTTATCAGGGAGGAGGAATCAGGTAAACCAAATCAACAGCTTCTCAATTTGGTGTACTTATTAAGTGCCTGAAATGGCAGCTGCCATTTTTCCTTTCCTTGTGAGCAATAAGCCTTCTGGCAGCATTCATCTCCCCAGAGCATGTCTGGCTTGGAAAAGGAAGAACTGCAATTTCTCTTGAAAAGATTCCCTAGGCTAAATGGGACATGAAGAGGTTAGCAGGTTTACCTCTGGATCAGCCTTCCTCAGCCCAGTCTAAACAGATATTTGTAGAAAAAAAATTCTGTAGCTGTCCAGCTACACTTATATTTCCAGCCCTCACAGTCAAGAAGTTCTTTGTTATACCTTATTTCAGTCTTTTTGTATAATTTCATTATTTTTACTGCCTTTTCTTTACCCCAGAATAAGGAAGTAATCTGTCATAAATTGTATGTATAGTGCACTTTGTAGTAACCGATTTCTCTGGGTATACAACTGGTTGCTGCTGCTGCTGCAAGTTGCTTCAGTCGTGTCTGACTCTGTGCGACCCCATAGACGGCAGCCCACCAGGCTCCCCCGTTCCTGGGATTCTCCAGGCAAGAACACTGGAGTGGGTTATACAACTGGTTAATACCAACTAAAGAATCTCATTTCCCACCAAATGAGAGACTGGACTTTTTTTTTGTAATTGTGAGATTCAAAGATGGGATAAGGAGGTAATGGGAAAGGAAGCAAATATGTTGGGCACCTGCCCAGTCCCTTATATATGCTCTCTTATTTAATCATCACAACAATCTAAAATGCAGAGATTACAATTTGCATTTTATAAGTGAGGAAACTGAAGTCCAGAAATCAAACCGCTAATATGTAAGTGGTGGAATCAGAATCAGATCCACATTTGACTGTCAAATTCATGTTCTCTCTACCCCAAGGGCTTGTATATAACACAGAGAAACCTGGGTCTTTGATTGTCTTGCATTCCTTATAATAAATTTGGTGTATTCTTTAACCCCACAAACATGCTGGGATCTGGCCTGTTTTCACAGGCCCATTTACTGCAGGTTAAACTTAGCATCAGAAAGGTGCTAATAACTCCCTGAAGGTTTTTCTGTGACCCAGACTGAACTCAATCTACCTGATGTCACCTGCCTCATTAGACTGTAATCTCCACAATGGTAAGGACCATGTCTGTCTTATTCACCACTGTATTCTCCTAGTGCCTAGCACAGGACCTGCTACATGGTAGATATTCAATATTTGTTGAATGAATGAATAAATGCATGACAAAGACAGACAAAAGACTCCATAATGCAAGATAAGAGAAACTAAGATGAAGATTAAAAAGGCCAACCAACATTTATTTTTTTTTTTCCAACATTTATTTTAAAGACGAAGCAAGGAAGAGTAGAGATAGCCAGGAAGAGAATGAGAGACAGCAAGATAAGAAAACTCAGCACAAACAAGCAAGATAAAAATAGCCTCTTGCCACTGTCCTTTTAAAATTACTTTCTATATTTGAGTCTAAGTGACAAGTGAAATCTCCTCTGTAATTTCCCATGTGTTCAGCTTAATGAATTTCCGGCACATGGTTTCAGTATTGGAGGGCCAATTTGGACACTGTGGGGGTGGGGTTGGTGAGAAAATGAGGGGTATGGAAATAGACTAACTAATTGAGTCTAGAAACCAAATGAAGGGGGTGATTGGAAGCATGTGAGGAGGGAGCCAAGTCTTGGAACTTGCTCAAAATTAAGAAGGACTTGGAATTAGTCTTGCTCTAGCTGATGTCACCATGATATTTCCCTACATGCCATAGAGGGAGCCTCGAATCCCAGAATGCCTTGCAACTGTTCTTTGTACCACATTGCCTATTTTCTAAAGAGCTTTATCTGTTTATATACAGGATATTCTATTAAAGATTTAATTTCAGCCACTGGAAAGAATAAAGAGACTCTAGCTCTTTCAGGTCCATATACCTTCTATGCAGTAGGTACACTATAAATGTTAAACCAAAACAGTATGAGGGAGTCAAACTAGGGACTGAAAGTTGTTCGGTCTTGTCCTACTCTTTGCGACCCCATGGACGATACAGTTCATGGAATTCTCCAGGCCAGAATAGTAGAATGGGGAGTCTTTCCCTTCTCCAGGGGATCTTCCCAACCCAGGAATTGAACTGGAGTCTCCTTCATTGCAGGCAGATTCTTTACCAGCTGAGCTATCAGGGAAGCAAGCTAGGGAGGGGGAATATAAGAACGCACAGTCTACCCTTCTGCATCTGTTTGTGCTGCCAACTCTAATGCATTTTCTCTGTATACTGAGGAGGGAACTCTGAAAGGCCATAGGGCCCAGAATAAAAAGTCCTTTCTAGACCTTAAAATTGGCAATGACCATGAGGTCCACTATTTTAATCAGAATTACAGATCTTTTAGGCCCCTGGTATGCTTTCTACTGTTGTTTTAACCCCTTGATTGAGATAGAATTCACATACCATACAACTTACTCATTTAAAATATACAATTCAATGGTTTCTATTATATTCACAGATATGTGCAACCATCACCACAATTTTAGGACATTTTCATCACCTCAAAAAGAAACCTCATAACTTTTAGCTATCCTACAGCCCTCCACCTTGATCTAAGCAACCCTCTGATTTTCTTTCTGTCTTTATAGATTTTCCTATCCTGGACTTTCATATGTATGGTATTAAGCAATATGTGATGAAAGTGAGTGAAAGTGTTAGCTGCTCAGTCGTGTCCGACTCTTTGTGACCCCACGGACTGTAGCCCACCAGGCTTCTCTGTCCATAGCATTCTCCAGGGAAGAATACTGGAATGGGTAGCCGTTCCCTCTTCCAGGGGATCTTTCCAACCCAGGGTTTGAACCCTGGTCTCCTGCATTGCAGGCAGATTCTTTACCATTTCAGCTACCAGGGAAGCCCAGCAATTTGTGGTTTTGTAACCAAAAGTGAGATCTGCTTGCTGCTCAAAAGCCAATAAAGAGGCCAGGTTGGTGGAAACTTTGCTTTATTTGGGATGCTAGTAACCGGGGAGATGGGGAGCAGAGGGACACCTGTCCAGAGGCCAATTCCCCTCTACCTCCAACAATCAGGAGACAAGAGCTTTTTATAGTTGGAGGGAGGGGGCCACATGCAGAAAGAGTATAGTCAGCTCTGACAGTTATCTTGAAATTGGTCATTGGTGGTCTGACCAGCAACATCTTGTTTTAAGTACAGTTAATCTTCAGTTCTATGGTCTGCTGCTGTGCTGCTAAGTCGCTTCAGTCATGTCCAACTCTGTGCAACCCCAGAGACGGCAGCCCATGAGGCTCTGACATCCCTGGGACTCTCCAGGCAAGAACACTGGAGTGGGTTGCCATTTCCTTCTCCAATGCATGAAAGTGAAAAGTGAAAGTGAAGTCGCTCAGTCATGTCCAACTCTTCACGACCCCATGGACTGCAGCCTACCAGGCCCCTCTGTGCATGGGATTTTCCAGGCAAGAGTGCTGGAGTGGGGTGCCATTGCCTTCTCTGGTTCTATGGTCAGGTTGTCACATTTCCTTGAGGCCAGTTTTCAGAGTTCTGACAGCTTATGTCATGGCTATAATCTGGTCATCATGTAGTTAACGTCTTCCACCTGGTGGGGGTTTCAGTATCTACAAGACAGCTCACAGGATATGGCCCAGAATGTTATCTATGCCCTTGAGAAGGAACTAAAGTCCTTAAGTGTGCTAAGGACTAAACTATTATTTAATCTTGTTAGACTGCTTTCCTTTGTTTTTGAATTTCTCTAATTAAACTGGTTCTTTGGCTTAAGTTTTTCTGGGCTTCCCTGTTGGCTCAGTGATAAAGAACTGCCTGCCAATGCAGGAGATGCAGATTTGATCCCTAGGTTGGGAAGATCCCCTCGAGGAGGAAATGGCAACCCACTCCAGTATTCTTGCCTGAAGAATTCCATGGACAGAGGAGCCTGACAGGCTACAGTCCACAGGGTCACAAAAGAGTCAGACACGAGTTAGGGAGTAAACAACAACAAAAGTTTTTCCACAGACTAAAGGCAGGTGGAGGACATGGGGAGCAATGACCATAGGGTCCTACTCCATTTCAGCCTGGCTTCTTTAACATAATGGTTTCAAAGTAGGTTCATTTAGGTTGTATCATGTGAATTAGTACTTCATTTCTTGTTATGGCCAAAATATATTTCACTGTATAGATATACCACATTTTATTTATTCATTTGTCAGTTAAATGACATTTGTTTCAACTTTTTAACTCTAACAAATAATGGTACTATGAACATGTGTGTGCAAATTTTTGTGTAGATTTGCATTTTTACTTTCTTGGGTATATACCTAGGTGTGGAATGGTTAAGCCTTAAAGTAACTCTATGTTTAATACTATGAGGAACAGCCAGGCTGTTTTCCAAAGCGCCTGTACCATTTCACATTCCCATCAGCAGTGTATGAGGGTTCCAATTTCTCTATATCCTTGCCAATCCCCATATGCTTTTGGGAAATAAGGACTACTACAGGGCCCCACTCTAACTTGGGTAGCTATTCTAGAGCAGCAGCAAGGGGTATAGGGATGCAGGAGGGATCCCTCTTCTACTCTAAGCCTTTATGATCAGCCAGAGGGAATACTGATATCTTAAGTACTCTCCTTGATTCCGCAGGCAAGGTTAGCTGCCCCCTGACATATGCCCAAGGATACTTATTTTACTTATCTTTCTTCCCCACTAGATTGTAAGCTGGAATCTCCTCTCCTCTGACTTTATACACAGTACCTATTCAGGATCTTCAGTAGATGTTTAGTAAATGTTGATTGGCTGATTGACTAATTGAACAAGTGATTAAATATCTCTCTACTGGTGATTCTTGTCCAGAGAAGGGAGGAAAAGAGCAGTCTCAAGGGCAAAACACATCCAGCAAGGAAGCAAGACAGAGAGGATAAATGAAGGAGAAAGGGAAAGGAGCTTGGAAGCAAAACAAAAAAAAGAAGAAGCTTGGAAACCTAGCGTCCTTTGGGGCCAGCTTTTCAATTATGAGATCAAACTCAGGGCTAATGGACCTATTCTAATCCTTTGCCTTTCATCTGGCTGCTTTTTTTTTTTTTTTCTAAAATTTTCCCTTTTCTTTTTCATTATTATTCCTAACAATTTTGTCTTTACAAGAATAAGAAATAAACAAAAAGGTAAAAAAGTAGTTGCTACTATAAGTAAAAGACCACATAATACAACTCACCAAAATGAATTCATAATTTAAAAGGATGGAGATTAAGACTATAAAGGATTTTTTAACTGGAAAATGAAGAAATCATAATCTAGGTTTTCCTCAAAAGGATACTGAATGGCCTATACCTTAAAAAGGTGACTCCATTTTCAATACCACATGAGAACATGGCCCATCTCTCAGCCTTATTAATGACTGATCTTCCCTCTAGACAAATCCTGCCTTCTCCTTGGACTCATCTGTGAATTCAGTTGACTCCAAGTCATTTGGTCCCTCTATCCACAAAGGCCCTGGTATCTCTCTATTCCCAATTACTTCCTGTCTCTGCTCTGAAACCACACATGCGCACTTTCACACAAACTTCATCTTTCCTTTTCATGAATCCTCAGGGTAGCTGTGCCTTCTCCATTTTGTGTGTATGGAAAGGAAGAAAGCAAAATACATGAGATGCCAATGCAATACAGAGCTCCTTTAGGAGAGCTCTGCAGGACGATTACCCACCCAATCAGCCCAGTTTGGTGTAGCTCTCATAACCATCCTTTATGTTTGCTGTAGCTCTCATAACCATCCTTTATGAACACACTATGATAGCTGGATGTGGGCACTGATTAGGGCAGCAGTCTTCAGCCACATTCCTATTTAACTGCAAAGCACATCTCCTGCCTACCAGCCCAGCACTGATCATATGATGTTTTTAAATACTGTATTTATGTAAGCCTTTTTCCTACCATAGACTGTGTCCAACTCCATCCAAACTGGGGAGGGTTTGTGTTTGCCACTTCAGGGCTCTCTATCCTTAGAGCCTGAAATTTTTTCCTGGAATCAATGTAGGACTCTGGGCTTTCTCAGCAGAGGTCTGGGAGGGTTGGGTTTATAGGAAGCACATTTTTTTCCCATTATGAAATACCTGAGGAAATAGATAATAAGACATGCTGGCAGATGACAAGGACTTTGGCTACTCCCAAGGGTTCACCTGACAAAGGTGCCAGGTGCAATAGATGGGCCGAGCCAACCAGATGCTGGGGACTGGGGGCAGGGAGATGCCAGGAACAAAGTGGCTTTAGAATTTGGAAAATTATAGAATGGATTTAGGAAGTACTGCTACTGGACCTTGCCTTTCTCATCCTCAGCTTCACCAAAATGTTCAGTAGGAGAGAATCATAGTGACTTCAAGTAGTGAGGGGAGGATTAGTGTTCAAAAGAAATGCTGATAACCTGGTGGACAACCCGTCCAGACCAAAGATGTGGCCTCTTTGGCTGACTGTGCCACGGTGGAAGGCAAGTTTGGCAGAGAAAGCCAGTACTCTTTAGCCGCTGCAGCTCAGTTAAAAATCCCACTGCAGGGCCCCAGGGATGTGGTCCCGCAGGTTAGGCTGTAGGAGCGACTAGCATAAATAATCCGGGCGAAAACCTCCTGGAGAGATCCCAAAAACCAAGGTGACCTGTGTGCGTGGGCGATCCGTTGGCTGAGTGACAGAAATGCTGAAGAAAGCCAGGAAGAGGATCTGCGTGGGAGGTGGAAAAAGCGTGGGCTGAGCTTGCAGCAACCAAAAGGCGCCACACACGTGTGCGAGGAACTCGCGGCGCTCGGAGTGGGCTGACAGGAAGCACCGCCCCACTAGGACACATCAAGTTTTCTCTTAAGCAGTTTCAAACCCAGCGCGCTTTCCATGTGTAAGTACAAATGAGATGGGTGTCAAATAACCATAGCGCTTGTTCGGATTTCTATCTTTTCTCTTCTTGGGTCTAGCTCCTGTGTAGAGCATGCCCACCTCTACCACAGCTCTCCCATTTTCCTAACGCTTTCCTGGGCGGGGTTTCTGGGCCCCGCCCACCGAGGGCCCGCCCAGTAGCCGCCCCGGGGCGGGGCTCCCCTCGGCTCTCGACTGCCCTTTTCCCCTGCGGTCTCTGCCCCGGCTGCTGTGTCTCTACCGAGCTCCGGACACGTGCAGGGTGAGTAAGAGCAAAGTGGGGAGAAGCCTTGGAGGTTTACCGGCTAGGGGCGAGAGACAGTGGTTTGGAGGCTTCTTCCGAGGCACGGGACGAAACTGGGGCTCGTTCCCTAGTGACCCCAGGTTTGGAGGGCATCTTGAAGAAATGCTGAGGGATCGTACCCCTAGAGTCACCCCCTGTTTTCTACCATCCCTGCTGTCCCTGGAGAGTTGCCGGGAGTCGGTCTCGGGGAGCCTTGGTCCCAGGCACCAGGGCCAGGGACTTGGGAAGGTTCGTGAGGAACACGTGGTCGGGTGGAGCTCCGTCAGTCCGTTCAACCCCAGCGCGGAAAGGGACAAGCTATTTTTAGATTCGTTTTTAGACCTGGACAATGAGCCCTCTATTCTCCTTTTCCTCTAATTGTTTGGAAACGTTTTGGAGTGAAATTAGAGGAAGGCTGGGGAAAAGTATTGTCTTAGATACTCTCACCTTATACAAACAAGGTAAATTGTAAGTGTGAATGGGTAGGAATGTTTATTAACATTTTTGCAAACATTTTGGTTATTGTTTTCAACCAGTAGTTGGGGTCGTTGGCAAGAATAGCAACCTAACTGTCGCTAGTTTCTTTAACATCCCTTACTGCATCCAGTTATTTTTTAAAATGCTGCTTTTATGGTTCAAGAGATCACATAATTGAGGCCCTTCTCAATCTGGTTTCAACCAGCCTTTCCAATTTTTAGTGCCCATTGCCTTCCAAGGGTAAGTTCCCCTTCTGCTCACCAGTATTCATCATCTCTTTGCTTAGAGTAAGTTCCTGATAATAGCAAATGTTTAGTGCCCAGTCTATAGCAGATATTATCTTATGCACTTAATTTATATTCCATTTAAACCTCCCGAACACCTGGTGTACAACACCCCCATTCTACAAATGAGACAGGTACAGAGGTTAAGTTATTTGCCCACTGTCACTTGGCTGTTAAGTGACAGCCAAGCTTCCTGATACTTGTTGATGAGACCATTAATTTGCTACTGTTGAACTGCTGTGGTATGCAAGTAAGAATGACAACAATAAAGCTAACCAAGGGAAAGCTGTTAGTTCTTGACTATTGTTTCTGTGGTTCAGGCCTCACTAAGTTAAGGGAGTTTTGAGGGTAGGGGTCTTGAACGCCTCACAAGTGTTCACTAACTGTTGGCTGTCTCTAACCTGGAGTGCTTTGATTGCAGAGCATCCAGCTGTGAACTTTCAAGCAGATGCAGCCCCAGGTAAGTGCAGCTCCATTAACCTACCTTTGGCCCCAGCTGTAGGCAGCTGCCTAGGTTTCCGTGTACCTAGGCA
Source organism: Bison bison bison (assembly GCF_000754665.1). Classification (NCBI taxonomy): domain Eukaryota; kingdom Metazoa; phylum Chordata; class Mammalia; order Artiodactyla; family Bovidae; genus Bison; species Bison bison. The sequence continues at coordinate 480,818 of NW_011494863.1, forward strand.
AGTGTTACACTGCTGGGAGAACAGCAGCTGATAGCTGGTTGGCATTCTGGGCCTGGTTCATGCCTACTCTGTTATTAACTATACCAGGATGCCAGCATAGTTGTTTTTCCATTGAGGTTAAATCTGCAAGCATGTGCCTTTGCAGGGAGAAACCTAACGTGGAGAATGGTTCTGGTCTGACAGGTTTGACTAGAATGAAGTTCTTTGAATCATACCTTGGAAACAGAAGAAACAGAGGGATATATAAATAGAGAGAACAAGTTGAGGTGTTTTTTTTTGTTGGTTTTTTTTTTTTGAGTCTACCGAGTGCTCAAACGGGGCCATGGGATTTTTGCAGATTTCACTGAAATCAAAGTTCATAGCTCCCACTCCTCTACCAACACAGAGCTACTCAGGATAATCCCTTTGTAGAAAGATTTTATAACTCTAGTTACTTGTGAGAATGCCATACCTTACAAGGAATGTGGATGTGAATTTGCTTTAAAATGATGAGCATTCTTTATCTCATTAATAGAATATAAAAATAGCAATTAATTGAGGGGCTCCAAATACTAGGCCTAGCTACAGCAGTACTAATTTCTGCTTCAGGTTGACAGATTTCTACTTTTTGTTGGTATCTTCCCTTGTGGCTCAGCTGGTAAAGAATCCGCCCGCAATGCGGGAGACCTGGGTTCAATCCCAGGGTTGCAAAGATCCCCTGGAGAAGGCAAAGGGTACCTACTCCAGTATTCTGGCCTGGAGAATTCCATGGACTGTATAGATCATGGGGTTGCAAAGAGTTGGACACGACCGAGTGACTTTCACTTTACTGATTTTCAGGAGTAAGCAGAGTTATTGCTTCTTTTGGAGCAGTAATTGAGTCCCCTTTGTAGTGATTTTGTTTTGGAATGCTAATTTTCTGAGAAGAGATGCTTCTCAGTTCTAGGCAAGAGTGATGCTGGAGATTATCCAATGGGGCAGACTTAGTTGCTGCTTTCAGTGAAAAGTAACATCTTAGTTTCTACAGAAGGACTTGAGGATGTTGGGAGGCAGAGGTGTTATTTGTCAAAGCTAGTTTTGTTCTATCAATTGGCTTTCCCTTAAAAGAATTCTCTTAGCTAAACGTTGGGTGCTTTGTGTGAATACCTCAGATGTTCATTGTGAATAGCCTTTTACATATGGGTCCATAATACAAGTGATAATCTAGAGAGCTTTAGTGGTAACAGGCAAGAAAAAAAGGCAAGTAATGGGAAATAATTGCTGAGGATATAAAAATTTGGTAAATCATAAATGGCAGACAGCATTGTTTCCATCTCTACAGAAAAGCAGCCTCAGAAGCTAGGATGTTGAACACTGAAATCTTTTTCTTTTTAGGATGACTCAAAAGTAGGGCATCCTTGGCCCTCCTGAAGAGATGAAATTAGTGGCAAGTGGACCATCTATCTGTATGGCGTTATCAGGTAAATGTCCTTACTCATTCTGATGCTGACCATGTGCCAGGCCTATTAGTTGGAGCCCATCAGAAAACAACTGGAAGGCAGAAACAATTGTATTTGTGCCTAACAAATTCAGCCTCTGGGCAGAAAAAGGCTGACTAGGATTTTGGTGGTTATGGTCTGAAGGTTTTTGAGATAATCTGAATCATTACATCTGAGAAAACTGAGGGGAGATTGTAAATTTCATGACGGAAAGTATAGTGTATCTTACCTTGTTCACAGATCCCAATCCCTAGATCCCAAGCACAGTGCCCAGCACATGGCAAGAACTCTCAGTGTTGGATAAAATGACTGACGGCATGGGAAAGGGTTTCCTGTTTCCTGTTTGTTTCAAGGTTTTGACAGCAGGGTCTGCAATCAGTGCTTCCAGGCCTCTGTTTTGCAGTCAATGTTCAATTCATGGGGATACCTTCTGAAATAAGTAAGAAAACTGTTTCAGGAATCATCCAGCAGTTGTCAGCTATCCAGGCTAGCGTGATGCCTCAGATGGTGTTACACTGTTGGAAGAGCAAGCACTGCCTTTATTGAGGTCTGACTTCAGCACTGTTTTGGTGTTGTGGCTGAGTACCTCTAGGCAGTGTTTTGCACCTCTGAGAGTGGAGTAACTTCTCCTGTGGAGTTGGTCCTAGTCTGGGTGCAAACAGTTTTTTTCTATTAGAAAAAGACCCTGCCTTATGGACAGCCTGTCATTTGTTTCCTCTTTGAATCCTAGATGCCTTTGCCTGAGTGAGAAACCTTCCTCCATTGGGACCCCAGAGGTCTGATGGCCCTTTGTGACATCCAAATAAGTAATGTATGTAGTCCTTTTGTCCTGAAGGTCCAGGAACATCTTTTGTTCTAATACTTGGTCTTTGAATGTGGTTCCTGACAGTGAGCTCCTAAATCCCTTAGAACTTCCTGGGTGATAGTAAAGTCTTTGTTCTAATGGGACTGGAATTTTTACACACACTCATATGATACACATTCATTCTCCAGAGAGGGGAGAGGGGTTGGAAATGATCATGATGAAGCCTCCATAAAAATTCCATTAGTATAGGGTTCAGAGAACTTCCAGGTTAGCTAACAACACATTGAAGTGCTGGGAGAGTGATGCCCCTTCCTACATACCTTCTCTTATGCATCTCTTCTATCCGGATGTTCATTTGTACCCTTTATCATATCCTTTTGCAGTAAACCAGTAAACAGTAAACTGTTTTCCTGAGCTCTTTTGAGCCCATCTAGCAAAAATGAGTCAAACCCAAGGAGAAGGTTGTGGCAATCTCTGACTTACAGCCTTTCTGTCAGAAGCACAGGTTAACAACCTGGACTTGGGTTTGGCATCTGAAGTGGAGGAGGGGCAGTCTTGTGGGACTGTGCCCTTAGCCTCTGAGATCTGAAGTTATTTCTAGGTGTAGATGGTGTCTTAATTGAGTTACACTGCAGGACACCCAACTGCTGACAAGACCCACACATCTGGTGTCAAAAATACTGAGAGTATGGCCAGAGTTTGAGACTGAAGGAAAAACAGGAGGAACCACGAGGTTTTCTTAAAAGGTAGAAATACTTAACGTTCAAAAAAACTGTGGTGAGAACTAGAATTTTAGAGGAGAATGCTTAAAGTCTAAGACTTGAGAATTCCCTGGCAGTCCAGTGGTTAGGACTCTGTGCTTCTACTGCTGGGGGCTTGGCTTTGATCCCTGCTCAGGGAATTAAGGTGCAGAACAGCTAAAAATAAGTAAACCCAAGACTTAAACTAAGTCTTCATATTCTAGAGCTCTGCTGCATAGTACATGTGGATTTAAAACTGACAAAATCCATTTCTCCATCTCAGTACTTAGTGACTGCCTATTGGAGAGCTCAGAAGACATTTCCACCAATACAGAAAGTTATATTATATGCTGCTGTTCTAGAGCAGGGGCTGGCAAACTTCATGTAAAGAGGCTGATAATATTTTAGGTTTGTGTACCATATAAACTTTTTATCTGTTGCAGCTACTCAACTCTGCAGTTGCAGTATACAAGCAGCCATAGATAATATGTCAACAAATGAGCACTACTGTGCTCCAATACAACTTAATTTAGGAACACTGAAATAAAAATTTCATAAACTTTTCAGTGAAGGAAAATAATTTCCTTCAACCCTTCTAAGCTTGAGGGCCTTTCAAAAACAGATGGCAGGCCAGAATTACCAACCCCTGTCTTGGGGAATGAAATTCAGGCCTTGGAAGTTTACAGCTCATTAGCAACAGATTTAGGGCCAGTACCAACATGTGTCCGTGAAAAATTAGATGTTATCAATACCTTTGCCTTAAACAAGCTTTTACCATATAGTATTAAACTCTTCAGCTTTTAGAGTACTGGGGTGACTTTAGTAAATTATCCAGTAATAGGGTAGTCCTTATTTCTTATGTTTGGGGTTTGTTGTATGTGCTTTTTTGAATGAGTTACTTATAAATGGTTCTTTTTTTTAAATGTACACCTAAGGAAGAGTTCCTAAGAAAGAACAGCAGTGTTTGGTTTCCAGCAGAACCTGATCACAAACCCATCCTAGTAGTGAAGTAGAAATGGTCCCTAAGGAAAGAGGAAATTTTTATATGTCAACAGTAGCCAGAAGAAAGATAAATATCATATTCTAATGCATATATATGGAATCTAGAAAAATGGTACTGAAGAACTTATTTACAGGGCAGCAGTGGAGAAACAGACATAGAGAAGAGACTTATGGACACAGGGAGAGGGGAGGAGAGGGTGAGAAGTATGGAAAGAGTAACAGGGAAACTTACATTACCATATTTAAGATAGCCAATGGGAATTTGCTGTATGGCTCAGGAAACTCAAACTGGGTTCTGTATCAACCTAGAGGAGTGGGATGGGGAGGGAGATGGGAGGGAGGCTCAAGAGGGAGGAGATATATGTATACCTATGACTGATTCATGTTGAAGTTTGAAAGAAAACATTCTTTCAAAACAAAGTTCTGTAAAGCAATTATCCTTCAGTTAAAACCTAGCTTTGAATTAAAAAAATAATATCATAAAAACAAACCAAAAAAGAATAGCCAGGAAAAAAAAATCCAGGTTTTAAAATCTGGAATCTCAAGTTATTAGAATATAGATGGCTTTCCTGGGCATGGTAAAGCTACCCAGGTGCAGGGAGAGGCCCCTGTGTTGCTACTTGAAAAAGGAAAATTCATTTGGTGTTTATGCCTGTATTCAGTACCCCCAGAGGTTTCAGTGGCTTAATCATGCACATTAAAATAATTTAATGGGATTTCCTACTTGATAAGTGAAGTTAATTAGTCACCTACTACTCCCTGTTGGCTTGAGTTTTTTTTTTTTCCTGGTAAGTCTAAGATGAAGTAACACATTTCAGCTTTAAATCCATGCCTTCTCTTTCTCCATCACCCTTTTCCCATGCTGCAATGAAAACTGAAATTGAACTGGCAGATATTGGCCTGTAAATATCCAAGCTGCCACCTCCTGCCATAGCTAGCAATTAGTAAACACAAGTGCCCCTTGAGCTGCTCAAGTTCAGGACCTATACCATATTAAGAAAGGAAAATTAAAGCAGTATGAGTAGAGGGCCCCAAATATTGAGTCTGTCACCTGTCAGTGATTTATTTCCTTTCATTCAAGGTTGGAAAAAACTATCAGTGAGCTTTTGCAATGAAAGTTTGAATTACATTTCAAATTTTAATCAGGAAAACAAAACCCCAGAGAAATAAATTCTGCAGGCCCCAAAGAGACACAAAAAGGTGGCGTAGGGCCTAGGAATTCACACTAAGGAAGACAACCTGGTTAGAGCAACTAATTAAGAACCTAAAAGAGTGACAATGGCTCCTCTGAATCTTTTTGCTTAATTAGGGCTTTATGAACAGCTCCAGTTAATAGACCTGTCAATATTCTCTTGGAAAACAATTTCACTGAATTAACAATTCAACTCTAATATTTACAATGTCTGTTTAGCAACACCTTGCTCTTTACAGTTATTTAGGAACACTTAATGAGCCCACTTGCTAGGTCATAGATTTGTCAATTTAGGATCCTAAGGCCTGGTTCAAAGGAGCCCCTGTTACTTTGGCTCTCCCTATTCTCCATTACAAGCCCTTTTGGGTGTAAGAACATTTTATACTGCTTTTTAAGGGTAACTTGACTACCTGGGAAGAGGTGATAAAATGGACCTTGAAATTTATTTCACTTTAGAATAGTTGTAGATTTACAGAAAAGCTATAAAGATAGTACAAAGAAATCCCATGTACCCTGCACCTAGTTTCTCCTGTTAGTAACATATTAGTATAGTACATTTGTTATTAATTCACTAAAGTTCATGCTTTATTCATATTTCCTTATTTTTCACCTAATGTCCTTTATCTGTTCCAGCATCCCATTGAGGATATTATATTTAGTCATCATGTCTCTTTAGGCTTCTCTTGGCTGTGACAGCTTCTTAGACTTCCTTGATCTTCTGACCATTTTTTTATTGTTTTTTTTTAATACTGAGTTGTTTGAGCTGTTTGTATGTTTTACAAACTAAGCTCTTGTCCATAGCATCATTTGCAAATATCTTCTTCCATTCTGTAGGTTGTTTTTAATACTCAAAATGCCTTAGTTATGGCCTTTATTCTCTTTCATTTAGAATAGTGGTCGAGCCTGTTGTCTTTTATAGTAGATGCTGTAGTCCCCAAATGACTGATTATTTTTACCTTATGAGCTCACAGTAGAGGATGGAATTTTGTATCAGCTGGTGGGAGAAGGGAAGAGCCAAGCCCAGGCCCTAGTGTAGGCCCAACTTCAATGAGTTGAAGAAAAGTAGACAAATCCCCAAGGTACACAGCCTGTGAATTAGATAGAACCTGGACTTCATCAGAATGGCAGATGGTAGAACTCTAGATGAGAACTCCAGGAGCTAATGGTTACGATATACTGGCCACTCCAGGAGAGTTTTCTGTGCTGCCCCTATTCCAATGGCACTATAATTTCTTGCCCCTGTATAGTAGAGCCCAATCATGATCTGTTCATCCAGGGAACTCTTCATATTTAGTTTCTTGGGGCCCTAACCTCCCTTTTACTTGTACATATAATATATCCAGGGCTGAGGAAGTGATAATAACCTATGCTATTTGCTCATCTTGTCAGAAGACTAGTTATTTAACTCATACCCTTTTTATGGTTTTACAGCTTTTATTAACTGAACGCTATGCTAGACATTGGTGATATGTGATGAACACAACACGGTCATGTTTACCACCTTCAGATTTCTTTCTGACCACGTTGGTTTCTTTCAGTCCTTTTGTATCTAGGTCTCTGTATATGCTGTTTCCCTTTCTGATTCCATCTTCCATTTCCACTTTGTATACTTTTATATCTCAGCTCAGATAGCACCTTCCCTGACTGAGCACCCATTTTATGTGTCACTGTGCTGTATTCAACCACAGAGCTAGATAGCCAGGTGCCATGTTAACAGTCCTTTGAAAAGGTATTATTCACCAGTTTTTAAATGTTTATCTTACTCACATATAGCCAAGCAGCCTCAATTATACCAATAGCTGACTAAAGAGCTTCAACTGGTAAATATTATTATCAGTGTGTCATTATGTACCCAATATAGAGTAAGGTCATAAGTGTATCCTACTTTTTAATACCCTGGTAAGTAAGGATAACAAGAATGCTGGTTTTGTTAAATTTTGAAACAAATCATGGAAACAAATATGTCAGTTTCCAAATCATTTGCTAGTGGACTCTATAAAGATATAACATGTATGTGTGTTAGTCGCTCAGTTGTGTCCGACCTTGGAACCCCACAGACTGAAGCCTACCAGGCTTCGCTGTCCATGGGATTCTCCAGGGAAGAATACTGGAGTGGATTGCTGTTCCCTTCTCCAGAGGATCTTTCCGACCCAAGGATCAAACCCGCATCTCCTGCACTGCAGGCAGACTCTTTACCATTTGAGCTACAGGAAAGTCCTGAAGATGTAACAGTGCCTAACTATTTGAAATCCTTAAAACACACATGGTTGATGGTGGTTGCCTTTAAGGGAATAGCAGTTGGGGAAAACTTCTGCGTGTGCTTTGAATTTTATTATATGTATTCCTTATTGAAAAACTCCCCCCAATTTTTAAATTTATTTTTGGCTGTGTTGCATGGCTTGCGGTATCTGCCTGACCAGGGATCAAACCCAGGACCCCTGCAGTGGAAGCATGGAATTCTCTAACTACTGGACCACCAGGAAATTCCCCAAAATTTTAAGCCCATTTCCCTTCCCTTGCAACTGCTAAAAGAGCTGCTGGTTAACAATTTTCTGTTTTTTAAATAGCCTAAAGGTTTGAAATGACCTGCTGCTGCTTAGTTGCTTCAGTCATGTCCAACTCTGTGCAGCCCTAGGGACTGTAGCCCACCAGGCTCCTCTGTCCATGGAATTCTCCAGGCAAGAGTACTGGAGTGGGTTGCCATTACCTTCTCCAGGGGATCTTCTCAACCCAGGGATTGAACCCTCGTCACCTGCATTGCAATCAGATTCTTCACCACTGAGCCACCAGGGAAGCCCCTCCAGGGCATTTTATCTATTTAAAAAGTAGATGGTGAACTGCCAGGAGACCACAGCCTTGCTGAAGGCAGTCCAATATAATGCTCAAACAGGCAAGCTTCTTAATCTCTTATGTAAAATAAGAGTAAAGGTACTTTACTCTTAAAATTATATTATCAGCTGCTTAGTGATTGTGTGGTATGAAAATATATGTCCTCAACCAATATGACCCCTCTGCTCAAAACTTTAGAAAGATTAGCTTTATGGAGATTGTATCCTGGTGTTTAAAGTTTTATTCCAAACTTGTCACTTAGACCTTTCAAAGTCTCAGCAGAAATTCTTGCTTTGTAGCCTCTGTCATCACTGGTATACCACGCCCACTCCTAAGAAACCCAAATGTGAATAGAACTCTTGATCCATCTCTTCTCATAGCCAGGCCCATCTTGAGGCCAGCCTCCTTGTCCAGTCTTCATCAGACTGGGATTCTCAAAAGCTGATAATCTGTCTTATCCATCATTGTATGTGTGCATGCGTGCTAAGCTGCTTCAGTCATGTCTGACTCTTTGCAACCCTGTGGACTGTAGCCTGCTGGGCTCCTCTGTCCATGGGATTCTCCGGGCAAGGATACTGGAATGGGCTGCCATGCTCTTCTCCAGGGAATTTTCCCAACCCAGGGATCGAACCACCCATCATGAAATAGACATTTGACGACTGAAATCTTGTATTACCTTTGGTTTCCAGTGTGTCTTTTTGCTGTTGACCTACTAAGCAGATCCTCAATAAATAATTACTCAACTGAAAAAGTTTGCCTTTCCTTTGAACAATCACCAAATTGCATTAATAGTCTGTACAAAAGCATGGTATGTATATATCTGAAATAAGCATGCATTCATACTTCTGAATCCAGAAAAGCAGAGCTGCTTTCATCTAAGATCTGGGGAGAACATAAAGTGAAGTCTTAGCCAAAATCAGTTGGAATCAAAGACTCATAGAGTAGACGTGAAGGAGGACCCAATATTCACTGAACAAATTTCATTCCAAAGTTAACAATGTAGTAGCCTTAGGGATGCCCCAGTTCTTGATGTATTCTACCAAATGCCTTCTCAAAGCCTGTAGAAAATCATGCAGCATAATGGAGATGTGGGAGTACAGTTCCACTCTTCACAATGGCTATTTAAAATTTTTCCTTTGTGTAACTCTAGCCCTTTCCATAGATGGCTTAGTCACAGAAAACTTAAGTCACCTGACTAATTCCTAATGAAAATTCAGCACCATCCTCTCCATACCTATTACAAGAAAGAGATGTCTCCTCCAGAACTCATCCTTTGAGTAATGTCCAATATGAATCTTTCCTTCTGTTGCTGCCTTTCCCAACCAATCCTTTCCTAATTTAACTCTTCTGCAAACATTTTAATGGCCCAAAATTCTCCTGTAGTAAATCAAATCTTCCCCAACCCTGATTTCTTTTCATAGCCAGTTATTCCACATTTGGTAGTTTGTTTTACACTTTTCACATACTAAGCACCTCCCATCTGACATACTCTCCCACTGAACTGGAAGTCCCTGTTGCCAAAGCTTTTGTAGATGTTTTTAGTCCTAGGCTTGACCTCTTGGTAGCATTAGGCCCTGTTGATCGTTTAGTCCTTTGAGTACATTGGCTGTCAAGGCAGTGCAATTTCTGTGGCTTCCCCTCTACTTTTTTCCCTCATCAACATGGTCTCTTGCCATTTAACTATCAGATTAGTTTCTCAAGGCTTGGTCCTAAGGTTTCTCTTTTTACCATAGGTTTACCTAAGGTTTCTCTCTTAATCTCCAGTTCATCTAACTCTCCTTCATTTGTATTAACTTGAATTTGCCACTAACCCACACCCTTTTCTCCTGAGATCAAGGTCAAATATAACTCCTTTGAAGCTGATGCCAAACTGAAGCCTTACTGCCCCCACCTCCCATTCTCAATAGCACTGCTGACAGTTGTCATTCTTACATTGTACTTCTCCATCTTCCATATCCAAGCAAGTCTTGCTCTTTGTCCTAAATGATTTCAAAAATTTTATACAGGTCTGCTGTTCATTTTTGCCCTGTCCACTATCTTCACAGTGGACCCAGAATGGTTCAGCATACTCAAGATTTAAAATTTTTGAGGGCTATTAATCTGACTTGTATTCACTAACTTACCTCAGACGTCAGATGCCTGCCTGTCCCTCTGCATTTAAACTTCAAACCCCAGGGAAGTGGCCCTTTTCTCCATCCTTATCTATACAATTTCTCAGGATTTTCACATGTGCTATATTTCTTTGCTCATGGGGTACTTGAAGAGTGTTCTACATTCAAATTCACCAAATGGCGGCGGCGGTCTTTTCAGTGGAATGGGTTTTCGCTATCTTCCTCAATGACCCGCATACAATTTCTGAAATTAAAACCACTCAAAATAGTATCTATCTCCACTTCCTGCCCCGAACTGCCACTTCTCCGCAGTTTATCAGAAAATACCAGAGAGGGTCGAAGCCAGGGAATCCTGCGACGCACTTCTAACGCATACCTTATTTAAATTTTGCACCAAGCAGTATGGAAGAGTCAGGGGGAAAAAAATCCTTTGTGGGGACTGGGACTCGAACTCTATAAGCTATGGCGCTCCATTTCCCGCCCATAGGCGAGCTACAAGATCAGAGAACAACGATCGCAGCTGAGGGCGCGAGCGGCGTGCGCGCGCCGGGCCGGGGAGGGGCCTGGCGCGCGCAGAAATAGGACCCGAGGTGGGTTGGGGCGAGTTCTCGCGAGAGTGGGTTGGTTCTTGGGCTGCTGCCTCTGCTGCCACCTCTTACCAGCGCCGTTGCTGCGGGGGATTGTGGGAGCCACCGCGTCCCGCTCGCTTGGAGAGGTACCTCTCGTTTTCCCTCTCCCTTTCTTCAAGGTAGGCGTGAAGCGGGTAAGAATCGGGGTGGGGTGGCCGGGGGCTCTCGGCGTCCGCCGGGAGGAGGCAGCGACAGCAACAGGGGCCGCGGGGAGCCGGCGGCGCGCCTTTCTTGCTCGCTCCCGTTCGCCTGCTCTGCCTCCCTCCGCGCTGCGTATGTGAGCCGCCTGATCGGCGGCCGCCATGTTAGGAGCTCAGTGGCGGCGCAACCAGCCTTCTCGGGTGGCGGAGGTGAGCGGTCCCGTAGGGAGACACGCGGCCAGCCAAGGGCCCAGAGTGCGGAGGCAGAGTCGGGGCGCGCCGAGGGCAGCTGATCGGCCGAGCTTCCTGCGTTCCGGGCTGTCTGTGGGCGGGGGCGGGACGACGAGCCCGTTACACGCGGGCTGCTGCTCTGAGGGAAAGGGAGGAGCGCTCGAGGCCTGAGGGACCGACTAACCATGAGGGGGTTGGCCTGCCGTTTGGGGAGGATAGTTAAGCTAAAACCAGCCCCAGATATATTTGCCTTTCCCCCCCCCCGTTTTGCGCCTGAAAACGTTCCCCAAAATGGAGGATTCCGTAGACTCCGAAAAGCTTAGCCGTTTGAGCAGCGTTTCTTGGTGTCGCGACCTTCGCTGCTTTCCTCGCCCATCGTTTCATAGCGCCCCCTAATACTCCCCTGTCCCCCGCCCACACACAGGCGCGCGCGGTTTTAGCCGGGCCTCAGAAACAATTCCCCCCTCCCCCCGCCATCGCGTAAAAATGGCCGAAAAATTAAACGTTAACGCTTGTTCATCGTGTTGCGTCGTGGATAAAGCCTTCTGCGGTACGCTGCGAAGGAGATTTGTTCTTGTTTAGAGAGTCACCTCACATTCCTTTCCTCTATATTAAAATACTATCAGTCTAAGCTTCTCTAGGGAGGATGGTGTGGTGTGGGGACCTTCCGGTTTCCAGACAAAGGGTTTATAGTAGCCTGGTGTAGTCGCGGCTTCGTTGTTCTTTTCATCGCCGGCGCTGTGCCACGTTCTGTGTTATACAAAGACTTTTCCCATATACAGTGGAGTAGTATTTCCTAGGTATTTATCCTGCTCTGTGGCGCTATTCTGTGTAATAGTCCTATTGGATCAGTTACGGTTTTCCAGCCAGATATTTCTAGAACGGTTATGGCGATTCCAAAATTCTAGTCTTTCACGAGCGCTGTAAAGTGTGCGAGTTGTTGATTTCCCAGGCCGTAGTGATGAGATTTTGCATTGATGCTGCGTTCTGCTCGATGAACAGAGCTTAGTTTAAGATTTTTAGATAGTCGACGAAACATTTTTCTCCCAGGTAGATTTAAACAGTTGTACTCTGCGGGCAAAAATTATATTTCAGGCTATTTTCATACGTGTTCAAAATTACCTTTTAAAAACGAAACGACTCGATCTTCGGAGTCTAGCGACATAATTGTTTAACATTAGTATTGTTTTGGAAATCAAGAATTCGGATCTCTTAGCTGTGTGTAAGTGGAGTTGCTTTTATGTAACATTTTGAACTAATTCGAAAGTATTTAATTACCCTTGACCTAAACATTCTGTATGTTAAAGAAGTCTTTAAACATACTTATTTTACTAATGGTTTTACGGAAGTGTAAACGCCAAATATTATTACAAGTTAGAGATATATAAAGACATTAACAACTGAAGAATGCAAAGAAAAAAATCTTCCTTGATTTTAGAAATAACAAGTAGCTCAAATTCCCAATTTTATAGAAAGAATTTGAGTCCAAGGAAGTGCTTGTTACGTAGGTAACCAATGGCAATGAAGCCAGTGTGTTTAGAACGCTTACATTTTGATTAGATATTTGATTCAGGCTCTGCCTGTTACAATAAATAGGCTTAAAATGGAAGAACTACGCTTATAGGAATTTATCCTGTAAATAAGGGAATAGTGTGTCAAAAGTATGTGTATGTAAATGTTAATGTTGGTTACTAAGCATATTAAAAATCCAAAGGATTCAACATTTGGAGATCTGCTAATTATAGTGTGGCCATCAAGTGATAATCTATACAGCTATTTAGAAGTATTTAAGGAAATGGCAACCCACTCTAGTGTTCTTGCCTGGAGAATCCCAGGGACAGGGT
>NW_011494863.1:493897-508591 GCF_000754665.1 Bison bison bison
GCAGCAGATGGGAAAATTATAGTGGAATATAGTTCTAATTGGGGAGAAAGTAATAAAACTCTGCTGATACCAAATTTGATGACTTTTGTTTTTTGAAGGAACGTGTAAATAAGCGTAAAAAATATCCCTGAGTGTCGGCTTTATGGGTCATTTGTATTTCCTTTTTTCTTGAAATTTCCACAAGACGTTACACTTAATTTTGTAATGAAAAAACTGAAGCATTTTTTGTAAATGCCAAAACTGCTGAGAAGGCGATGGCACCCCACTCCAGTACTCTTGCCTGGCCCATGGACAGAGGAGCCTGGTGGGCTGCAGTCCATGGGGTCGCTGAGGGTCAGACACGACTGAGTGACTTCACTTTGACTTTTCACTTTCATGCATTGGGGAAGGAAATGGCAACCCACTCCAGTGTTCTTGCCTGGAGAATCCCAGGGACGGGTGAGCCTGGTGAGCTGCCGTCTCTGGGGTTGCACAGAGTCGGACACGACTGAAGCAACTTAGCAGCAGCAGCAGCACTGCTGAAAAGACATTTTGTTTTTTTAGAATCTCACCTCTGTTTAAGGGAAATTGAGATGAAAATGAGCCAACTTCTTGAAATCTGAAGTGCAGTTTTCAAATGTGACAAAAAGAAGTGCTTGTGTAAGATATTCTTGTTATTATGTGTAGGCACATAGGAATCTGAAGGCATTCTCACATAAAATTAATACTGATAGGACTAATAATTATGAACTGCAGCCATTAGCTGTTTATAAATGATCGAAATCAAAGAATTAATTGGACAGTGGTTTGTTAAGTGGTGTTCTTAGCAAATCTTCTAGTTAAAAGTCTGTGTTTTGTTTTTATATACTTCTTTATTTTGTAACCTGATGATATTTGTCATGTCATTTTCTTTCTCTATTTCCTTGCTTCACTCTGGAATTTATCTCCTCCCCAGCCTCAGTTTATTAACCTTCAGGGTATGGTGTAATACTAAGCATTTCCTTAATTGAGTCATGTGAAGAAGAGTGAGTTTTACTATCAAGTTTAACAATTTGCTATTTTGAAACTCTTGCTAGACCCACATTAAATGAGATGTTAGAGAATATTATGAAGAGTAAATTTCTCTTTTTACAGAAATAAAAATATTATTTTAATGTAAAAAAAAAATTGCATTAAAATTGTCCCACACTGTGGCAGTAGGGTCTCAGTATACCTGATTGACTGAAGGTTTGGGGTGGACATTGCCAAATGCATGGTTAGTGAGGTGGAAGGGTTGTGGGCAGTGTAGTTTTGCAGTTTTATATATACGGTTTTTCCAAGGTTAACACTGTCCATGAAATTGCTTTAATTTAAAATTCGTTAACTATGTAGTGGGTCTTCTCATTGGACCATTAGGTTAAGGGTTCTGAACTATTTGATAAAAGGTTTTTAAATAGAAAAACTGTTTTGGTGTGGATAGTAAAAGGTAGAGCATAGAAGCCCAGTGGATTGAGAGAACTGTGACTATGAAGCCTTTTAAAAGTACTTTAGCTTTTGGTTTGTTGCAGATCATATTGACTATAAGCTACAATAGAAGTTATATGATGAAGTGCTGTGTTCTCTCTCCTGACCTGAATATAATTTATTAGGTGGCAGGTCTGAATGGATGCAGTATCTTTGATGTGTTGCAACCTCGATGTGATTGATTTTCCCAGTTGTAGGTCAAGCCCTAATATCTATCTAAAAAAAGGCTCAGGAGTTTCTGACATTGAAATTGATATGAAGTAGCAATTGAAACTTAGGTGTAAATTTTTGATTTTAAAATTTTAAGAATTATTTTAAATTTTTGATTTTAAACTATTCCAGAACTTAAAGCTAATTGATATAAAAACTTGCTCTTTTTCTGGAAAGTTTTTTAAATGACAAATCTCTGCCTTTCTTTTATAGAGTACCAATAGCCTGTGGTTATTGGTGCCTGTCTTAAGGCAGAAACAGGTTAATAGAACAAAGAGGGTTGCCATGGTCCGGGGGTGGGATCATAGGTCTTCCCAGTTGTTGACATTGGAATAGCTGCTGGATAAGAAGAGCGAAGAGGAGGAAAATGTCTATAGAAGATGTCATGGTGAGCAGTAAGTGCAAGTTGGAAAGGACTCTATTGATAATAGAATCTCAGTAGGATCTTTGATTTGTAGTAGTGTTAGTCGCTCAGTCATGTCCAACTCTTGGCAGCCCCATGGACTACAGAATCTTCTGTCCATGGGATTCTCCTGGCAAGAATACTGGAGTGGATTGCCATTACCTTCTCCAGGGGATCTTCCCAACCCAGGGATCGAACCCAGGTCTCCTGCATTGCTACAGATTCTTTACTGTCTGAGCTACAGGGAAGATCCACTGATTTGTAGTATCATTGGTTGTTAATGAAATAGATAATTTTCTGGTCTTTAAAGGTGATCTGTACATTTTTTTCCCTCTGGAAATGACTAGGATATTAAACATCTCTCTTTGGTACAGTCACCGATAGGAGAAGAGCTTTTGTAGCATATGTGAAAGTGTTTGAACACCTGACTCACAGCAGTTGGGAAAGGAACAGTAATAGCAAAGAAATACAAACGTGTACTTAAAACATTCTCACTGTGAAAAGGTGTGAAGCAATAAAACAATTTTAATGCTTAACTGTGTATCCTTGTGTGGGTTATGATATCCTTGAGAACCACAGTGGAGGAGGGAATTTTATACTGAAGCATCAGGAGACCAAGAAATACTCATAACAGCATTCTTGGTAATGACAGGAAATGAGAAACAGTCTAAATGTTCATCTTCTGAAAAACAGATAAGTGTGTATGCCATAATGGTATCTATATAACAGTGAAAATGTAGTTTTAATTCATGTGTAAATCAGTTTTAAACAAGAGCAATATATATATATATTAAGCCCATTTGTGTAAAATTAAGAAAAGTAAAATTAACACTGAAAAGATATGTCTGTTAAGTGGTAGGACTTAAAAACAAGTGACTCCATAAGGGAAGGAAGAATCATTGGAAATAAGTATCTAAGGTTTTATTGATGTTGTTTCTGACCTTTGGCATTTATATACACTGATTTGTAAAATACATGATGTGAAGGGGGGTGTTGGACCTTAAGAGAATTCCTAGTATTAAATGGAGAAAGGAGAGACACATTCTATCTAATAATTATGTTTGAACAAGTAGTAAGCAGTCTGTATAATGGCTCATAAAATGAACTTTTTCTTAAGGTGTTGGCATGTGCCAGAAAATAGGTTTAGAGAAGAAGGATGCAACCAATATGAAGGGCATTGAAAACCATACTGAGGACTTCATGTGGTAAATAGTAAGGAGCAGTATGTTTTTGAATAGAGTAGAATGATTAGTGATGTTTTAGGTTTGTAGTCTTTTAAAGCTGACTTCTGACTTGGTAACAACCTTCAGGTTTTAAATCTGGCTTTGAATAGAATTGAATGAGATTATAGTTGATACATGAAATAGTCCAGTACAAGTGAAAAAGGTCAGTCCTCTGGGTCAGTCCTTTTACTTCTAGTTTGTTTTCTCATTGGTTGTGAGGATCAGAGTGCATAAAGTAGATGATTACTGTGGTGCTTACAATATGCCAGGCCCTGTGAAATGGATGTTATTTTTATTCCCATTTTACATATGAGGGAATAAACCCAGATGTTAAGTAATTTGCCCAGGTTCATGCAGCTATTCTGTAGAAGAGCTGGTTTTCAAATCCAGGCATTTGGGCTCTAAAAAAATCCCAATTTATATCAAATCAAAGAGTTGTACAGATGTTTGCGGAAACCAGGAGAGCAGATCATGAAGCAGAGGGGAATATCATAAGGGTGCAGAATGGTGCCTTGAGGAAAACCACAGACTTGCTTTTAAATAGAGAGTTAGCCAAGTTAGTGTCATAGGTCAGATCAAGAGTCAAAATTGTCAGTTAAATGGAGTAACTTTCTTTCCTGTAGTATGAATTTACTTAAAGTCACTAGGGAAAAAACTTAGAAGAAAAATATTTTAAGTCTGAATAATAGGAATCTTTTCTATGGATTACCATGAAGATTTTTTAGCAACTGAATCTGTTGTTAACCTAAGGATTAAGAAGTGGGTTAGAAGTTTAATCCATATCAGTAATATATATGAATTGACACCAATAGTTTTAAAGCACTTCAGAATATTATTTTTTTTCAGCCTTCTTGGGCACTGCACTTTTTAGGGTTTTTTTGTTGTGTGGTGAGGCACATTGGTGTATACAAAGTTAATAGAGCTGGATAAGCAACAGGAAATAATAGCTGTTATCTTCCATTATCTTACAATGGAGTGTAATATGCAAAAATACTGAATCCTATGTTGTACACCTGAAGCTCATATAGTATTATAAATCAGTTATACTTCAGTTTTAAAAAAAAAAAAAAACCTTAAATACAATTTATAAAATATAGTAGAAAAAGATACAGTGATATAAACTAACATTAAGATGAAAATTTATTTAATACTCTAAAATGGAAGCTATGTTGAAGTTATTTATAAAGCCATTATAAGGTTAATAAGTGAGGAAATTTAAGGAATATTTACTTCAATTGAAGTACTCTGTACCTCAGTTGGAGATTGATTAGTTAAGTACTTCTTTAAATTAGTGAACTATCCCTGCCATCTGTTAGTGACATGATTAGGACATTTTTTATGCATTTGTATTGTTGGTTGCCGTGTATATTTGGCATATTTTCACATGAAAAAGTTAAATCACAAAGGTGTTTGACCTTGATAGAGATGGGAAAATCTCAAAATTTCTTTCACCCATTTGTGTTACAATTCAGAAGCTGTTTTCTAGCTGTTGTATGTTAAATTTTTATGTGAGATTAAAAGGTTATTATGTCAACGTGTGGATATTTCTTTCCTACGTATCTCTACATGCCTTTATGATTATACTATCTTAAAATCGGTTGTTTTTTAAAAGTAACTTATTTCACACAGTCAAAAAGTATAAAGATCCATATGGTGGTATTAGATACCTTTAAAACATAGTGTTTTTAACTTCAGACGCTGAAGGTTTCTTCTATGTCATCTTTTAAAGAACTGAAGTATGCTTATGTTCATTTTACTTCCTGCGAAGTAATCCTCTGAAATAATATATAATAGACTAATAGATAATCTTTATTTTACACAGGAAATTTGGATACAGAACACTGTTTTCTCCATTAACTTTGTGTGTGTTTAGCTTTCATTTGTTTTCTAAAATGTTTTAGTATTCCATTTCTTCTAATTATTGAAGAAGATAAAGGGTATCAGGTTTATGGAATGTGGGGGTTGAATATTATTAACCGAAGCTTATTTGTTAACCATACATATTTGTTCAGATGTTGAATGTGAAGCTAACATCTTTAATATAATTTATATCATGAACTTTGTTCACTGAGAATTTGAATATCAGAGTATAGTTAAATGGCATTTGTGAAGCCTTAGTTGTTTCTTAATGTTTTCTGATGGGAGAGGGTGGAGGCACTTTTTTTTTTTGGAAGTGAAAGATTCTGTATTGTATAAAGTTAAATGAGTAAATTGGGTTTTAACATTACATTTTAGATGAGTTATCTCAAAGGAACTATTTTCAAACTTTATTAATCTCTATGAAAACGCAGCTTTATGCAGAAAAAAAACATGGAGTAAAAGAAGCTAATTTTTTTTTTTAATCACTTTAGTAACTTGGTAGACTTGTCAGTATTGTGATGGTTTCATAGGCAGTAGGTCTGACTTAGAGCCTTTAAAGTGCTTTGTTCATCTTATGTTCATTGACCAAAGATAAGATACTAAAGGAACTTTTTAATAAATGTTCTTACATCAGTGCTATCTTGTCGAATTTTTCTTAATTTCTTTGTTCTAATAGAAAATTTTTAAGAAATTTGTTAAATTCAAAAATTTGACTTTTTCAGTACTGCTACTCTCATATCTTTGTGTGGGACTGAAGTTGAATCTGAGTCACAAAAATATTAAAGTTATTCTTAAATTACAAGTTGTCATGGGATTTACATGGTTGTCTTTCTCTTTTTCTTAGTTTTTCTGACATCCATTTTCTGTTTTGTCTTAAGGTTATCACCTTTTACCTTTACTTCTCTTAACCTTTCCTTTTTGCAGCTCCACCATTCATATATGTTGCAAAGAAAAGTAATTGAGATCTCTGTAATTCAACAATCATTTCCTTAAAATATCAATTTTAAAAATTTACACATGGTCATAATGCCATAGTATAATTTCCCTAAAGGGAAAGAATAGGTCTTTTGAAAGGCTGGCTTTTCAGTATATGAAGCTTTGACTCCCAAGTGAAAGGCAAAGCTGCAATTAATAGTAACTTAGATACTTTGAAATTTTGATTTCAGAAAAACCCTCTTAATGGTTTTGAGTTTGTTTTTTTTTTTTAAACAACGTATGAAAACGTAAGAGGGTACTACAAATGTTTCAACAGTATTTTAACCACCATTCTGTATGGTATTTAAAAGTCATATCAGAGAAACCTTCATCCAATGATGTTTACTTACTCTTGTCTTTATCTTATTAATCTTAAGGTCTAAGTAGTTTACATAATGGATCTCATCTGGAATGAGTTTCTTTGGTGTCTTTTCTCAAGTTCATCTTTCTTGGTGTGCAAAAACATCTGTAATTCCAGTCACCTCTGATAGCATTTCTATGTCTTTTTAACTTTGTTACATCTTTTTGTAAAATCTAACTTTAGTCTTGCCTGCAACTTTTTTTTTACACTTCTTCTACCACTGTTTTCGTCTAGTGTTTCCTTAATCTGTCATTAGTGGAATCTGTCCCATAATTGACTTGTAACTATTAAATATTGCCTGGTTTTTATGTTGATAAAGTTTAAGTGCTTAGGTATATCGGTGATGAAACTTATGAGTTAACTGAACAGTGTCTCTACATAGTAGAATTATGTAGCAAACAATTTAAGACCTAAACCTCTGTGTGTAATTGTGATTATAAAATTGTTTCACCAGGGACAGTTATGTACGTCATTTAATACGTTATGAGATCATTCATAAATGCTTTGTGAATTCTTATGTGAAAATTTTTGAGGTAAAATAAAAATGAAAGTAATTTCGTTACTATCACATCTTGGAGGAAACACATCTTGAGGGGTTGTATTCACAATTTAAATTTTCTGGATGATGGGGCTATTCTTGTGAAAGAATCTGTTTACAGAAATCTATGTAAGCAAGATCTCGTTTTCATTTTCACCTGTTTTGAGCTCTAGAGGTGTTACAGCCCTGAGCATTAAATGAATGTTCACGGCTACTACCTTGTGGAGTTTCACTTCTTTAAATCACCTATACTTCCTGTACTTGTGGTTGTTCTTGGGGAGTCTCCTATTTCTGTACTGACCATATTTGATTCTCCTTGCCTTTTAAGATTAGAAATGAAGTAAGCAACTGCCTGATAGAGGATGGAGAATGAGGCAGTTAATTATTTGGCTTAAATTTGTGCAGAAATCTATAAACTGTAGGGAGTCGCTTATTTTTCTTCACATCAGTCTTTACCTCAATTTGATTTTGCTGCATAAAGATCTCAACTGTAGCGTTTGGTCTTAGATCTTATGCTAGGTACTTGACACTTAAGCTTCGTTACTTGTGATTTTACTTGGTTCTTTCTGATAGTGTTAATAGGTCTCATTTTCTAAAACAATACAACTGATTCATCTTTGACTTGTTGACCTTGATTTTTTGTTTTGTTTTGTTTTTAGTCTTCTGGAACTTAAGCATCATATTATAGGGTGTATTTTTCTTCTAAAAGAAGAGACACATCTATATTTTTATTGAAATTTTGATATATTCAGACATCTGACCCTTCAATTGAAATGTTTTTAAATTCCGTATGAAATTCCCTTTAATAGTTAAACTTTAGCATGAAAGACTACTTTTTAAGTATATGCAAGCTCTGCATACATCTGAAATCTGTTTAAGTTATGTAATTCCTTGTAAGTTTGAGATCTTAAATGTTTTTTTTTAATCAACATGATGCGTAAGTTTTTTTTTTCTAAAAAAAAACGGCATCTACTTAAAGGGATTTATGACTAAAATTGCTTATTTTTCTACAGAGTTGTCTGCTGGTTCTCAGCTTGAAGAAGATTCTACAGTCCTTATTGATCCTTTTTCTTGGCGTTACCATTTTTTGAAGCAAAGTTAACCTAGTTTTCTAGTTGAGCTTTCTTTTTGGCCATCTTTAAAAAAAAAATTTTTTTTTTAATCTATAAACTAGACAAGAGATAGTTCTACAATGTCCAAGTCATTCCAGCAGTCATCTCTCGGTAGGGACTCGCAGGGTCATGGGCGTGACCTGTCTGCAGCAGGAATAGGCCTTCTTGCTGCTGCTACCCAGTCTTTAAGTATGCCAGCATCTCTTGGAAGGATGAACCAGGGTACTGCACGCCTTGCTAGTTTAATGAATCTTGGAATGAGTTCTTCATTGAATCAACAAGGAGCTCATAGTATACTGTCTTCTGCTAGTACTTCTTCCCATAATTTGCAGTCTATATTTAACATCGGAAGTAGAGGTCCGCTCCCTTTGTCTTCTCAAAACCGTGGAGATGCAGACCAGGCCAGTAACATTTTGGCCAGCTTTGGTCTGTCTGCTAGACACTTAGATGAACTGAGTCGTTATCCAGAGGACAAGATTACTCCTGAGAATTTGCCCCAGATCCTTCTGCAGCTTAAAAGGAGGAGAACTAAAGAAAGCCCTACATTGAGTTATGGTAGAGATGGCAGATCTGCTACACGGTAGCCACCATACAGAGTACCTAGGGACGATTGGGAAGAAAAAAGGCACTTTAGAAGAGATAGTTTTGATGATCGTGGTCCTAGTCTCAACCCAGTGCTTGATTATGACCATGGAAGTCGTTCTCAAGAATCTGGTTATTATGACAGAATGGATTATGAAGATGACAGATTAAGAGATGGAGAAAGGTGTAGGGATGATTCTTTTTTTGGTGAGACATCGCATAACTATCATAAATTTGACAGTGAGTATGAGAGAATGGGACGTGGTCCTGGCCCCTTACAAGAGAGATCTCTCTTTGAGAAAAAGAGGGGCGCTCCTCCAAGTAGCAATATTGAAGACTTCCATGGACTCTTACCGAAGGGTTATCCCCATCTGTGCTCTATATGTGATTTGCCAGTTCATTCTAATAAGGTGAGTTAATGCAACAGATACTTCTAATTTCTTTTACGTTGTAGTGCCTATTCTGTATTTACCTATATCTTGTACTCTGTAGTCTGATGACATTGAGTTGATCAAGAATTTTTATACTTTTGAGAACACTTACTTTATTTGGAAGGTAATTGTTTTTGAGCATTTTAAACCAGGGCTTTACATTAATATAATCTACGTAGATTACTTCTGGCCACAAAGCTATCATCCACTGGAATTATCTTGTTGGTTTTTGGCATCAGTATGTTCTTCTTAATCGTATATTTAAGCAGGTTTTTTTTGTCTGCTTTGTTGAATTGTTTTAAGTATTTTTTCTGTTTTTTTGCAGTCAATGTGCTCTGCCATTCAGGATGCTAGATAATCAGCTCTCCATCTGTCTTAATTACTGATTCGTATGTAGTAACGATACATTCTTGAACAATTCTCTTTTTTTCCTTATCTGTGGCTACAGGGAAAGAGTTAATGTAGAGCCCTGGTGTTTGTTTCAGTATATTTCATATTTTAGATTAGTTTATTCTTCTTTTTTAATTTCCCTTTAACACAAACTCTCATGCTGTAACTGAAATTTTTCATCTTTTTTTTTCTCCTTTTCCACAACTTTCTTAAACATATTCAAAACTCACTTTTTATTATCCCATATTGCATCTATCCCTTTAGAGACTTGGGAAAATCACCTACTGCAGTATCCTGCTCTGTGTTCCTCATAAGCATATTCTTTTTCTGACTTAGACTTCTGGTATACTCATTTGAAGGAAAAAAAATCTGATTCTCCTTTGCTTTAATTATCACATCTGGCAAAATGGGAACTTTTTCAAAATGCCCTTTTAAATATATTGTCCTTTCTCTTTCAACGTTTTCAATGCTAATCATTCGCACTGTTTTTTTCCCAAAACAAAATACAGTGCAGTTGACTTAAAGTCAGCATTATAGCAGTCCACTAGCTTGATCTGTAATCTGACCATCCATTTTTCCTGATGTGCTGTACTTAATTGGAACATGTTATTGCCATGAAACTGGTTTGATGGTTGCTGTTACAGGGTTTTTTCTTCACAGTAACATCTGGAAGGGCCATTTTCTCTTCATATCTATCCCTTTAAAAGCATTTTTAAGTGAGTTGATTTTTGAGTAAACTAAATCATGTAAGTCATTAGAGATTTTGTTTTTAATCTTTTTAAAAGTCTTACCAATCAATCCCTTTTCTGTGTTGAGATCTCAGTGTTTTTGTCTCAGATAATTAAGAGACTTCTTACATTGTTTGAATTTAGAGTATTTTGAAAAATATCTTTTTAAGAGTGATTTCTAGCTAAAAATACATGTATATAAATCTATAATACAAAAGTTTTCTGAAGTAGTAGTTTAAGTACACAAGGAATATTTTATTCTTCAATCCATGTCAAAATAACTTCAAATGGTAAATTTACATTCATAGATTAATTTTAATGTAAGACATGGAATCACAAACTCGTAAAAGTTAGGGAATTGTATTTAGTAGGTATTTTGGTATTTTCTATTTTTCAAATTTGTTGGATACACTTAGTATATCATGGAATTTAGTTTTTGTTCAGTATTCAACTTCAAGGTTTAGATCTGCTATGAATTGATTTAATGAAAAGATCCATTAAACTCTGGTGACTCCAAATATTTTCTGTCTGCTTGCAGAAATGACAGTATGAGAAATATTCTCAGATGGGGTCTCTATAAATTCCAAGGAAGATAGCTAGTTACAGTGTCTCAAATGAAAATGATTGTAAGGGACTTAATCTTTGCTACTGGAGTCATCATAAATTAAAAGCTGCTGTTGGAAGTCTCTTCATCCTGACTTTGAGCAGTAACTTAATGTTGCCACTTAACATATAGGAAAAGAATTCAGTAAAGGAACACAAAAGGAAATCAAGAAGGACTTGAATCAGAAAAAGTTCCTATTTTTCTATATCATTCTTTTCTGTCCAGATGTTACTACCTTCTAGTTCCTGAACAGTTAATAAATAATGATAGTAAATGGATCTAAATTGGCCAAAGAACATTTTTGAATATTTGAAACTTTAGACTCAAGAGTAAGGCACCTTACCTAGTAAAGAGATACTTTTAATCTGCAAAACTGCGTGTACTCTAGCAAATTTAGAAAGTTACTTTAGAGGCCCTTTGATTTTCAAAATTTGTGGTATTTGTAAATTGTACCGATTTTAAGAAGTTTTAACACCTGGATTCTCTCAATATAGTTTCCTTAACATAGCTAATGTTTCTAGGTATCTTCATTATTGGAAAAATAAATGCTCACTTTTGGTAGGGATCTTTTTAATTTATAGCTGATATAGAATCACTGAGTTTAGAGAAAATTCTTACGAAAGTAGGTAATGAAAAATTTTAAAACATTTAATCCTGCTCTCTGGTATTGCTGCATAACTTGGAAAATCTGTTCTTTTCACTTAGCGGTAACATTAAATAACTTACATGATCAAAACTTCTTCTTAGTATGAATAGTCTTTTAGGGGAAAAACATCTGTCATTTTGATATTTTAAGTAACTTTCAGTGATGATGTTGCTTTTATTTCTTTCTAGGTCATTTTAGAACATCAAGTTGCTTTTCTGCACAGCCTCAAACTTGCCTCAAAATTCCTTTCACTTAAAGAAAACTGGCCACTACAGCCCTTCCGCTGTCTTGTCACTTGAGTTCATGTTTTTCTTTTTAGTTTTCTAGAAGCCCTTAAGTTATTCTTAACTTTGCCATTCCACATGTGCTTCTCCAAATTATCCTTTCTTTATATAATTTAGGTATCTCAATGACATTAAGGTGAATGTAGTTTTTCCTGCAGAACTTCTGAATTCAAAAAGTGAATCCTTATTCTTTATTAATCTGAGTGTTGCCTCAATGTAGAATCCAAACATACAGATTTTTTTTAAAGCCCATTATGGTAGAGCAGATTAGTAATGGGTGGTTTGGGAGATATAACTGATTCTTTGATCTTGATTTTCCTTCTAGTACTTTGTAAGACCAGCCACACTTTGAAAAGTTTGAACCCTTGAAGATCATGGGCGATTGGATATAAATAATTTCTGGTTTACTAGATAGCTTTACCATCTCCTATTAATTAGAAGCATGCCTAATAGGATAACTTTTACTCCTCTCTGAACACACTGTTTCTCAAGGATATTTTAAATCTGAATAGTTTTCATTAAGAAAATTCTTGGTTAACATATTTGTTTAATCCCGCTTCTGAATTTTGTCAACTTTGCCTATGGTGCCTCTTGATTACAGCCATTTTTAAAGTGGCTTCCAACAAGTCAGTGGTCTGTTGGTTTGCAAATAGAAAGTTTTTATACCCCAAACATTTGGTTATAGAGCCAGCTGGACAGATCTCTTCCAGTTCTTTAACTGTTAGCCATAAAGACAATCTAACTTTGAAAGATAGCTCCCCAAGTTCTTAGAAGTACCATTCTGTTGAAATGTTCCATTTTACTTCAGTCACAGAATTTTAGTTAATTTTAGTAGGGCAAAGAAATGTGTGTAAACACTCAGGCTGTAAGTTTTTATAAACTAGATTCCATTTATAAATTAACTTTTTAAAACTTCAGAATGGTATCTCTTGTAATTTGGTTCAGCTCTAAGTCAGACTCCCTTTTAAGGACTTTCTAATGTTTCAGGTAGTATGAGTCTTGGAAAAGTTGCCTTATTCTGTGAGGATTTGTGAAACAATAATAACCTGTAAAGTGGGGATTGTAAAACAAGATAGCTTTATAAGCAGTGTAATAATAGTTGCTTTTCTTCCTTTTTAATTAAAAAGTTTTTTATTAGCACTTCATATGTGCTTGGCAGTGTTCCAATAAACAGGTTACCTTTATTGTTCATTTACTTTCCAAAAAACCCTAGAAAGATACTGAACCACAGTGTTTTTTAAATAACTTATACCAAGGATTCACATCTAGTAAGTGGTACCTTGGGAATTGAACCTAAGCAGTCTGGCAGCAAAGCCTACTTTTCCTAACTCTTCTTTTTATATTGCCTAAAATGCTAATCATTTACATGTGGATTTTTAAAGAAAGGATAGTTTATTTGAATAAAGTAAAGGAAAAAGTAATCCCTTCAAAATTTAAAATAATCATAAAGCAAATATTGAAGAAATAAAATGTTTTCCTTCCTAAAACTTAGAAATGGACATTCCTGAAATTTACTTCTCTAATTTTGGGAAATATAATGGAAGCTTAGGTTTTTGATAAATTGGGGAGTGTTTCCTTGAAAAGTCACTCCTGTTGAATTAACTTAGCTTTCTGTGGCTATAGTACACTTACAACATACCTCAAAGGCTGGATGAAATTAAAGATACTATTTTTAACTAATTATTCATACTTACAGTATATGTTTTCTTAAAAAGTGATATAAGCATGGATATTTATTTTATCAGAGTTCTGTGAAAGCAATTCTAATAATATGTGAATAAAACTTCAGTTTTGTCTGCAGCAGAAATTAATATGCCTACTGATCTCAAAGTCAGTTACTACTCTTCATCTTTATTAACTCTATCTTTTCCCTGTCAGGTCTCTTAGTTTGTTAACCAAGTTACCAGTTTTTCCAAGAATGTGCATGGAGTATTTGAGGGCAGGATGAAGCTACAAGGATTCAGAGAAATGGTTTTAAATTAGTGAATGGTCAGGTGTTCAGTTTATGATAATTGTATATAGACATATAGATTAACATCCTAGAGTTTGAATGGTTGAAAAGAAATCTTAGTTTTAGTTTTGTTAATTCTTCTAATTTACTTTACTACAGGAGTGGAGTCAACATATCAATGGAGCAAGTCACAGTCGTCGATGCCAGCTTCTTCTTGAAATGTAGGAGTCTGAAATACCTTTAAAGCATCAGTTAACTGTCAGAAACAGCCATTGATTGGTTTCGGGGAATTCATCGTTTACTTGTAATATCCACATTGTTATTACTGAATAGTTGACACTGTCCAGGCAATCACCAGTTACAAACAATGTTTAGGTCTGGAATTGTATGTGGAATATTAAGGTGGAGTGATAGCAGTACTTTGTTATTTAAAATGGAAAGAATTTTTAACAGACCTAAAGATAGCCATTGATGCATAAAATAGATTTATAAGAGCATTTTCAATAACAATAATATGTGCTCTGAGAATAAAGAAAATATTTTCCTTGAAGAAAAGGGGGAAGTTATACTAGAAGTAACTAGTTTTAAAGCAAAACCCTTCAGGATATATTTTTTGCTTTTGAGATACTTGTGATGGAGTTTAAGCTGCTAGGATAGAATTTGTAAAGACTCTCTCTACCTAAAGAACATGAAGCCCATTGTTCACTGGGGTGGCCGTTTTCACATACAATCTTTGTTTCCCTATATAACCCACATTTCCAGTCCCTCATATAGCACTTCTTTGTGAATTAACAAATATAGGGAATTCCTGGATGCTCAGTGGTTAGGACTCCATGCACTTTTTCAGTGCCATGGGCCAGGCAGGGTTCAATCTCTGATCAGGGAACTAAGATCCCACAAGTTGTGTGACCCTT
>NW_011494863.1:508691-526952 GCF_000754665.1 Bison bison bison
CCCCCCCCACCAAGAAAAAAACAGATTAAGGACTATTTTAATTGCAGTATACATTACTTAACATTTTAAGCAATACGGAGCAAGTTAATTCTCCTTTATTTTGATTAATTTGACATTTTCCTTTGGAAGTATCTATATGACATGTTTTAAACAGTAATATTTCTAACACTTATACTACCGTATAATTTTACTAATAAATCTATTTTAAAGGCCAAACAAGGCTACTTTGTGAAAAGAACAGTTTTATTTTAAAGTTAATTTTCTGGTCTTTTTAAAGCTACCCAGAATGGAATCCTGACACTGATACAGGACATACAATGTAAGTTAAATTTTTTAAGCTGTTGTTTGTAAAGGAGATCAATGTAAGGAATTCAGGTTAAATTTTTCACATTTCATAAACAATATTTTCTTAATTTCTTTATTTAATATGAGTTTGTTAAAAGTCATCATGAGTGAAAGAATTTTTAGAAACTATTTTATGTAGTAATTTTTATTTTTTTATTGTAGATTTCCCCCTAGTTACATCATGCATTAAATGCCCCCAAATATTGGAATCACTGTCATACAAGGAGTGTTTTAGCAGTAAATTTCAGTTATTTTTGATGGACTTCTTTATCATACTTTGTATTTTATGTTTTCATATTCCCAGGGGTGATCCATTCATGTTGCAGCAGTCTACAAACCCAGCACCAGGAATTCTGGGACCTCCACCCCCATCATTTCATCTTGGGGGACCAGCAGTTGGACCAAGAGGAAATCTGGGTGATTATAAAATTCATGTTACCTTTCCCTAAGAGTTTTTATCATAAAGATTAAATGCAGTGATTTTAGGCAAAAGAAGTGTCATTGAAATGTAACTCAAAGATGACATTTCATGAGAATACATGATACTCATTTGTGATGTTCTTTTGCTGTTGGAGAGATGTCTGTTTTTCAATTTAAATAGCCTGGTAGGACAAGTATACCTAAGACTGAAAATATACTTTTTCCCCATAAAGGTGCTGGAAATGGAAACCTGCAAGGACCAAGACACATGCAGAAAGGCAGAGTGGTCAGTAATAAAGCTCTTGCTTTTACTGTATTGGCTGTATGCTCTTTGGGGAAGTGTGATTTGACTTGAATCATTGCTAATTGAATCTGTGTTGTAGTCCTTATTACAGAAAGATTGTTTTAGTTTGAAAACCAACAGGCTTTTATACGTGACTCTGATAAGAGTTAAAAATTGTTTTCATATGTCCACAGTCTAGAGATTTCACCTTGATTCAAAGTTAAGTTTGCCATCTAATTATATAACAGTCGTTGATTTAAATATCAGTGCAGACACTATTTTCTGAAGCTATGAGGCTTGTTCCAGGGACATATTTAAATACTTAATTTGTTCTGACTGACTACAGATTATAAAAGATTTAATATTTTACTGTTTCGTATTGCTTCTAAAGAAATTTATTTACTAACTTGGTTTTTTCCTAACGAATAGGAAACTAGCCGAGTTGTTCACATCATGGATTTCCAGCGAGGGAAAAACTTGAGATATCAACTATTACAACTGGTGGAACCATTTGGAGTTATTTCAAATCATCTTATTCTAAATAAAATTAATGAGGTATGAGTTAAGTGTGTAGTATTTATTCATCACTAAAGTATATCCTAAAGAGAATATATTATTTTGTATTAGAAAAAAGAATGTTAGCTTAAATCATCAATGTGGAATGTAATGACGGAAAGGGCCAATAGTTGAACCAATCAGTAATGAATTCTAGTACCAATAGATTGTTAGTAACTTTATAAATTGTGATTCTTAAGCAGTTACATTATCTTTATTATACTACTGCTATAGAAAGGACTGGGAGAAGGCAATGGCACCCCACTCCAGTACTCTTGCCTGGAAAATCCCATGGATGGAGGGGCCTGGTGGCCTGCAGTCCTTGGGGTTGCGAAGAGTTGGACACGACTGACCGACTTCCCTTTCACTTTTCACTTTCATGCATTGGAGAAGGAAATGGCAACCCACTCCAGTATTCTTGCCTGGAGAATCCCAGGGACAGGGGACCCTGGTGGGCTGCCGTCTATGGGGTCGCACAGAGTCGGACACAACTGAAGTGACTTAGCAGCATAGTAAGGACTATATAAACATAATTATTTGGAAAAACATTTCAAACTTTTAACCAAATGGTGCCAAATTATTGTTTCAAATTCAGTACATAATAAATGATAGTGTTAGTGTCATGAAAGTAATAAAGTCTGAGATGATCTTTAATAAAATAGGAAATTAGAGATTTTTTTTTTCTCTCAGGTTCTTGAAAATGCTTTCTATATAATGATTAAATATTTTTGGAAAGACTTTGGACAGTATGGAATTGGGTGGTTTTTTGGAAATGTAAATATATATTTTTTCAATTTTAGGCATTTATTGAAATGGCAACCACAGAAGATGCTCAGGCTGCAGTGGATTATTACACAACCACCCCAGCATTAGTATTTGGCAAGCCAGTGAGAGTTCATTTATCCCAGAAGTATAAGAGAATAAAGGTAAATAATCTCTATTTTTCCAGATTTGTATCACCAGTTATTTAGTGTATCATTTTAATATTTACTAACTTATAGCTGTTTAAAATTGTTGCTAATATCTAGAATAATCTTGACTAATAATTATGGCATACTTACTAATTTGATTTCCTCTGTTTTTTGTTTTTTTCCCTCCTGTGTATTAAAGAAACCTGAGGGGAAGCCAGACCAGAAGTTTGATCAAAAACAAGAGCTTGGACGAGTGATACATCTCAGCAACTTACCTCATTCTGGCTATTCTGACAGTGCTGTCCTCAAGCTTGCTGAGCCTTATGGGAAAATAAAGAATTATATACTGATGAG
Organism: Bison bison bison; assembly: GCF_000754665.1. Classification (NCBI taxonomy): domain Eukaryota; kingdom Metazoa; phylum Chordata; class Mammalia; order Artiodactyla; family Bovidae; genus Bison; species Bison bison. The sequence goes on from NW_011494863.1 coordinate 511,560, forward strand.
GATGAAAAGTCAGGTAATATACATGTAGAAGTTTTGAAAAAGATTATTTCTCAAAGTTTTTTTTTTTTAAGTTATTTTAACATCCTCATTTTTAGTGAAGGGGTGGGGGCGTAATTTGGCGGCCAAATTATTGAATATTGAGTAAATAAAGTAGAAAGTAAAGATCTTTTTCTCTAGTTTGGCTAATATTATTTCCAGAGTTTGCCTCCAAAGATCTTCCTTTGTGTATATAAGTATACTTTCCCCCTTTACTTCAAATGAGATTATATTAAAGTGTTACTTTCCACTTTACACATGATTCCATTGAGTAAACTGTGCTGAATTTAATTTCTTTAATTAATGGATATTAGAGATTCTCAGAGAAGGCAATGGCACCCCACTCCAGTGCTCTTGCCTAGAAAATCCCGTGGATGGAGGAGCCTGGTAGGCTGCAGTCCATGGGGTCGCTAAGAGTGGACACGACTGAAGTGACTTAGCAGCAGCAGCAGCAGAGATGCTAGTTCTTTTGCTGTGCCATTAATGCTGCTGTGGATTTTGTGGCATGTGAATTTATGCATATAATTGAAGGATACAATTTCAGAATTGAAGTTGTGGATCCTGATACTTGCTTTCTTTTCTTTGACGGTGCCAAATGCTCTTCAAAAAATAATACTCATATACGATCATACTAGCATTCTAAGCAGAGAAGGCAGTGGCGCCCCACTCCAGTACTTTTGCCTGGAAAATCCCATGGACAGAGGAGCCTGGTGGGCTGCAGTCCATGGGGTCGCTGGAGTTGGATACGACTGAGCGACTTCACTTTCACGCATTGGAGAAGGAAATGGCAACCCACTCCAGTGTTCTTGCCTGGAGAATCCCAGGGATGGGGGAGCCTGATTGGCTGCTGTCTATGGGGTCGCATAGAGTCAGACACGACTGAAGCGACTTAGCAGCAGCAGCAGCATTCTAAGAGCTTTATAAACACTGGATATTAGACTTTTCAAATTATGTGAGTTTAATTAATGGACTGAGTTATTTCATACTTATATTTGATTTTTAAAATTGTAAGTAGAGCATCTTTTCTTTGTTAACCTTTTTATAGTTTCATGAGTTTGTATCCTTCTAAAGTTTTACTTTCTAATTAATTTTTTGTTCTTTTTTTTTGTTTGTTTTTCTTGCCCCAGGCCTTTATTGAGATGGAGACCAGAGAAGATGCAATGGCAATGGTTGACCACTGTTTGAAAAAGGCCCTTTGGTTTCAAGGGAGATGTGTAAAAGTTGACCTGTCTGAAAAATACAAAAAATTGGTACTCAGGGTATGTAGTGTTTGATTCAGGTTCTTTATAAAGCTTATTTTCATGCTTTTCAAGCCATGACATTTTTATAAATTTTTACATGCTAAGAATGTAGGATTTAGGAACTTCCCTGGTGGTGTGGGGGACACAGGTTCAATCCTTGATCTGGGAGGATCCCTTCTGTGCACAACTACTGAGCTGCACTCTAGCCATGCTCTGTAACAGTGAGAGGTCCAAGCACTTCAACGAAGAATAGCCCCACTCACTGCAACTGGAGAAAGCCAGAATGCAGCATCATGACCAGAAATAAGTAAATAATTAATACATACATAGGATTTAGTTATTGAAAGAGAGTGATCTTTTCTCTTTTTCTTGTTTTCATTAATACAGAAGTTTTTAAACTGATGTCTGTATAAAGCATCTTTGTTTTTATCTGTTTTACTTAAGGTTCTATTTGAAAAGCTTTAACAAAATTATTATTCACTGCTCTTCAAATGTTGGTGGTAATTAATAATGTTAGGGCAGCTTACATTCTTAGGTATGGTTTAAATAAGGTTAGTTGATATATAAAGGATGGTCATCGTTTATTAGTTAATTGGATAATTAAATACTCTATGAAATCTAATACATTTATGTAACTGGTGAAATTTTGTCTTTTAGATTCCCAACAGAGGCATTGACTTACTCAAAAAAGATAAATCCCGGTAATTTCATTTTGTGTGTTTATGTCTGTATACACTAGTATGTTAAACCTTCGTTTTCCAACTCGGTAGAATTAATTCAGGTGTTTGTTTTGGTTTCAGGAAAAGATCTTACTCTCCAGATGGCAAAGAATCTCCAAGTGATAAGAAATCCAAAACTGATGGTTCTCAGAAGACTGAAAGTACTGCTGAAGGTAAAGAACAAGAAGAGAAGTCAGGTGAAGATGGTGAAAAAGATACAAAGGATGACCAGGCAGAACAAGAGCCTAACATGCTTCTTGAATCTGAAGATGAGCTACTTGTAGATGAAGAAGAAGCAGCAGCACTGCTAGAAAGTGGCAGTTCAGTGGGAGATGAAACAGATCTTGCTAATTTAGGGGATGTGGCATCTGATGGGAAAAAAGAACCTTCAGACAAAGCTGTGAAAAAAGATGCAAATGCCAGTGCTTCTGGAGCTGCAAAGAAAAAGCTTAAAAAGGTAAAAGAAGGTTTTATGTTGACTTGTTGCAGTAGAAAATTAGATCAGTGTTTCAAATTATTTATCTTAGGGTCATATTTAATAGAATTAGTGACTTACATTAGGAAGAAATAGGAATCACTAAAAAAATTGACATCTAAACTCTGCAATACATAGATTGAATAGGACTAAACTGCAATAGAAAAATGTCAATTCACAAAGAGAACCTTTTAGTAACAAAGGAGAAAGACTTAAAGCTGTATATGATTCTATTTGGTAGTGGTAGTGTGTAAAGAGTAGTAGGCAGCCTTTATGTATAGTCCAGCTTGTTTTTTTAAATATGGGGTATGGATTTTACAGTAAGTTAACTGACCTGACCCAGGGGTAACTGACCCAGGACACTTAAAACATTGTGTCAGAAATGGTAGAACTTGAAGAATTTTCCTATTATAGAAATGTAACCTTGATTAGATATTTCAATAGGTTTTAAAACATTTTTTCTTAGAACACATATCACATATTAAATTAAGGCAAATCGCAATATAAAAATATATACATGGTAGAAAAATACTAAATCAGAAGACCCATGGTGTACTTGACTATCTCCATTAAAGATTAGAGCATTACAATGCCTTTAGAACTCCATAAGATAAATGAGTCTTGAAATGAGATTATTATAATCCTCTTTCATTCATTCCTTCTAAGATATACTCCACTACCAGAAAACTTACTATTTATAGACCTCCAGATTTTGATGGCTTGGTCAAATAAGTTAGCCTTGAAATTCTTTTTCTGGCTGAAATATAGTTATGTAGTACTACGTTTGTGCTCTTAAGAGCTGATAATTATTGAGCATTATGTGCCATCAATTTTTCTAATCTCTTTGTGTGTGCTAATTAACTGATTCTTAAAATAACCTTATGCCACAGATGCTTGTTATCCATATTTCATGAATGAGGAAATTGAGTCATGTTAAAATTCAGTAGATTGTGGTCATACTGCTTTTATAAATGGCAGAGCCAAAAATTAAACCTAAGCAGTTATGTTCCAGAGCTTGATTTTTAAACCACAGTGGTATTTTAAACACTGCTCTGTAAACAAAAAGAGTGGCACCATAAGATACCTTCTTTGAAGGACATCATTCAACTTATTGATACTTCATGAAATCAGCTCTGATTATCTTGCAGCATAAGTCTCAAAGTATAGAGTATGAATGTCCTCATGTTTATTTTCTGCTCTTTATATAAGGGAAGGTTTGGATTACTTAGTTTTAAAACAAGCTAAGGTTTGTTTTTTTTTTTTAAACTAGTAAATTTGGGGGGAGAGAAAGAAAAGTCCCTTTTTTTTTTTTGTGAGGAAATGAAGGCAAAGACGCTATCCCTTTCCCTTCAAGTAAAGCAAATGGAAGGGATACTGCAGGATAATTGTTGCAGAGTAAATTTGTCTTTCTTAACAGCGTCGTTTCCCAGGGAATATGGAAGGTTTTGTCACTCTAGATGAGGTTGGTGATGAGGAAGATTCGGAACTTCAGAAACTTCGTAAATCGGGCATGGCATTTAAATCTGGTGACAAAAATGATGATGGTTTGGTTGAAATTAAGGTGGACAAGATCGAGGAACTTGACCAAGAAAATGAAGCAGCGTTGGAAAATGGAATTAAAAATGAGGAAAATACAGAGCCAGGTGCTGAATCTGCTGAGAATGCTGATGATCCCAACAAAGATACAAGTGAAAATGCAGATGGCCAAAGTGATGAAAACAAGGAGGACTATACAATCCCAGATGAGTATAGAATTGGACCATATCAACCCAATGTTCCTGTTGGTGAGATTTAAGGCTTTGTTGTTATCCCTCACCCTCCCCAAACTCTTACTATAAGATTTTTTTAAATTGGTCTTACATAATAAACTCTAATAGCGTGAAGTTCTACGCAGAACAATTTGTAAATCTTACTTGAAGCATTCTTTTTTCCTCTTTTTGTTACCATTCCATAATATGTTCTTTTTTCTCCTCATAAAATTTTCTGAGAATTTCACATTGCTTTTTGTTTTGTTCACCGTTCTATTTCAACATTTTTAAGAGAACAATTAGGTGTGGGCCCTTAAACATCAATTAAAATACAAGCTATTAACGATGTTATGGTTTTTGCTTTGTTTTAGCGTAGGCTATATTGGACATGTCACAACTGTTAACTCATTCAAATTATATTGACAGGAAAAAAAAAGATTTGAGAACACTATTAAAATCTTCAGTTTACTGAATTTGTAAGAATGTATGTTTGTGTTCTAGGTATAGACTATGTGATACCTAAAACAGGGTTTTACTGTAAGCTGTGTTCACTCTTTTATACAAATGAAGAAGTTGCAAAGAATACTCATTGCAGCAGCCTTCCTCATTATCAGAAATTAAAGGTAAGGCTGAATCTAAAAGAGGAGAGTTCTTTTGTGAAAACTAACAAGTCACGTAAGTTTATGGACCAGTACCATCTGTGGACCCAGCACGCTTTATCCTGATAACATTCTTTATTGATGGGCCTTGAGCAGTTTGATGAACTCTGGAAGCATCTGCTAAACCTCTTTCTAGAATACACTATTAACTAAATGATAATTTAGTAATTTCTAAATTTATAGATTTAAACGTTACAAATTGTGTTGTATAATTAAGAGTTATTTGAGTATTCTCAAATGATTATTAGACTGTAATTTCTCTAATTTGGAAGATACCGGAGGCTTGAAAGTCAAGTGAAATACTATAAAGCCTTTTTCAACTTTATAAAGTGCTATATCCCTTTATACTTAATGATTTTTACATTGACTTTAAATTATTATTTTATTAATAATGACACTTCAGTGAAGTTTTATGATGAAAAGGATATACAGGTAAAAGGAAAAATCAATAAAGCACAACATAATAAAGAATAACAAATTTCTCTTTGGATATTTTGAAAGTTTGGTGTTTTAGTTAGTGGCTTAAGGACACCAAGTATTGAAATAGATGAGGGAAAACTTGAAAGTAGGAGTTAAAAAAGATAATACTGATTTATAATATAAAGCTGCTAGAGTATTAAGGACATTGGTTATTTTCAGTGGTAGCAGAAATTTAATAATGTCCTTTGTCTTAGAAGAAGGGGCATTGAATAAATACATGTCATTTAACTAATCTTAAGTTCTTGGGGTAGCAGCAGTTATTCTATGTGCGTATTTTGGTCTTTGTTTTCTCATCTCTGTAAGTTAGTCTTAATTGCACATTGAAGTAACTTTTTCATATTTTACTGTTTCTTTTCCCATGCCTTACTGTGGTGTCCAGTTTAGTTTTATACCTGCTTGATAAGAATAACTGGATCTTACAAATATTGACAAGGTTATAGTTAAATTAGACTCAGGTCCCTAAACTTCAATAGAATATTTTATTTTGTAGTTAATCCATTTGTTATGTTTCACTAAGGTGACTTAATCCTTGTAACTTTTTCTTTTCTTTTCAGAAATTTCTGAATAAATTGGCAGAGGAACGCAGGCAGAAGAAGGAAGTTTGAGATGTGCTAGAAGCTTAATGATTTCAAAGAAAATAATGGTTCTTTGTTTTTAAATGTTAACCTTTTTTAAATACAATACTGATAGTTAGAAGAAAACTATTGTACTCTTTTGTTTTAGTGGAAAATAATAGATAATAGATGTCTGTTCATGTGTTAAGTGTTATAGCAAAAATACATATACGGTTAAGTTAATGAAGAATTGTTTTTGTTTTATCAAAATAGTAACAGACAGAAATACTTTGTAGAGACTGACTTCGTATGCTAAAGACACTTGCACCACTAAGAAAGATATGTAGAAGCATTCAAAGAAATGAAATTTAGTAGTTCCAAGCTTCAGAGATATGTCAAAACTTTTGATTCCATTCAATAAAGAACAAAACCAATTGTATTTTTATTACTTTCATCTGAAACATTCCACATTTTAATCTGAGCCTTGCAGACTTTTCATTTGGAGTTTGAAGCATTTTTGGTTTTGTTTCGTTTATGGAGAACTTCACTAATGTGAGATTGGTAATTAAAATGCAGGTGCAGTTTTCTTTCAATGTCATGTTGTTGTTTAGGTAATAAGAAATATTAAGTAATTGGCTTTAGATTCTGTAATTTTTTCCCCTAAGTTCCTGCTAGATTTCGTATTCTAGAAGTCAATGTATTTTCAGTGAAATGTAAAAATATTCCCCTTCTCTTTGACCAGTATTAATTTCTTGAGATCTTATTGCTTGTCACTTGAATCCTGTAGCTGTCATACATCATCTGGTATAAGCAACATTTGATTTTTGAAGTGTGTAGACCATCTCTTTGTATTTTCAAGATGTAATTTTACATTTCTGCATTTTAAAAAAAGTTTGGCCATAATCTTAGATGCACGCTTCTAATTCATATACTTGCATATGTGACCTTTGTGAACAGAAATTTGCATGTATAATCTGTGTTTACTTGTAACTTTCTGGTTATATTATATACTGCTTATATCTGTGGATTCAAGTTTCTTAAGTGAGTACCAATAAAAAACAAAAACCTAGGCCATGTTCATTGGTTATACATGTTTGAGGTGTTAACCAATATATTTGTCACAGTTGTGGTTTTTATTTACTGTTAAACTTTCTTGCATGCTTTAACAAATTATTCCATTTTTAATCTAGAGTGTTCTAAAAACTGCTACTAAAAATCTGAGTTTTAAAGCTTTTGGTGCTGGTGGATTTCTTGTTCCTGTTACATAACTAAAAATTGGACTATTCATAGTTTTTTCAGACCTTCGGAGTTCAAAATGTTAAGGGTGACAACAAAAGCTCATGTTTAGATATGTCTAAGCGTTAACAATAATCTTGGAAATAACATGGAATAACAAGAATTAGTTGTATCAGCCTTTCAAAATATGTTGGGATAATTGGTTTAAGAGATTATTGTCAAGCAAATTTTTAATGTAAAAAAGAATTTAAGGGATTCTCTTTGAACCACTTAGATCTATTAAAGGATGTATCAAATGGAAGAAATTTTATGATCTACCACTGAGGGGAAAATGACACCTTAATGTAACATGCACAAAAAAATCCTTGCCAGTTTATCTCAGTTTAATTTTGGCCTTTACTAATTACCAGCTTTTAATTCCAACTGTTAACTAACAGTAGCTATATACAAAGCATTTTGTGTACAATGGCATCCCTTGTTTTCTGTCAACTTTTTTTCATAGGTCCTACTTTGTTAGATACACCAAGGTGTAGAAAAGAATGTTTAATATCTTCATTTGCTAGGGTTTAGAAAGTATAAATTCTCATAAGTTGCTAATGATGAATAAACCTGTAACAGCTATTTCCCAGATTATGACAAACCTTTATTTAATAGGAATGTTTTTCACTTAACCAACTGTAAAGTAGAAAATTTTCCCACTCCCATTTTAGTTATTAGTTTAATATAGACGTTAACCCTGAGTGAAGGAAACTTGATGTTTGTTTTACAGTTTTATTTTATCATTGCTAATAAATATGGCCTATGAGAATTACTCTGATAAGGCTTAAGTTGGCTAGCTGTAGTAGTGTGTATCTTAAAAACACTTGGTTGACCAAAAAGTTCATTCAGGTTTTTCCATAAGATCTTAGCAACCCAATAATTTTATTTAGAGTTGTAAATGAGGAATGTGGATTTCTGGCTATTGAGTACTGAATAAGTACTTCTAGAGATTTTTATATGGTATAGATTATAAGGAACTTTTAAAGCTTATATCAAGCCTCTGAATTCTTTTACCCCTTTTTCTTAGGGTAAAAGGGCTTCCGTGGTAGCTCAGCTGGTAAAGAATACACCTGCAGTGCGATTCGATTCCTGAGTCAGGAAGATCCACTGGAGAAGAGATAGGCTACCCACTCCAGTATTCTTGGGCTTCCCTGGTGGCTCAGCTGGTAAAGAATCGGCCTGCAATGTGGAAGACCTGAGTTCAGTCCCTTGGTTGGGAAGATCCCCTGGAGAAGGGAACAGCTCTACCCACTGCAGTATTCTGGCCTGGAGAATTCCATGGATGTATAGTCCGTGGGGTCACAACATGGACTGAGTTGGACATGACTGAGTGACTCTCACTTTAGGGTGAAAAGGACATACACACTATTAAATAGTATGGCAGCATTAGGTTATAAAAGTGGAAGAATACACATTTTTTTGGCCTGATTTTGTTCACAGTATAGGTTTAGTGGCTTTGAACTGGAAAATGACATGAGTAAAAATTGTGACGAAAGAGGCTTGTATGTAGTGGAAATCTGTAGGAATGCTGCATAGTTTTAAATCAGACAAAATTGGTATACACAGTTTGGTTAGGATAATACAAGCTAAGGCTAGGGGTGAGCAGCTCTGTACTCCTCTGTATTGGTGGCTTCCATAGAATATGGCCTTGGATATTGTTTATATCCACCCAAGATCAAGTGTTGGGTGGTAATGCATTTGAGGTATTCTCCAACCAGGACCCTCAGCTGAGCTGTTGGTTAAGCTGGAGTTAAAAGTGCCTCTCCAATCTGATGCATGTCCGTTGCATGTCAGGTTTGAGACATGGTATACAAACAAAGTGCTTCTGTGAATTCTTTAAGACTGCTGCTACTGCTAAGTCACTTCAGTCGTGTCCAACTCTGTGCGACCCCATAGACAGCAGCCCACCAGGCTCCCCCGTTCCTAGGATTCTCCAGGCAAGAACACTGGAGTGGGTTGCCATTGCCTTCTCCACTGCTGCTGCTAAGTTGCTTCAATCGTCCGACTCTGTGCGACCCCATAGACGGCAGCCCACCAAGTTCCCCGTCCCTGGGATTCTCCAGGCAAGAACACTGGAGTGGGTTGCCATTTCCTTCTCTAATGCGTGAAAGCCTTCTCCACTAGTGGTTCTCAAATGTTAGCATGTATCAGAATTACCTGGAAGCTTCATTTTAAACATTACTGGGCCCTGTTCCTAGAATTTCTGATTTACTGGGTGTATGGTTGATTTTAATAATTTGCATTTTTCCATAAATTACCCAGGTGATGGTGATGTCAAGAATAGAGGTCACGTTTTAGAGAATGATTGATTTACTTATAGCTGAAGTATACTACTTAGGCACTTGTGGTCAGATGCCTGATTTAGATACTGTGGCTTAAAGGTTTTGCTACTGTTACTAAAGGTAAGGGAAATGTTGGAAAAGAATATTTGGGATCCTTCATGAAGCATTTTTTAAGGTTATAAGTGGGAGACACCCAAGAGCCCTCAATACTGCTTTCCCTGGTGAACCCTTTATCTTTTGCTTGGGACATTAATAAAATGAGCAGCTAATTTATTGAAGTTTTAAGTGAATGGAAAAATGGAAGTTGATACTGTTCACTCCAGATATAATTTGCTGAATTGTTGACTACAGTTGATAGAAGCTAGAGCTCAATTAAGGTACTTGTTAGGAAAAAATGTGAAGATACCAGGAGATAATAGCTTGAAAATTCCACGTGAGAACTGTTGGATAATATATGATTAATTTTTAAAAGGCTGTATTGACATTTATTAAAGCCTTTATCTTTAGCCCTGGCCTTAGATTTATAATTTCCATACATTTAAAGAATTCTGTAAAGTCAAATGTACAATAGGGAACATGAAAATTAAGAGGAAGGGGGGGCAGTCTTTTATGTGTAGTAGAGAAAAAACTGGAGAAGGCAATGACATCCCACTCCAGTACTCTTGCCTGGAAAATCCCATGGATGCAGGAGCCTGGTAGGCTGCAGTCCATGGGGTCGAGAAGAGTCAGACACGACTGACCGACTTCACTTTCACTTTTCACTTTCATGCATTGGAGAAGGAAATGGCAACCCACTCCAGTGTTCTTGCCTGGAGAATCCCAGGGACAGGGTAATCTGGTGGGCTTCCGTCTATGGGGTCGCACAGAGTCAGACATGACTGAAGCGACTTAGCAGCTGCAGAGAAAAAACAAATAGTGTTCACACCAATAACAAACTTAGAGTGGAAATTGTAGCCATTAAATACAGGTTTAATGATCTTTGCTTATATATAATCTTGTGATATATAATATATATATATAATGCACCATTTGTATACAGGTTTAATTACCTGATCCAAATGGAATATACCAAGAGCAGCAGGAATGTCCTACCTTTGACAAGGACAGAATACTACTCCAATTTCGGTCATTGCACCTGTCAAAAGTTGGACCAATTCCTATTTGCTCAGTTTTGCCAGGTTTGTTAAATCACTCTGATCAGCTACTACTTGGCAACTGCCAAGTCTGTTCTTTTTATGTATGCCTCCCCCTCCACTTGTATCTGGAAGACACCAGTTTATGCTCTTTGTGTGCACTTAATCTGCTCTGGGATAAAAACCTGTGGAAAGGAATTGGAGTTTAAACTGAACTCCAATTTAAATGGTCACTCAGTTCAGTCACTCAGTCATGTCTGACTCCTTGTGACCCCGTGAATCGAAGCACGCCAGGCCTCCCTGTCCATCACCAACTCCCAGAGTTCACTCAGACTCAACGTCCATCGAGTCGGTGATGCCATCCAGCCATTTCATCCTCTGTCGTCCCCTTCTCCTGCCCCCAATCCCTCCCAGCATCAGAGTCTTTTTCAATGAGTCAACTCTTCGCATAAGGTGGCTAAAGTACTGGAGTTTCAGCTTCAACATCAGTCCTTCCAATGAACACCCAGGACTGATCTTTAGAATGGACTGGTTGGATCTCCTTGCAGTCCAAGGGACTCTCAAGAGTCTTCTCCAACACCACAGTTCAAAAGCATCAATTCTTCAGCGTTCAGCTTTCTTCACAGTGCAATTCTCACATCCATATATGACCACTGGAAAAGTCATAGGCTTGACCATTAGTAGACGATAAAAACTAGTGAAAACCTAACTCATTTTCCTAATTGTGGCTAATTCTGCTTACAAGCACAAGTTGTGTGTCTGATCCATTTCATCGTAAGTAGCTAAGCTGTGCAAAACCAGCAAGGTAGGGCTTGACGCTGCAAAAGAGGAATTTCCTCTGCCCTTACATTCTGCACATCTGTAGGTGCATATCATCCTTAAAAAAAAAAAAAAACCTTTGCCTATTTATACTTAAAACTTTCTACAAATTTGACCCTTATAAGTCAGGCCAACTTTTGTTTTCATACATAGAATATACTATCCTAGCCATTTTTAAATAACATCTTACTCTGTTAACCATAATTCATTTAACCAATTCCCTATTGATAGGAAATTTTGACTTTTCCATTTTGACTTAACTATAAATATCCATATATTTACATCTTTCCAATTTCATCTGTACATGGAGTGTTTGAGACAGAAGATTCACACATTTTTACATTTGATGAAAACAGAGCCTGTTCATAACCATCCTGTGCCTTCATAACCATCCTCCTGATTCCTGCATCCTACTTCACCTTCCATCTCAAGTTAGAATTGTTGTCTGAACAATACATGAATTGCTGTAGCGTTTTAAAATTCTGGACCTCTGATGATTCCATTGCAGTGTCTTATCACTGGCAAACTTTAATAGCCTGCCTGCCTTGCGACACTTTTCCTATCAGACCATCACCACCATCCAGACAGCATCTACAGATTATAAACTGTTATGGTTTTATACTCTATCTGTTCATGCCTCTTCTAGCCTTGAGTTGATAAATTACCTTCCAGGTTCCTTGAATTAATCATACTCCATAAACCATAAGTTTTATAAACTTAATAAACTTATAACTCCCTAAGTTTTATAAACTTAATAAACTCCGTAGACAGTTAAACACCGTCTTCCTCCCCAGAGCCGTTTGTTCAGCAGCCAAGAAAGCCAAGCTTTTTCCCTGCTTTAGGATTGTTGAGTCACTAAGTCACGTTTAACTCTGCTGCTCCATGGGCTGCAGCACAGGAGGCTCCCCTGCCCTCCGCTACCTCCCGAAGTTTGCTCAAATTCATGAACAATGATGCTGTCTACCCATCTCATCTGCTGCAACCCCGTTTTGCCTTCTTTCATTTCCAGCGTTGGGTTATATTCCTGAGTCAGCTCCTCCCATTAGGTGGCCAAAGTATTGGAGCTTCAACCTCAGCATCAGTCCTTCCAATTAAAATTCAGGGTTGATTTTCCTTAGGATTGACTGCCTTGATCTTGCAGTCCAAGGGACTCTCAGGAGTCTTCTCCAGCACCACAGTTTTAAAGTACCAATTCTTCAGCACTTAGCCTTTATGGTCCAAATCTCATGTCCATATGAGACTACTGGAAAAATCATAGTTTGACTATATGGACCTTTGTCAGCAAAGTGATGTCTCTGCTTTTTAATATGATGTCTAGGTTTGTAATAGCTTCCAAAGAGCAAGCATCTTTTTTAATTTCATGGCTACAGTCACCTACAGTGATTTTTGAGCCCAAGAAAATATCTGTCACTGCTTCCACATTTTCCCCTTCTATCTGCCATGAAGTGATGGGACCTGGATGCCATAATGTTAGTTTGGTTTTTGTTTTTAATTTATTGTGACTGCAAGGTGTCTTAGTGGGGGCATTTGGAATCTAGTTGCCTGACTAGGGAACAAACTTGGGCCCTCTCCATTGGGAGCATGAAGTCCCAGCCACTGGACTACAAGGAAGTCCCTGATCTTAGTTTTTTTTAATGTTGAGTTTCAAGCCAGCTTTTTCACTCTTTCTCCTTCATCAAGAGGCTTTTTAGTTCCTCTGCACTTTCTGCCATTAGAGTGGTATTACATGCATATCTGAGGTTACTGATATTTCTCCTCAGTAACCTCCAAGATTTTTGTTTTGTTTTTTCTTTTTTATTATTTCTCGCAGCAGTGTTGATTCCAGCTTGTGATTCATCCAGCCCAGCATTTTGCATGATGTTCTCTGCACATAAGTTAAATAAGCAGGTTGACAATATACAACCTTGTTCTCCTTTGCTTTCAAACCAGTCTTTCCCTGTCTGGCTCTATTAATGTTGCTTCTTGACTAGCACACAGGTTTCTCAGGAGACAGGTAAGGTGGTCTGGTACTCCCCTCTCTAAGAATTTTCCACAGTTTGTTGTGATCCACACAGAGACTTTAGTCAGTTTAGGATACATATTTGCAAATGTGGCCAATGTGGTTGACTGAGGAGTAACCACATTTTATTTCTTTGGAGCTTTGGGCTGACTCAAAGATTTTTAATGAATGAAATGGCCCTAGAGAGAAGCCCTGTCAGATTCAGGACTCCATGGAGGGAGATTTTTATTTTTGTCTTCAGTTTTAGCAGAAAAGCTTGATTTTTTAAGATTCAAGGTTTACAAGAGAATAAAAAGATAAATCTCAGTCCCTCATTTTACTTCCCTAGGGGGAAGAAAGTTTTCTTGTGTCCCCTTTCAAATATATATTCGGAGATTTTTTTACACATACTATACACTGTACCTTGATTAGTATCACTAAAAACATACGTAAGACTTGCCAATGGGGAAGCAAGGAAGCATAGATAAATGTATGGCGGGCAGCGCATCCGAGATCATGGAGGAGGAAATTATTGGACCCTTAACTCACTCTTCAGTCTTCCCTCTGAACAGACTATTTCCTTTGTAACTTCGAAAGGGGGCTATAGATCTCAATTCCCAGCTCACATTGAGTTCACCATTGTGGTTGAAAAAGCCTGATTGCCAAGGGTACGTTCACGTTTTCATGCTATGTCTGGATAGTGGTGGTAAGATCTGGGTTCGAAAAGGGTGTACCTGGACGTGTATGAGTGCAGGTGCTTGTGTAATAAGCCTCAGTGAATTTGTCTTAGTTTATTATTTCTGTGTTATGTTTTCTATGTCAGGATCTGTGGATATGATTTGGCACGTGTCACTCATAGTGTGACGCTGTATATCACGTTTGATGTGTGTGTCTGGCTGTGTGACTGCACTCTCGTTATCTAAATGTTCCTATTTGATGTCAGTGTGTTTGAGGTAACTGTTGCGGTGTGTAATAGTCCACGTCTGTGTATCTTGTCTGTGACTCCTTCCTACCTCCCCCACTCACTGCATCCCATCATTCTTGAAGAATGGGCGCGTGTGGGGACACTGGCCCAGCTCCACTCCAGTTTTCCTAAGAAAACGTGACAGCACTCCCAGCGTTCCCCGCGGTCACAAGGGTATGGAGGAAAGGCCTTTGCGCATGCACACGTGTGCAGCTTGGGCGACAAGAACTTTGTGGTGGAGAGGCGAGGGGGCGGGGGGGGGTCCTCCCTTTCCCTCTCGTGCGCTCTCTGGTGGCCTCGGAGGGCAGCGCAGACAGAACGAGAGGCGGGGCCGGCGGCAGCGGCGGAAGTGAAGTCACTTCCGGGCTGGGGTGTTTGTTTGGACTGGAGAAGGGAGGCTGCGGGCGAAGCGCGCGTCGAGCGGGGGAGCGGCGCTGCTTGTGGAGATCCGCGGAGGCCGACCGGATTCGTTGGCTGCCGTCCCCGCTGCCGTGCACTGGGTGAGGGGTTCCCTCGGGCGGAGCGGCGAGAAGGGTGCGGCGGCCCCGGCGGTCGAGGGACAGCACCTCGGCGACGGCTGAGGGGCCTAGAGGGTCCCCTGGGTCGTTGGCCCCCAAGCCTGTATGGCCCCCGTTGTTCCTTGCCTCTTCCAGTTGAGTCTGAGAGATGATCTTGGACCGACTTAGTCTCTTTCTTTGAGAAATGGCCGTCGCTTTTTTTTCTCATTGTCATTATTATTTATGATTTGGATCCCGCAGCTCTCTATCCGGGTCCTCGGTGGCGCGCGATGGTTGCCGGGATAGCACTTTCTCGCGAGCCCCCACCCCCACCCCAGTCCCCTTCACCCCCGCCTCCGGTACCCTTTTCCCCTGCTCCCCGCTGCCGCCTCGGCAACAAAGCTCATTGTTTCTCCCCACTTTACGCCTGCGCGTCGCCACGCGCTGCCGCTACTTGCTGCGCTTGCGCGCTCCTCCTGAGGCTAGGGTGGGGGAAGAGAGAGGGGCGGAGGGACTGGCGGGGTGGCCTGCGG
>NW_011494863.1:527052-540037 GCF_000754665.1 Bison bison bison
GACTGGCGGGTTGCCTTGCGTACTAGTAGAGCGTTTTGTAACCGTCCGCGAGCCTGTACCTTTCTGATCTGTTTTCTCCGGTTTCTTCGACATCCCCTACCCCTTAATTTTAGTTACATTGTATTCCGTGCTCGGGTTAGGAGGTCCTTTGGAGTACTGGCAACTCCTGCTCCAGGACTGTTTTGAACTAGTTGAACTTTTAAGGGCTTAGCCAATTCACGTTTTTCAGTTTTGGTTCTTGCACTTTTTAGTTTCTCTGTGCTATGCTTATTCTCTCGCACCATCAAAAATATATAGCTTGTGTTCAAGTTACTTGTTTCAAAACATTTGTTGAAGCAGCCAGCATTGATATTTTCTGTAACTGCAAAAAGGGACCTTTACTGCTTCTTTTGTTGTCTTATTTTCCCTGATTTTGCAACGCCATCATCTCACAGAAACCACAAACTCTAGAAAGAATTTGGCATCCAGTGTGCCGTGGGAGAAGGTCTAACAGCTGACAGCTTTTGACATTTCAGCAGAAGACAAATTCCCATTTTGCATGTGCTGGCTAATCTTGTCTAATTAACCTGGTGGTATGATTTTTCACAGTTTGCGTTTTAGCAGTTGGTCAGGTGTTAGTTTGAGTTTTCTTTAAATAGCCTTTGAAATTTCATGGGCTGCAGGTTATGTATGCAAATAAATTCTCTAAGGGTTTTAATAAGATTCCTAGTGTTTGCTGTTTTGTGTTTCTGTTCCGGTCTGTGAGAGGATATTTTGAGCAAATTACGCTGTTTATACCACTTGTTAATTGTGAACTTGTTCAGAACTTCATTTTTTCTAACAAGTAGGTGTCTTTGACCAAAAAAAAAAAGGTAACTCTCCCAAAAGTGTAGCCTGCTTGTCTGTTTCTTTATGGGTTGGAAGGTGATTTTCATATTTATTTTAACTTGTGAAATAAGCAGGAAGAGAAGCTTGTCCTGCCCGTTTTGAAAGCAGTAGAAACTTGAGAGATTCTTTTATTAGGCACACACTTCTATAGCCCTTAGTAATGGAAGGCATTGTTCAAAGTACTTTTACAAGTATTTACTCTTCAGTGTCTTTAGGCAGCAAGTACTACTGTAAAATGAAGATTATAAATGAAAGAGAGATGTGGAGTAACTTGCCCAATGTTACACAACTAATAAGAGCTGGAATTCAAATCCAAGCGGAGATTATGTGCTCTTAACCTCTGTAGCATGCTGCCTGTGATTTAGTAACATATTCAGAGTCCTCTGGTGGTTAATGGCATATCTGGGATTTGAACCCAATCCAAAATGAAAGTTATCCAAGTTGTCTTGGTGATCTGGATCACCCTGTTGCACAGATACATTAAGATTTCACGTATGATACAGCCTGAGATTCACTATCAGTAACTCAGTCTTTTTTCTTAATTTCCTCATTGTTCATAGTGGTGCTGTCCAGTAAGATAGCTACTGAGCACATGTCTGTTGAGCACTTGCAATGTAGCAAGTGCAACCGAAGAACTAAAATTTTGATTGTATGGAATTAAAATTGTTCAGTCACTAAGTTGTGTCTGACTCTTTGATCCCATGGACTGACTGCAGCACCCCTGACCTCCCTGTCCTTTACCATCTTCTGGAGTTTGCCCAGGTTCATGTCCATTGAATCTGTGATGCCATCCAACCATCTCATCCTCTGCCACCCTCTTCTTTTGCCTTAAAATAATTTAAATTTAAATAGCAACAAGTATCTGGTGGCTTCCAAGTTGGATAGTGTGAATTTATTTGAACTGACTCTGCTTCTTTTATGTATCAGTTTTTATAAATAAGGATGGTATTTCTGATGCACTTCAAGCTTTTTTCAGCCGTGTTGTACCATCCTTTTTCTTACCTCATAACGTAGTTACACTATAATTGAGATCAGGGTTATAGTCTTTGGGATTTTTCTGTGACATTGTTTCACTCCTACAAGTGGTTGGACCTGTTGTTTTTATCTTATAGCTTGCCCTAGCAATCTTAATTGTTCTACATGTTTAGTAATACTGTTATCTGCTAGGTTGTTTGCCTAGGTACTCTTATTATTATCAATTTTACAGATAGGGAACCTGAAACAGATTAAATAACCTGCCCACTGTCACATATCTAGAAAGGCAGCCTGGTTCCAGAACCCATGCTTTTAATCATTATTTTATACTGCCAAACATTAAACAAAAAATTCCGTCCTGCTCAGACTTCTGAATTAAATATAGAAGCTGTTGCAGAAATTTCTATATTTTCTCTCACTAACTAAAATACATATGTATACAATATATGTGTGTTTAAACAACAAATAACTTTAAAGGGCCTACAGTAGTTCAAAGTAGAGTCCAGTGGAATAAGAAAAGGTGGTAAGTCTGTGGAGTCAGTTTCTTTTGATTTTTTGTGGGGGTTCTGGTGGCACCACTCGGCTTGTGGGATCTTAGTTCTGCCACCAGGGATCGATCCCTAATTCCTGGCAGTGGAAGCCCAGAGTTGTAACCATTGGACCACCAGGAAATTCCTTGTGGAGTCAGTTTAATGAAAGAAGCAGAGAGAGAATTCTGTTTGAATTTTAATGAGAATTTTTTTAAGAGTTAATGTTTTTATTTTTTATTCCAGTTTTATTGAGATATAATTGAAATATAGCACTGTATAAGTTTAAGGTATATAGTATAATGATTTTATTTACATACATCATGAAGTGGTTAATGACAATTCTTAAGAGATGAAAAAGGGGGAAACTTTCTAAAACTTAAAAGATTTATTTTCATATTTTAAAATTTTGTAGCGACTATAAATGTATGGACACTGCTGGAAACCAATAAATGGCAAAAAATAGCTGAGGAAAAGAGTTTGTAGATTTAAAGTGCCAGATATCAGGAAAAAAACTGCTCTTAACCTAACCAAAATCTGGTGAAATTTCTTTCTTTTTTAGCAGCTCTTACTGAGCTATAGTTCACATACCATGCAGTTCACCCATTTAAAGTACATAGTAGTCTTTAGTATATTACCAGAGTTGTACTTCCATCAAATGAGGACATTTTCATTACCTCAAAAAGAAATCTTATGCCCATGATCTGTCATACAATATGTGTTCCTTTGTGACTGACTTCTTTGATTTAGCATGATGTTTTCAGTATTCATCCATCTATCAGCTGGTGGACCTTTGGGTTGTATCTCTACTGCTATGAACATTTTGCCTGTGTAAGTTTTTATGTAGATACATATTTTCATTTCTCTTGGGAATATACCCAGGAGTGGAATTGCTGGGTTATATGGTAATTCCGTGTTTAATCTTTTGGGGAGCTACCAGACTGTTTTCCATTTTAAATTTCCCATTGGCAGCGAATGAGGGTTCCAATTTTTCCATATTTTCACTAATATAAAGTATTATCTCATGGTTTTGATTTGCATTTTCCACATAGTTAAGGATGTTGAGCATCTTTTCATGTGTTTTTTGGCCTTTGGAGAACTTTGCAGATGTTTTGCCCATTTTTAAATTGGTTGGTTGGTCTTTTATTGTTGAGTTGTAATAGGTCTTTATTCCAAATAAAATTCCCTTATCAGATATTATTTGCCTCTGTTTCTTTTCTACCTTTCCAGAGATTCTATGCATTTGCAAATTGTGAACACACACACACCCCCCTCACACTCACTGTGTTCTGCAAATTGTAAAGCTGGAGTTTTTTTTCCTTATGATAAATCCCGTGTCAGCCTTATCAAGGAAAAGAGGGATATAGTCAAATGAGCTATGAAATAGGAGAAATTCGTTTCTGTTGTAACAAAATTGAAATTCTGGAGAAATGAGATTTTAGTGAAATAAAAATTACTGTGGTTAACCAGAGAGGTTTGTTATTCAGTTGCTAAGTCATGTCTAGCTTTTTGCGACCCCATGGACTGCAGCACTCTAGGCTTCCATGTCCTTCATTCTCTTCTGGAGTTTGCTGAAATCCATGTCCATTGAGTCATTGATGCTATCTCACCATCTCATCCTCTGTTACCCTCTTCTCCTTTTGCCTTCAGTCTTTCCCAGCATGAGGGTCTTTTCCAATGAGTCAGCTCTTCGCATCAGATGGCCAAAGTATTGAAACTTCAGCTTCGGTCCTTCCAATGAATATTCAGGGTTTATTCCATTTAGGATTGAATGGCTTGAACCAAGGGACTTGCAAGAGTCTCCTGCAACACCACAGATTGAAATCATCAGTTCTTCAGCGTTAGCCTTCTTTATGTCCAACTCTCACGTCCATACATGCAGAAAACCTGAATAGACCTATCAAAACGAGAAAATTAAAGGTTGTTAATAATACCAAGCCCTTATAATTTTAGATTCATTTGTCTTTGGGGATCCCATAATTCTTGTTATTGAAATGATTCCTGAATATAAGGATGGAAAAATTCCTAGTTCATTTTTTTGAAAACTATATTTCATGTAGCGTTCTCACAGTCTGGGTTTGCAGTTATTTTCTTTTGGAACTTGATACTTGTCACTCTGCCATCTATATTGTTTGAACCCTCTTGTATTTTTTATCTTTTTGCTGTTTTCTGGATACTTTCTTTTATCTTCAGTTCTATTGTATAGATCTAGTCTGCTGCCAAACCCATTATATTTTTGTTTATGTTGTGGTTTTTATATATCATCATTTGGCTGTTTTCCAAATCTATTGTGTGCACTTTTTATATTTAGCTGTTTTCTTTTTTTTGTTTGTTTTTGTTTTTGTTTTCTGAATATATTTTCAAGCTTGATAGGTAATGATCATTTTGCCACATGAGTGGCAACATGCTACATGAGTTTTGATTATGCTTTCTGTAAATTGCACTGCTTCTTGCTTGTTGTATCTTTTTTTTTTTTTTTTTTTTTTTTTTTTTTTTTTTTGCCTTTTGAATTTGGTTATCTTTCCTTTTGAACTCTTCATTGGCCTTAAAGATTAATTTTTTGAGGTTCTTGGACTTCCCTGGTGGCTCAGATGGTAAAACATCTGTCTACAATGTGGAAGACCTGGGTTCAAGTCCTGGGTTGGGAAGATCCCCTGGAGAAGGAAATGGCAATCCACTCCAGTACTATTGCCTGGAAAATCCCATGGACAGAGGAGCCTGGTAGGCTACAGTCCATTGGGTCGCAAAGAGTCGGACACGACTGAGTGACTTCACCGAAGGCCTCGAATGAAGATGCCTTCCTCTCAAGGAAGTTTACATTTGCTTTTGCCAGGCTCTGGCACCAGTCAAGGGCCACTTTATACTCAGTTCATGACTTGGGATGTTCTGGACTTCCCAGGTGATGAGAATTTATTCCTCCTATCCATAAGAGGTCCAGCCATAGTCACGGTATCTGAGTTCCCTTCCACCATTCCCTTTTGATTAGCTTGGTGGGGAGTGGGAGTCGTTTTTGGTTCAACCTTAACCTGAGTATATAGCCCTTTGGGGTCCCAGCTTAGAGCGGGAGGATCTCCTGTTCCATCTTTCCTATATGCCTTTTGCCCCTTGAAGCATCCAAGGTCGATTCAAAGAAGCCTAATGGACAGAAAGAAGCCCTCAGTGCAGAGGCAGCCTCAGTGTTTAAAGTTCCACTTTGTTCTTTGAATTCCCACTTTACTTACTTTTCAGCACTTTTGAGTGTTTGTTTAGGAATATGTTATCTAACACTTTTAGTGAGAAGACTATAAATAGTCTACCACTATTGGTAAAAAGTTCTGATTCATTTATGCTTTAAGGAATTAAAATAGTTTCAAGTAAATGGATATGCCATCTTCCTGGCCAGAGGGCTTAACATAAAAACATGATCCTGATTAAACTGCAAATTTTTAGTAAAATTCCCATCAGACTGTTATTGACAACTTTAAAATTGATACAAAGATGAAAGTGCAAGATTCCCCTCTTCCCCAAGAAAGTTGCTAAGGGATTTGTGATACTAGATATTCAAACTTACTGAAAGGCTGCTCTATTCAAAACAGTATGATACTGTGCTGAAATATTTGAAGATGAAAGGTCATGATGAAAGGCCTGCAACATAGCAGATGGTTAAGCCAAAAAAAATTGTATAGAGAAAACAACTGTGGCAAAAAGCTAATAGTTGATGAATCTAGATGAAAGGTACAAGTGTTCATGATACCATTATTTTATTATGACTTTTTTGTAAGTTTAAAATTCTTAAACAATAAAAGTTGGGGATAAAACAGTATACAATATACCATCACAGAGCAAGGAAACAGTATAGTAGGAGTTTGATCATGATAAACCTGAGGAACAAGCTTTCATTTCAATAATGATGAATATAGATCTTTTACATCATACTCAAAGTAGTGCTCACATGAGTTAAAGATTTAGAGGACTTCCTGGTGGTCCAGTGTCTAAGACTCCATGCTCCCAGTACATGGAGCCTGGGTTCAATCCCTGGTCAGGGAAATAGGTTCCACATGCTGCAACTAAAGATCCCATGTGCCACGACTAAGGAATGCCCAGTAAGCTAAATAAATATGCAAAAATATATTTAAAAAAATAATAGGAATAGTTGGGTTTTGGTGTTTGTTTTTTTTTTAAGGTTTCACTATAAAAAAGAAACTATAAAAATACTGAGAGAAAATAAAGGAAATAAAACCTCAAGATAGGGAAAGACTTCCTAAACAAGATGAACATATCCTGGCAGCTGTAGAGGAAAACAGTGAGATTCTTTTATGCCCACCTGTTTGCAAAAGTAAAATGCTATGTTGATTATATAGAGAGCCGTTGAGGATGCAGAGAAATGGGAGCACCCAGCTTATTATAGGAATGTACATTACCATAATATTTTTGGCATATAATCTGTCTTTTAAAGCTACAAATGCACATGGCCTTTGACCCAGTTATTCTCACTTATCAGAATGTATCCTACAGAAAACACAACTAGAAAAGGATGTGTGTACAAGGGTGATCAAAGCAGGATTATTTGTATTGAAAAAACTGGAAATGTAAATTGCATCAGAGAAAAAATGGTTGAATAATTGCTGCTGTATCCATTTAAAAAATTAAGTATACTTGTGTACATTGACTAGTAAGGATCTTTCATGTGATATATTTAGTTTAGCATGATTCTATTAAAATACATAAATTCTTTATGTGTGTCTCTATAAGCAAAAAAATATGAAAGGACATATACTAAGCTGTTAAAATTGACTACCTCTGGGTAAGATTGAAGATGGAAAGGAAAAAACTTCCTTAAGACCTGTTTAAGTAGGGCCTACTTTGTACATAAACAGTTTTTTTTACTTTAATGCTTCCTTTTCCAACAAAATTTCCTAACTATATGCAAAGACAAATTATCCAGAATTTTTCAAATGATTACTTTGATACATTGTTGTTTTACCATTTTGTGATTTTTGTTTAGGAAAATCTTATTAGATGTATTCTTACAACTACTAGATTTTTAGTATTAGTAATTTAATATTGTTTGTTCTGAATTAGTATTACTGTGTTGTTTTAGAAATCCTTTTATGAGATTAAGGCTAAAGATTAAAAATTTTGAATTACATTTTGTGATAATTTTAGGATTTTAAATAATAAAAACATGTTTTTTGAAGCCATAGATGTTCTTTGAAGCAAGTATGAACATTAAAAATTGGGGCAAGGGGATTATGGGTTTTCTCTGTTCGTTTCTGCCCATTTTTAAGTGGTTTCCATTAAATCATGAACGAAGACAAGACAGCAACAGATTGTTATGGTTTACTTCTCAGATTTTTTTTTTTTAAACTGTATTTGTCAAGTCATTACATACATTGTGTCCTCAAACATCACTGAAGCAAATTAGGTGCTTCTGTTTTGTTTTCAGGAGTTCCTGTTTAAGTTTTTGTTGGTTTTGTTCTAAGCCACAAGAGACTAATATATATAGATTTGAGCTCACTGACTTGAAGCTGCTGCTTTTGGACTGCCTCTGAATAAGATGATGATACATCTCAGCAGTACACCTTACACTATATATTTTTTTTGGTGGTTTTTCCTAGTGGTTACCCTGGACATGACAAATAACACCTTAGTTTGTAACTCATGTGGACTAATGCTTCTTTAGTTTGCTGTAGAGAAAAAGAGGAGTTATAAAGCAAGAAATCTATTAGTGACTTTTGTATTTACTGTATAATTATCATTGTTTATTTCTTCCAGTGAATTCAAGTTAATGCTGGTATTCTTTTTATTTCAATGTGAAGGAGTCAGTTAGCTCTCCTTATAAGACAGGTATATTGGTAATGAACTCTCACTTTTTTACTTATCTGGGAATGTCTTAGTTTCCCTCCCCGCCCCTTTTATCCTTTCATATGTATTGTCCTGTTTTCTGGCTTCTAGTTTCTGATGTGAAATCATCTATTAATCTTGTTGTTTTGAAGATGCTTTTTTGGTCTTTGACTTTCAATAACTTGATTACAATGTGTCCATGTGGATTGCTTTGGGTTTATTCTACTTGGGAATTCCTTGAGCTGCTTGATAGGTTTCATCAAGTTGGAGGAGTTAGGGGCCAATTAGTCTTCACTCTTTCTCTTCTTCTGGGTCTCCCATTATGCATATATTGGTACATGTAATGGTATCCTACTGATCTCTGAGGTCTGTTCATTTTTAAATCTTCCATTATTTTTTATGTTTTTCAGGCTAAATAATCTTCATTGATTTACCAAGTTTACTGATTCTTTCCCCAGTCAAACCTGCTGCTGTATGCTGAGGCACACCTTTAACACTTGAGCACTTTACAGCTCTTTCTTAACCTTTTTATGTGCAGAGCCTGAAGCTTGAATAATCTTGTCAGGTCTTTTCTGAGTGTGCTGCCAGCACTGGGCATGCCTGTGGCCTCTTAGGTTTCCCAGAATATGTAGGAGCTTTTCAAAGCCTTTATTCCCAAAGCATCTCCTTCACCAGCCTTTCTTCCTTTCCTTTTTGCCCCAACTGTTATTCTTTGCTGGCACTGGCTACTATATTTGCCTTTAACTGTTTTTGACAAATGCCAATTTAAAATAATAAATTTTACGGTATTTGAACTATATACTCAATTTTTTTAAGACAGCAAAACACGTGTGTGTTAATCATTCAGTCATGTCCAACTCTTTGCAACCCCATGGACTGTAGGCCACCAAGCTCCTCTGTCCTTGGAATTCTCCAGGCAAGAGTATTGGAATGGGTAGGCATTCCCTTCTCCAGGAGATCTTCCCGACCAGGGATCAAACCCAGGACTCCTGCATTGCAGGTGGATTCTTTACCATCTGAGCCACCAGGGAAGCCCCAAAACATACATAAGACATAATATAAAGTGTTTGGTCTAAGAAGAATCAACAGGTGATAGAAGAAAATTTAAAATCTGGTAACAATACCTTGTATTAAAACACCTTACACTCAGTAATTGTAGGTCTGTCAATGTTCTGAAAGTAAATGATCCTCACCCCTCTGGCTTTTCACTTGACTGGCTATAGCAGAAATCTGGTCAGCAGTTGTTTCTTCCTCAGCTATCTTAAGATGCAAGATTAGTGCCTGGGCTCCAGTTGATTTTACTGGTTCCAGTTAGGATTTGTTTCCCAAATATTGCTTGACAATGAAATTTTATTTACTGTCCTTAATATACTTTCAGTGGGATCTGTACCAAAGCCACAGGTTGTTTGATGAGATGATAATGGGCAAAAAGCTGACCTAGAGACATGTCAGATGCAGGGCTTGGGCCCTTTTTGCTAAGCACTATTTATATTTTGTTACTGGTTGGCATCAAACAAGGAGGGAGGGGTTCCTTGAGATTCCCAGACTATAGAATTTGCTGATGCAGATTTTCATTGTTTACATAAACTTATGCTCATGAAATGTATGGAAAACACTTTTTTCTTTAAACAAATTTTTATTTATATATATATATACACACACACACACTATTATAGTCACTTGAATCATATTCAAAAACAAGTTAGTGGTATTTCTAGTACAGGTCTCACATATAATTGCTACTTAACTGTTCAGTTCTACTTGAATATTGAATGTCCTGTAATCTGCTAAACATGATTTTTATGTACTATTTTTAACTAAAAATATGTCATTTATTAATACTGTGGTCTTCTGAAAGGTAGGATGTAATGGGTATGAGCTGGGATAGGATACATGTTGGGAATATAATGAAAAGCTGTTGTAAATTGAGATGTGTTTGAACATCGTTTAATGATCGGTTTGTGTGCAGTGTAAACAAAGTTCCATGAAGTTGCAAAGCAGAATTGACCTCCTTCTTTTCATAATATTTGAGTCTACTCTAAAGTGTAGTTTGTTTAAAAATGAGCGTATAAATATTTGGTAGCCTGATATATAAGTAATTTACTTTAGAGGAACTGATTGCTGTTTAGTCAGAACTTGTTATCAAAATAAGAGGGTTTATTTAACCCAAGATTAATGATAAATAAAAATATCAAGGATATCTATCATCTGTTTTCTGTTGTGTCTTTTCACAGTGCTTCAGTTTCCTAATCCCAGTCATGTTTTCTTTCTACCCCACACTGTGTGTCTGTTCAGTAGTGTTCCGACCCTGTGACCTCATGGACTGTAGACTGCCAGGCTCCTCTGTTCCTGGAATAACTCTGGCAAGAATACTGGAGTGGGTTGCCATTTCCTCTTCCAGGGGATCTTCTCAACTCAGAATTCAAACCCGCAGCTCCCGCATTGCCCGGTGGAGTGGTTACCGCTGAGCCACCTGGGAAGCCCTCTAGCCCACACCCTACCACATAAATCTCAGTCTGTCTCTGCCTTTTCTTTCATACACATACAACACTAAGGAAGGCAGAATTCTCAGTAATTCTTTTTTTAATTTTACTTATTGATTTATATTTGACTGTGCTGGGTCTTCATTGCTGGCAGGCTCTTCTCTAGTTGCGCCAGGCAGGGGCTGCTCTCTAGTTGCAGTGTGCCAGCTTCTCATTGCTGTGGTTTCTCTTGTTACAGAGCACGTGCTCAGTAGTTGTGGCGCATAGGCTTAATTGCTCTGCTACATGCAGGATCTTCCCAGATCAGGGATCAAACCTGTGTCTCCTGCATTGGCAGGCAGATTCTTAACCACTGAGCCACCAGGGAAGCCTTCTCAGTAATTCTTAATTCAGGACTTCCTAACAATGAAAAATGTTAGTGCCATGACACTATTGTCATTAGTATTCAGTATTGGGGGAAATGCATATGTGCATCAGGATTGGGCCCACCCACCCCCACTGCTTAGAGACTTACATTCATATTATATGAAAAGCTGTTTTTTAGTACTTATGTCCTGTTAAGTTCATAAAATTAAGTTAAAATTAAGTTCATAAAATGAGTTTAAAGGGCCAGGCAACATACATCGAGCAAGTCTGTCCCTGAACCTTACCCAAAGAAGGAAAACTATTTCTAGTATATTTGGGGTTTTCTGTTTAGTTTGATTATGACAACTTTGGAGTAAGAAGACATTTTTAAAACTCTCATCTT
This sequence comes from Bison bison bison, assembly GCF_000754665.1. Lineage (NCBI taxonomy): Eukaryota > Metazoa > Chordata > Mammalia > Artiodactyla > Bovidae > Bison > Bison bison. Next base: position 538,476 of record NW_011494863.1, read on the forward strand.
CATATTAGGTATGCTGTTGCCTTCCTTTGGCATAAATCACACTAACGTTTGGATTTACATACAAGTCTCTCTTGCTTTACGTAAACACATTTTTTAGCAATTTCGGAGTTAATGAACTGGTAGACTTACTGTAGGGGCGTCCCAGGTTGTGCAGACAGAGAATCTGCCTGCACTGTCGGAGACGCAAGAGACATGGGGTCAGTCTCTGGGCTGGGAAGATCCCTTGGAGTAGGAAATAGCAACCCTTTCCACTATACTTTCCTGGGAAATTCCATAGACAGAGGAGCCTGGTGGGCTACAGTCCATGGGGTCACAAAGAATCGGACACAACTTTTCGACTGGGTGTACACACACAGACAGAATACTGTAGACTCTGGAACTTTAATGCTTCAAACTTTTAGCTTGCAATATATTAAAAGTTTGTTAGTTTTCACTTCCAGTCCCTAGGTTTTTTAATATCAATTTTCCAAACCATGGTTGTTTTATGAAACATAGAATATTCTATTTTTAACAAATTAGATGGTTTGGGGATTCAATTTAAATAATTGTTTGCCTTTGTTTACTGTTACTAGAATCTAGGCTATTCTCAGTTATTCCTTAGACATTAAAATCGTTTAGGAGAAAAATGAAGCTTTCCAAATGCTTGGTTTATCATGTGCATTAATGTATTAATATGCATCTCATACCTAACCATGATGGCTGGTAATAATAGATGCTCACTAAGAACTGAAAGAATAACTGGCTAAATTAACTGTATTGTTGTTTTAAGGTTAAAAACTACATCTGACGCCAACCATGAAAGATCCAAGTCGCAGCAGTACTAGCCCAAGCATCATCAATGAAGATGTGATAATTAACGGTCATTCTCATGAAGATGACAATCCATTTGCAGAGTACATGTGGATGGAAAATGAAGAGGAATTCAACAGACAAGTTAGTTTTGTGTATAAACATTCTTTTTTATTGTAGCCCGTGATAACCGTCAAATAATATAATTGTACTTGTCCCTGAAATGTGTTTTTCACCTGGTCCCTTATATATGAAATACATGGATTTATGTGCCACCACTTCTGTTTTATTTGGATGTTGATTACTACCAGGTTTAACTGCTCAATTGAAATAACCTTGGGAACTTTTTTCAGTGTCTGACCCCAAAAATTCTGATTCAGAAGAGTTTAGGGTGGGACCTGATAAACTTATTTTTTTTTTTTGACCGTCTCAGGTGGTTCCTGGGAGCAGTAAGGTTTGGAAACCACTACCTTAGACCAGTCAGATTATCCTATTGTGGTGAAAGTCAAGAGAATCCAGAGTAGACAGGCACCAGTACCAAAGTACTGGTTTTCACCTAAGGTTCTTGTTCTGACCAGCCCCCAAATCTGACACCACTGTTCTACTTTAGAAAACTCTCATACGTTGTAGAGAAGTCTCATACATTGATAAATGTCTTTATTCCCATATTTCTTGTACCTGTTTTCATCTTTTGTCTTGTTTTTCCCTGATCCTGACTTTGGCCATCAGTAGCCAGTGTGATTTGACCATATCTAGTTTTATATATATATATA
>NW_011494863.1:540199-547895 GCF_000754665.1 Bison bison bison
GAGAATCTCAGGGACGGGGGAGCCTGGTGGGCTGCCATCTATGGGGTCGCACAGAGTCGGACACGACTGAAGCGACTTAGCAGCAGCAGCAGTTATATATATTCAAGAGTATTAAAAAGGGTTAAGCAGTATGGTCTTCTATTTCAATGACAGTTAAGTTGCTGACCCTCTAAAGATAATTTTTCCAGTCATTTTTGGGTGGGTTTAGGGTTTGTATAGTTTTGGAAGTATCATAGGTAATTCTAATACCCAGTCCTGCATAAGAACACTTTTGTTACTTCTTCCCTGCCACCTTTAGTGGAAAGAAAGAATATTCTGCTCTGACAAGTAAGACATAGCAAAAGTCTAAATATATCTTTCCAGGTCTTATGGAAAAGATTTTTTTTTTTACCTTAGCATAGAAGCAGACAAGGAAGGTATGACATTGTGATTTTTAATGGTTTAGTTCAAGATACTTTAAGCCTTTCCTAGTGATGTCATCTTACCAAGTATGCTATAAATTACCCTTTATTATAAATCCAGATAGAAGAGGAGTTATGGGAAGAAGAATTTATTGAACGCTGTTTCCAAGAAATGCTGGAAGAAGAGGAGGAACATGAGTGGTTTATTCCAGCTCGAGATCTCCCACAAACTATGGACCAAATTCAAGACCAGTTTAATGACCTTGTTATCAGTGATGGCTCTTCCCTGGAAGATCTTGTGGTAAAGAGTTATTTTTTCACCTTTTTAAAACCTAGTTGGTCTTTCTCATAAGTGGAAAAGTCAGCATCCATCTGTTTAAGAAGAGTTCTACGTCTCTTTCCCTTCAGAAATTCTACTGCTTCTTACTATGGAAGCAGAGGCCTCCTGGTCTCACTTATGATATGGAGTGACTTTTGGCAGCACTCTGGAGCTAGTCTGATTAATAGATTTCTGACTAATAGATTCCTTGACACTACTTTTAGTTATGACAACTACGATACCCTAGGATACGTAAATGTCTAAAAGCAGTCTTTCAAAAGGGACAAGTATGTTCATGTGATTTGCCTGTGCAAAAGTAGCTAGACGGAGAGGTTTTGCTCTGTCTTAAATATTTGGTGAAATTACAAATTTTTTCTGAAGGGTAAAATTCTGGAGATTTTTTTCCTAACCCAGGATTTTCATTGAGTTACTCTAACTCTGTTTGGAATTATGATTTAACAAAGACTTACAAACTCTTGGCAGAAAAGGAACACAAACCTATTTATATTTTTAGTTATTCCCAGTGTCTCATTGCTGATGGTTTATTTGTAGTAAAAAGTTTTTTCAGGAACTGTGATAACTAAGCATCAGTACTAAAGTAAAACCTGATGATCCTTTTGCTAAAATTAAGATAATTTAGCCAGAATGTTAAACTTTCTTTCCATATGGACAATCTCTAGTTGCTTCTGCAAGACGGTTCTCTGGAATATTCCCCTAGACTCTGAAGTCATTTTGTAATTGTCTTTTATTCACTGTGCAGTGATTTCCTAACCTGGTTGTACATCATAATGACCTATGAAGCATTAAAAACAGAAATTTTCTCAGGAACATGCCATCCATAGAATCAGTCATCTAGACATGCTAATTTTTATAAGCATTCCCAGAGGATACTGCCAGCCTGCCCTTTCAGACATTTGGAAACTGTTTTCCTAAAAGGCTGTATAGAGAACACTGAAATGTACATTGTGGTATAGCTTTTGTTGCAGTAAAGGACAGTAACCCAATTAGGCAGATATGTGATCTGAACAGTCTGTTGGGGTATACTTGCTTATGGCTGGATTAGTCACTCCACAAATAATCCTGATTCCTCTGAGGAGAAAAGCTCTTTGCTCTAATGTATAACTTTACCTGGACCCAGTATCATCCCACTGTCTAGAAACTGGTTTGTTTGACTCAGTCTATTTGAGATTAACTCCTCCTAGTTATTTTGTATCTGCCCAAAGTTTAGATTAATTTCCCTTGAGAGATGAGAATGATTATGTTTAAATTATGAAACTTAAATTATTGCTCCAAAATGTTGTTTAATATGCTCTGGTCTTGAAGTAAGTAATGTTGAAGGCTCAGATTCAATCTAAAATCCTGCCAGCATCCCTACATTTCAGGCCCTGGAATCTGTCCTGGTTTCTTTTTGTCTTGATCAATTTGCATTCAAAAATGTGGTAGAGGAAAATTTCCAGCTGTTCCCTGTATGCTAACATATCTACTTAGGAAAGTAAAGATTTAGAAATACACAATGATGGTGGTACAAGCCTCTAAGGCTCTGAGAGGCTTTGGCCCATTCCTCCCCTAACTGATACAAAAACAGTCCCAGAGAGTGACTTATCCAGGCCTACATAAGAAGTTAGTTAGCAGAGCTGGGGTTCCAACTTAGATCTTCTGACTCCCCATGTAGTTTTCTTTTCCTGTTATATACCATGCTTCCTGTGGGAATTAGAATACAGCAATTAGAAAGACAACTCCATATTTTCAGTGAGCATCATAAAGTAAAATTAATCCATAAACAATTCCCCAATCACTTTAATCATCATTTCAATACTTGTTTAATGTTTGCATAGTTTGAAACTGTTTAAAGAAAGTCAACTATCATAGTTAAATAAATAGAATTCTGTGTTCTGAGACATTCCTTTGGTGGATGTGCAGTTAGTGAGTTTCCGGTTACACTTAAGCAAATTTAATTTCAAGTCCTACCTTCTGTTTAGGAAATGGATAAAATTTGATATAATATACATAGCTTACATCTGGTTCCTTCTTTCACTGCTATAGATGTGTTTTAATTCAGTTTGACCTTACCATCTGAATTCTTGCCTTTGTCTTTTTTTGGAAGATGGTTTTGCATGTGGATCTGGGTTGAATGCTTCTGAGTATCTGGAGATATCTGCTAATGAATTTGCTTTTTTACTTATTTTCCAGGTCAAGAGCAATCTGAATCCAAATGCAAAGGAGTTTGTTCCTGGGGTGAAGTACTAAAATATTTGAGTAGACGGGGCCCTCTTTTGGTGGATGTAGCACAATTTCCACACTGTGAAGGCAGTATTAGAAGACTTAATTGTAAAAGCTCTCTCTCGTCACTGTGTTACACTTATGCATTGCCAAAGTTTTGTTAGTCTTGCATGCTTAATAAAAGTGCTGAGACTGTTAAGTAAAAAGCTGTCAAACATTTACTGAGAACAGAATTGGCCCCATGGCTTGAAGTGACAGCAAGGAAAGAAGCACCAGTCAAGTTGTGTCAAAGCACCAAATTAAATGATCTCTAAATCTAAATTAAATTCTAATTGTTAAGTGAGTTCCTCAGTTCAGACTTAAATTTGCATTTGTTCCCATCAAAAAGAATCTCCTTTTTCTGAAGAAGGCTTGCTGGTTAATTGAAATAGTTCAGTATAGACATTTAAATATGTCTTTAGTTACTGAGGTTACAAGGTAGTGAACCTAAGTCTCCTGGCTTTTATGGGGTGTTATCATGTAAGAAAATACTGAATTATCCTAGTGTTACATCTAAGCAAGTATGTGATTTGAGAATTCCATCCTTTTCTAAGGAGTCATTGCATCATAGCTATTACCTGTGTAAAATCTAACATTTGACCAACCCATAATTCAATTGAACAAATAAATTGTTACATATGATTTGAGTGGTGCTTTTCCTTGCTTTGTTAACCATCACTACAATAGTCTGCAGCACAACTTTTCTTTTAACAAAGCTAGAACAGTTTTGGCTTCTTAAACTTCTTATTTGGGTAGGTTAAGCTGCCATACGTGTTCAGTGTGAATAGTGTTTAAGTTGAAAATATTGTAAAAAAATTATATTTTTTCAAAAATATTTAAAAAAATAAATAATAGTAGAACTGAGCTGCTGATGTTTGTGTTTATTGGTGTTGAAATACAGACTCTCAAGTGGTGATACTCATTTTAGTGTGGGCCCAGTCCCTCAGGACAAACCTGTTGGCGAAATTTGCTGAGAGAGCAAGCTTTATTAGATTCCATAGTGTCAAATGTGTTGTTATATATAAGTATCTGTCCAAAATACAGCAGTAAAATAAATCCCATGGCCCCCTCCATAGCCCGCCTTGGTCACCTCAGGCTGCAGTGTCAAGGCAATCATATATATCCATGTTAAGAAACTTTCTGGCTGGCCTGTATGTTGGTAACCTTACTCTAGTATAAGCTCCACTGGCTTCTGCCCTTCACAAACCATTGCTGCTCTGATTGGCCTGGTTTGCTGTTGGGATTCACCTGGATCCCCTTTTTCACTCTCACAAACTAATTTATAATCTTTATTTGGGATAGGCTGTTGGTCAGCTAGCCATTTCCTGGTTCCACATACAATTCTGCTTCATGGCCCTATTCTTAAATTTGGAGGGCTCAAGATTAAGAATGCCATCTGGTCAGTTCTGGTTCACATTTTCCCTATGGTCCTTTGATGTCAGTACCTGTGCCTGCTGTTTTTTTAATGACTCCCTTACTAAGCTAATAAACAGGTAGGTTTTTTAAGACTCTGAAGTAGATGATCTTGTTCGGCTATTGTTCTTTATAGAACAATATTGTGGTGGTTCCACAATACCACCAGCCCCTTCTGTTCTCTACTAGCTCAGCACCACAAGTGGCACAGCAAGCTGCCAAGTATGTAAGCGTTGGAGACCATTTCCCTAAGCCTAGATGGGTGGGCAGATGAGTTCATTTCCACATACTGCCAGATGATCATCATGTAATATAATAAGAGGTTACAAACTTGAATAACCTAATAATTAAGAGCAAAGACTAACCAGACTTCCTGAATTTGAGTCTAGTGATTATGGGTAAGTCCCTTAACCTTTCTGTGCCTTAGTTTCCACCTTGTTAAAATGGTAGTAATAATAGTATCTATCTCAGGAGTATATTTAGTTAATACACATCAAGCACTTGAGACCATTCCCTGGTACAAATTAATAAATCACTTACTAAAACTTTCTATCATGGAGTCATCTAAGCTAAGCTCTCACCTTGTTGGAACTTGTCTGTCTGTGGCAATGTGCACATTAAAACTACCTTTTTTTTTTTTAAGACCTTGAGACATCACCCCATCAGGGCCTGTATGGCATAGTTTTAGGGTAACTGAAATCATTCTGTTTTGTAGAGGTTTTATTACAACTATTGAGACAGAGCGCCTTACGTGAGAGAATTTTTAATATTCTTATACTTGTGTCAGTCATTTCTCAACCTTTTCCATGTCATGAAATATAATTTATCATACTACATGAGGTTGCCTATAGCTACAGGTTATAGCTCACAGGCTCCAGGTGACCCAGTATCAGTTCAGATACCCAAAGGCCGAAAGGATCAATATTTCAGCATACTTTGAACCTCCTACACGGCTAATGGCCCACACTTGTTGGGAAGTTCCACTGTCACTGTCATGAAATGGCTAAGGAGTTCCACATACATACAGTGACTTTTTACCCAGTCTCCCTTTCCATTGAAAATATTCAATTATGTTACAAAAATGGTAACTTGAGTAGTTGTCTCTCTGGTTAAAGCATAAGAATGTTGTGATTTTCCATCCCTCCCACAAAAGCCATAGACTAACATACAGTCCTACCTTTGCTGGGAATAATTTTTCAGACCTTGGTGTACACGGTTTCTGTGTTTTCTGGGATATCTTCTGGAACTGGAAGCTGGTTTTTTGACCTTGATGGAAATCCTTTGAAGACCGGGCAGATAGGAATGTATTTCAGAAAGGCAATTCTTTTTACCATGCTCATCCCAATGGGAAAGTCATAGCTTTTCAGGCTGGAAGACATCTCACTGTCAGCATGGGCCCCAGCTTTCCACTGTATCAGACCTCGTTCTTCTGGGCTTCCTGCAAGTGGACAAAGGGGTCACCAGAGCCAACAATCCTCTACTACCTCCCTTCCCCATAACCTAGTCATGAGGGAAGAATTCCAGAGTTAACTTGATTCTCAGTTTTCTGGTCCTGCAAAGTTGAATCTATGATCTCAGCTCCTAACTTTCCTAGAGCTCTAGAGATCCCTGAAAGATACTGGTTATACATAATCAACATTTATTGCATATCTACAGTGTGCCAGGAGACGGCACCCCACTCCAGTACTCTTGCCTGGAGAATCCCATGGACAGAGGAGCCCAGCGGGCTACAGTCTGTGGGGTCACACAGAGTCGGACACAACTGAGCGACTAACGCGTAACAGTGTGCCATAATGCTCCGTGCTTAAGTGCTTTAAATTCATTGTCTGATTTCTTTGAAACATTGGTGGGAGATACATATGCACTATTCGGAGAAGGCAATGGCACCCCACCTCAGTACTTTTGCCTGGAAAATCCCATGGATGGAGGAGCCTGGTGGGCTGCAGTCCATGGGGTCGCTGACAGACACGACTGAGCGACTTCACTTTCACTTTTCACTTTCCTGCATTGGAGAAGGAAATGGCAACCCACGCCAGTGTTCTTGCCTGGAGAATCCCAGGGATGGGGGAGCCTGGTGGGCTACCGTCTGTGGGGTCACACAGAGTCGGACACGACTGAAGCGACTTAGCATACCATAGCATATATGCACTATTATACAAAATTTTATGATGAAGAAGGTTAAGTAATTGTCAGCCTTCACCATCAGTATGGGGCCGGTGTTTGCTGGACCAATGGGGACCAAGTAGTACCCAGACTGCTGTGGAGGTAGGAAGGTATATTTTGAAATACTATAATCAGTATTAGTATTACGAGTCCATATTTGGAAAATAAACTCTAATACAAACTTCAGGAAGTCAAGCTAGGTAAAATCTTTGTTGGTGGTAGGGATACACAAGAGATTTTTCACAAATAGGGGGAAGTAGTTATGGGAGGGATTTGTGAATTCTCTGAGGTTTTCACAAGAGATGAGGTTGAAGACAAGTAAGTGGAAATTTAGTACAGAGATTTCCACACACTGGCAGCCCAGGTTGAAAAACCCCATGGGTAGAGAAACCAGATGTATCCCAAAATCTCAGAGGAGGACGCACTGAGGGAGGGCTGGGATGCGTGGGAGAGGCCACTGGAGCAGGCACTGTCTGAGCTGGGCCTGGCTGCACAGAGAGCAGACAGCAGAGGAGCTGGAGCTGTGGCACCAGACTGGGGTGTCTCAACCCCACTCCTCACCGCTGCTGGGACACAACCACCAGTGCATGCTCCCCACCTGCCTTCCAAACCCCTCCCTTGCGGTGCCTTCAACTCTTGTCCACATTCCAGTTTCCTTGGTCCTTCCAGAATCATCCAGGAAGCGCTCTGGATGACTCAAGCCCAGGTTCATTCACCTTCAGTTCAGTTCAGTCGCTCAGTCGTCTCCGACTTTGCGACCCCATGAATCGCAGCACACCAGGCCTCTCTGTCCATCACCAACTCCCGGAGTTCACTCAGACTTAGGTCCATCGAGTCAGTGATGTCATCCAGCCATCTCATCCTCTGTCGTCCCCTTCTCCTCCTGCCCCCAGTCCCTCCCAGCATCAGAGTCTTTTCCAATGAGTCAACTCTTCACATGAGGTAGCCAAAGTACTGGAATTTCAGCTTTAGCATCATTCCTTCCAAAGAAATCCCAGGACTGATCTCCTTTAGAATGCACTGGTTGGATCTCCTTGCAGTCCAAGGGACTCTCAAGAGTCTTCTCCAACACCACAGTTCAAAAGCATCAATTCTTCAGCGCTCAGCCTTCTTCACAGTCCAAACTCTCACATCCATACAT
>NW_011494863.1:548075-551884 GCF_000754665.1 Bison bison bison
ATCCAGTATCGTGCATCGAATCTGTACTGGCGACTCGTTTCATATATGATTCCACTTTCACTTTCATCAAGAGGCTTTTTAGTTCCTCTTCACTTTCTGCCATAAGGGTGGTGTCATCTGCATATCTGAGGTTATTGATATTTCTTCCAGCAATCTTGATTCCAGCTTGTGTTTCTTCCAGTCCAGTGTTTCTCATGATGTACTCTGCATATAAGTTAAATAAACAGGGTGACAATATATAGCCTTGACGTACTCCTTTTCCTATTTGGAACCAGTCTGTTGTTCCATGTCCAGTTCTAACTGTTGCTTCCTGACCTGCATACAGATTTCTCAAGAGGCAGGTCAGGTGGTCTGGTATTCCCATGTCTTTCAGAATTTTCCACAGTTTATTGTGATCCACACAGTCAAAGGCTTCGGCATAGTCAATAAAGCAGAAATAGATGTTTTTCTGGAACTCTTGCTTTTTCCATGATCCAGCGGATGTTGGCAATTTGATCTCTGGTTCCTCTGCCTTTTCTAAAACCAGCTTGAACATCAGGAAGTTCACGGTTCACATATTGTTGAAGCCTGGCTTGGGGAATTTTGAGCATTACTTTACTAGCGTGTGAGATGCAATTGTGCAGTAGTTTGAGCATTCTTTGGCATTGCCTTTCTTTGGGATTGGAATGAAAACTGATCTTTTCCAGTCCTGTGGCCACTGCTGAGTTTTCCAAATGTGCTGGCATATTGAGTGCAGCAATTTCCCAGCATCATCTTTCAGGATTTGAAATAGCTCCACTGGAATTCCATCACCTCCACTAGCTTTGTTGGTAGTGATTCTTTCTAAGGCCCACTTGATTTCACATTCCAGGATGTCTGGCTCTAGGTCAGTGATCACACCATCGTGATTATCTGGGTCGTGAAGATCTTTTTTATACAGTTCTTCTGTGTATTCTTGCCACCTCTTCTTAATATCTTCTGCTTCTGTTAGGTCCATACCATTTCTGTCCTTTATCGAGCCCATCTTTGTATGAAAACTTACTGCTGTAAATTGCTTTCAACTCGGTTTTCACTTTCTATTTTGTTGGATGACTTTTTGCCCTTATGTGTCTGACTCAGGGCCATACTGGCAGGCTTCAGGAGCACTTGCTGAACTAAACTTTTTGCCCCTCTAAAGTTGGTTTGTGGGTAAAGGGGAAAGAGCAAATATAAAGTGGCCTGTGCCCACAGTGTACCCGTCCCACGGAATAAAGCTGTATGACTCCGTTATTGACTGCATTCTGGGCCAGCCAGACCTGGGTTTGAGTCCAGGTTGTGTGACCTTAGGCAAATGATTTAACCACTGTGAGCTTCAGATTCCTCATCAATACATATTGAAGGACTGTTACCTACTATGCAGCATAATACATATAATGATCAGCAGGGATGGATTAATGATGGGCATTTGGGTTGAAGGAGAGGGATGTGAGGAACTCTGGCACTCTGAGGCTGTTAACATCTGGGTAGCTTAATCCAGCTGCCCAAATCACAAACCCTTCTGTACAGCTGCCTACCCAGATGCCCTCCATCTCTCTGGATTCCCTAGGCATCAAGGTTGCCACTTCCTTGTCTTCATATCCACAGGATGAGCTTCAGGTCTCACCTCAGCTTCCTTTAGGTGATATGTTTAGGGAGGGCGGGGTACCATAATCAGGTACCAAAATCCATCTATTCACTGGATAGCTTCTACCAGGAGCTCCCTCATCTGATGCTATCTAAAATCCCTGAAAGTACCAGGGAGCCCTGCCCCTTCCCTATGTAAACTCTAACCCACCAGCTGTGCACAGCCAGCCCCTGATTCCTGTGCTCTGAGTAGACACTTGTGTCTTCAGAGAGGGGAAAGCAAGTGGAGGCAGCTATATTTAGGCTGTTAAGTGACAGCAGATGGAGAGCTATCATCTTGTTTTTCCAATCTCTTATCTCCGTAGACTAATGCAATCTGGCCTCTGTCCCCACTGAGCTTTCCTTGATCTTACACTTCCCCTGGAACTCTCCAGCAAAGTGGTAGAGTGGCTGGGACACAGACTGTGAACTAACTGCATTGGATAGACTTTATTTAAATCCCAAATTTGCAGTGTTTAAAACCTTCAGTGAGTCACCTAACCCCTGATTCTTTTTCCTCACATAAAATGGCATTGATAGTCTGTCTCACAGGATAGTTTTTGAGGATAAAATGAGACATTTAGCTCCCTTCCTGACCCGTAAATATTTGGTAAATGCTAACAAGTCTCATTACTAGTCAGAATACCTGGTGACATTTAGTTTTTATATTTTGGGGGCACATAAACATGGGCTAGGAGGATTCTCAGGGACCCCACAAAGTATCCTCCATGACCCCTGTAAAAAGCCCTGATACCAAAGAGAAATGTTAGGAGCTCTCCTGGTAGCCAGCATGACAGATCACTGGCATATCTGGAGTGGGTTTTGCCAACATACTAATGCTACATTCCCACCTGTCCTATCCTAAGAAAACAAAGGCACCCCTCAATCCAGTGGCAACCAAGAAATGGCAAGGAAACAATTCATGGGGCCCAGGAATGACTCTCCTAGCCACATCCTCTTCAAGACCAAGAGGAAACTTGGCCTCTATGAGGCCAGTGGTCTCTCCCTCCAGCCCATCTGTTCCTGCTTCTCCCTGCAGAGCCTGCATTGCATCTGACCTGGCCACGGCTCCGGAGACATCTGGTGGACTGCCTATGAGTCCACCATGGTTCTCTGTTCCCCTCCCAGGGCTGACCCATACCTGGCACTGTGTTGTCCAGTATGAAAGCGAGGCACCCACCCACGAACATCTCCGTGGTCAGCAGCACAGTCAAAATCTGGTCCACCTCAGGAACGCCTGTGGAACAGGCCAAAGGCCAGTGAACGTGACGGCCTCATCCAGAGAATAGATCTCAGAGACGCTCCCCACTTGCGCAGCCTGCTGACTTCCTTGAGCAGGTGTGGAGATGGGACAGTACAAAATCCGGACATTCAGGATTATACCCTCTGCCTTTCCCATCCTTGGATTCAAATCCCAGTTTGCTGGTTGCTGCTTGTCCTGCAACAAATCATTTAACCCCTCTCATCTGTAATGAAGATAGTATCTGTCCCATGGAGCTGTTGTGAAAACTAAAAGAGCACATGTAAAGTTAAGACACAGAAAATGTCTTAGTAAAGGACAGTTATTGGTTAGCCACTTGGCTGCTGACTAACATCCAGAGTTGGGGAGGATTTATGGCTCTGGCTGTGTGGAGCCTTTGAGGGAAGAGGCTATGCTCAGAGTCAAGCCCACCATACCTCCCCCACCTTGAGATGGGTAGACTCTTGGGAATACCTGTGTTAATGACGTCCGGGTTGGAGTCCAGGTAATTGGGCAGCGTGAGACCGAAGAACATGGAAAATCCAAGCACAAAGAGGTTGCGGGAGGAGTTCATGTCCACGAACTGCAGGTTAGACAGCCCCACAGCTGTAATCATGCCTGAGGGCACAAGAGAACCGCTAGAGGCTCCTAGCCCGCTGAGTGGGCTCCACTCATTGCGACCACGCTGCGTCTTCAAAAGCACGCGCAACACTCACCAAAAAGGGTGCAGAACATCCCCCCTAGAATGGGGTCAGGGAGTGAGGCGAAGAGAGCCGTGAACTTGCCAATGGTGCCCAGAATTAGCATGATGCCCGCACCATACTGCACCACGCGCCGGCTGCCCACCTGCCAGTGAGCCAGGGGTTGGTGCTAGACCCAGGGGACGAAGCTGGGGGGAGCGTTAGTTGCGGGAGGGGAGGGGTGTGGTGGGTGGGCAGGGCCTGTCCAA
>NW_011494863.1:551984-555862 GCF_000754665.1 Bison bison bison
GTGGGCAGGGCCTGTTACAAGAGCTGGGCACGAATGGGTCAGGGCAGGATGTAGGGCGGGGCCTAGGCCAAAGTAGGACTGGTTCGTGGCAGGGCCTGCGGTACGTGGAATGGAGTTGGGGCTTTGGGCCGCTCTGGCTAATCCGGGCACCTTGGTAATCCCCAGGACGCCAATGTTGGGACTGGATGAGGTGGACCCATTTCCCGTGCCCAACAGCCCAGCGATAATGCAGCAGATGCCTTCGGTGAAGATACCCCTGTAAGGAAAGGGCAAGTGGGGGCCTTGGTCAGTGCTCTATCCTGGCCTGCGTCCTCCCATTGCCCTGGCCAGATCTCTTGCATCCCTAGGACTGTGCGAGCTACAACCAACTGTCCATAGTCGTCCCCCACTCTAGGCCAAAGGGGGTCTGGAAGCCAGGATCCCAGGTCTGAATGCTAGTCCCACTATCCTGGCACTTAATCTTTGGGTGATTCTGGGCATCAATCTCCTCATCTGTAAGATGCGGACAATAGGAGTACCTGTCTTACAGAGCCATTAATGGATTGCAGGAGAGAACGCACACCAAGGGCTAGATACACGGAAGGCTGTCAGTGACTGTGGTTTCTTTAAGACTTTGTTATTCCTCAGCTATTTGCAACAGCAAGTGATGGGAGCATCCTCACTTCATAAGTAAGGAGGACCAATCCTGGTGAGTTAGTGACTTGCCCAACTCCTTGTCCCCCTCCTCTGGGGTTCAACTCTGTCCCAATGTTTGCTTCCCGAGTGACTTTTGAGGGGATCAGACATTAGGGAGGACAGGTGGGCATACCTGTTGATAGCGTGTACTGGAGGGGGTGGTGCACCAGCCAGGCGGGCACAAGCATAGTAATCCCCAATGGACTCAATGATGCCTGCTAACGTGGCACTAAACATTCCCAGGACGGCTGCTGCAGTCACAGTGGGAAGCCCCCACTGACCTGAAGCAACAGGGAGACAGGCAGATGGATGCAGTGAGTGTTCCTAGCTGAGTCAGGGAGTAGAACAGGCAGTACTTGGGTAGAGCAGCGAGAGGGGTAAAAGGATCTCAGCCTGGGATGGGAGCTTATTTGGGATCACTCAGTCATAAAGCTGGAGTGAGGCTATGTCGGAATACACTGGCACTCTGCCTGGAACACTTTAAATGTGCAGTTGATACTTATTATGTCATCAGATGGACTGGGGTCACCAGGGGCCACATTGATGGTCTCAGTTGGAGGCACAGGGGCCCAGATGGGTTGCTCACAGGGATAAGGGATGCGGATCCAGGGAGCAATAGCCATGATGTCCCCTCGGGCATCTGTTCGTGCCTGGAAGCCATAGGCTGTGGGGTCTGAGGGCAGCATGTCCGTCAGGGTCAGCACATAGCAGAGCAGCCACACGGTCATGATGGCTAGCACGATCTGAAGCGAGGGTGGGTGAGGGGTCCACTGAGGGCCCAGGGAGCTCAGTCCAGGCTAACCAGCTAACCCGAGCCCCAGCCCCATGGTGCCCCAGCCCTAGCTCAGACCCTGGCCCCCATTCCTGGCTGGGACCTCATCTTTGCCTCTAGCTCCCCTACTGCCTTGGCCCTTTCTCCCAGCCTTAGCCCTGGACATAGGTCTAGCCCCTGCCTTGGTCCCAGCCCAAGCTGCCTGTCAGCTCCTCACAGGAAACATCTTGAAGATCTGGATGCGGAAGAGAGTGAGGCCTTTTCCCCAGCGGTAGACAGGCAGCAGGAAGGTGAGGTTTCGCAAGTACTGGGAGAAGAGGACGATCAGGAGAATGGAGCTGGGGGCAGAAGCACAAAGAGAAGATGGCTGGTGGGCTGTGCTGGGGCAAGAGCCAAGGCTAAGGGGGCAGGACATGAGGGAAGTGAGGGACTGGGGCTGGGCAAGGACCAGGCCTGGTGCCCACTCACCAAGCTGAGATACCCCAGTGGGAGCCCGCTCGGTCACCAGCAGCTTGGAAGACAGAGAGACCAATGAGGGAGACAGTGGGGGTGACTGTAAGAGGCCCGATGTAACTGAGCAGGGCCCCAGGCAGCCCCATCAGCCCAATCACCACCTCCACCATACTGGACACCATGATTGCACCCTGGACCTGGAAAAGCAAGATCAGCTGTAAGTCACTATGTAGAGGCCATGACATCTATGTTGTTTTTTTAAAAAAAGTTCCAAGGGGCTTCCCTGGTGGCTCAGTGGTAAAGAATCTGCCTCCCAATGCAGAAGACATAGGTTCAATCCTGGTCCAAGAAGATCCCACATGCCTCGGAGCAACTAAGCCTGTGCGCCACAACTATTGAGCCTGTGCTCCAGAGCCCGGGTACCACAACTACTGAGCCCACATGATGCAACTACTGAAGCCTGCATGCCCTAGAGCCTGTTCTCTGCAGCAAGAGAAGCCACCCCAACGAGAAGCCCATGCACTGCAACGAAGAATAACTCCTGCTTGCCGCAACTAAAGAAAAGCCCACATAGCACCCAAGACCCAACACAGCCAGAAATAAATTAATTAAACAAATAAAATTATAAAGAAAAAGTTCCTGGACCACATTCTCACATACCCCAATTCAGCAGTGGCCTTCCCCTCCATCTAACCACACTCTCAAGTGCAGGTCTCTTCTGCTCCACATGCAAACCCACCTCTCGTATCCGTGGGTGCCAAATATGTGAGGTATTCAGGGGCAGACTCCAGTTACCATAGATCTCTTCTGTGGGCAGAGATAGGAACACACACATGGATAGAGAGAAAGTAAAGATGCTGCTCTGAATGGACATGGGACAGACCCGACCTCCAGGCTCCAGGGATTCCCCTTCCCAGTGCAGACCCCAGAAATGCACCCACCTTCTGGAGGGCATTTCCATTTCTCTAGGGCCAGGATGGCTTTCGCTGGGACCAGAAATGCAAAGGCACTGGCCTGGAACAGCGGCAGCCTGGAAGCAGAGGCACAGAGCCACAGGGACAGGATGGGAGGTGGGGAGGCAGGAGCAAGAGACAGGGGAGACAGAGGGCGGGGGACAGGCACAGAGAGAGGCACCGGGAGAATCACAGGGACAAAGACACAGAGGAACAGGGGCCGGGGCAGAACAGAGGGAAATCACTGAGGCCTCAGGCCGGACTCGGCGACATTTTGGGCACCTAAGAAAGAAAACAAATGGAGCCCCTAACCCATAACCTGCTCCCTTTCTCTCTCAGCACCAGCTCCTGCACTGTGACGGGCCATGGGCACAGGAGTGGATAGCTTGGCTCCTGTGTGCAAGCTCTGGTCACAACCTTCCTTCCCACAAACAACCATCCTTAGGCCACCCAGGCCTAGGACTGTGCACAAGGAGCAGGGAGCCCCCAGGAGGACAGGCCATTGAAGGGGCCCGCAAAGGCCCTGGAAGCAGGAGAGCGAGTGGTCCCGATTACCCAGAGTAAGGCTTAACTGAGGAGAACCCAGCTAGGCACGTTCCTTTTCCTTGAGGAACCCCCAGGGGTCCAGGGTGGGACCCCAGCCACCTGCCTCTAAGTCTGGCCTGGCAGCCAAAGCAGCAGGTGGGCACAAATAGCAGCTCTCTGTGTCCCACGAGAGTCCTCTGAGACTGCCCCTGCTGTGTGGGTCACTGCGTGTGTGTCTACGGGAATGGGGTCAGAGGTGCAGGTGGCACATGGGGAAGCTCACCGGATGCCCAGTGTGGTCTGGATGAGAGTGGTGATGCCCACACAGGTGAAGATGGTGCCAATGAGCTGGCTGACCATGTACTGGTCACGGCCCACGCATAGCGCCTCAGCCAGCAGGAAGGGCACAGCGATGGTGCCGCTGAAGCAGGTCAGGTAGTGCTAGGGGTTGGGGAGAGTGTGGGGGACAGTGTGTGACGCAGGGCCCAGGGAGCCCACCG
>NW_011494863.1:555962-556297 GCF_000754665.1 Bison bison bison
TGCCTCAGAGCCCTCACACCTGCTTCAGTGGGCCTGAGCCCAGGCCACCCCTGCCAGGTAGCCCACTCGGGACTGATACTCCCATAAGGGATTCCCACAGAGCGACTGCTCACCTCTCTGGGAGTCGCTAATCTGCCCAAGCTGCTGTGGCGGGGGCCCTCCTCCCTGTCACTGGCGCTCCCCCTGGCGGGTGATGCGCCGGCCCTTTCAGGCCCTATCAAACCTCTTCCCCACCGACTTGGCAACAGTCACTGCAGCTGACCTTAGGTTTCTCTTCCTGTTACCCAGGATGACCTCGTTGGCCAGGGAGGGGGCTGGGATCCTGGGGTGGGTGG
>NW_011494863.1:556397-564749 GCF_000754665.1 Bison bison bison
GGGGTGGGTGGAGGGTGGTCGGGGTGGGGGATGTGCAGGGGGCAGGCCCTGGGAAGATGCCCACCTGGAAGCCCAGCAGGATGCACAGGTACCAGGGCGGCACATCTTCGATCTTGTACAACATGTCAAACTTGGGTTCTGTGGACAGGGACACTGGGGGGTCCCTTGTGGAGGTCCCTGCTGAACCCAGGGACTCATGCTGGGGGCAGCATATAGAATAACTCAGCAGGGAGCATTGACACCCAGAAAAGTCCATTCTGCTTCAGAATCAATCAGGGGCTCCGAGTGGCCTGTTGGCTCCACAGACGGGGGCCTTTGCCCTCCCTCAAGCTTCACCTACCCAGCTCTCCCTTGGCCTGGCTACACCTGGCTCCCACCTCACGTTGCCTTGTGCAGGAATGAGTCCACTGTGCTGGCTCCTGGAGCCCCTGGAACCTGGGCCTTCTAGCCAAGGGAATGGGCCCGTGAGTCAGAAGCCTGGAGGTACCCCAGGAAGAGTCCAAGAGGGCTGAAGACCGTGACAGACCCTCTTGGATCCAATCTGGTCCCACCAGTGCCCCAGTCCTTGGAGTGTCTCCTAGCAGGGTGGTAGGCTGGCCCCCTGCTGGTTCCAGGCTGGAGTCAGCCAGTCCCAAAGCAGAAATCTCCTTCACCCCCACTGCCACCCCCACCCCCTCCCCCAGTTGCCACATTCCACCTGGGACAGTCACTCTTGATCCAGTTCATCAGAACTTTTCTCTCTGCCCTCCCAGGGAGCAGGCTTGCAGAGTGCCCCACCCACCCCTGACCCACCCAACCCCTACCCCACCCCTACTCATCCCCCAGCACCTGTGTCTGGCCCTCAGCGTCCTCCCGGGCCCTCATCTTTGGGGCACAGGTGTGAGCCGTTCCTGAGGAGAAGGAGGGTTGGCTTTACGAAGGCCAAGGAGGACTTTACTCCACATATCAGGCATTGTTTGAAGTAAATCTGTAACCAGATCTCTATCACTGATTGCGAAAGGAGGGCCCAGGCTGAGGTAACGTATTAACTCTGGCTGTAGTGGAAAAGGCCGCCCAAGCCTCTGCCACATGTACCTCTTGAGCATTCCCTTGCTTGCCCACACCTGAGCCTGGGCACGGGCCACAAGTTTTCCAAGAGAGGGCCAGGGTGAGGGTGAGGAGAGGATGACCTTGGAAGGGTACCAGGCCCTGGGTGAGGTGAGGAGAAAGGGAGTGAACCTGGGCACATATGATGTCACGCTCTGAATCAGGTTTTTCCCTACTTATTAATAAAAAGTTAATCATTATCATCATCATAACCCATCTTGTTATTGGGGAATGACTGTGTGCCAAGCAACATCCTTGTATCATCAAGTCTAACCCCAGGCTCTGGGTGCTATTAACCTATTTTACAGCTGATGAAACAGATTTAGGAGATGTGATCTGACCAAGGCCACACAGGTCGCAAGGTTTTAGAAAACCATTCCAAAAATTAGGTTTACCTGAACACCTAAACCCACCGTATTTATTTCTGCATTAAATGTCATAAAGGACTGCCCTCCTCACCACTACCACTCAGGGTCCCTGAGGCAAAATCAGATGGGCCCAAGGAGCTGCCAGGGCTAGCCCGGTCTTGCCTGTCCTCTGTGTCAGGACAAGGATTCCTTTCCTTCCCTCCCAGCCAGGACCAGCTGTGTGCTCTGTGGGACCCAGTGCAAAATGAAAACCTGGGACCCCTGTTCCAAGTGTTATAATTTTTAAAACAGCAACAGCAGAGCATTAAACCAAATTGGGGGGCCTTTCTAAGCGTCAGGCCCTGTGTGACGGCCACACAACCCCTGAAGCAGCCCTGGGCCAGACCATCTTCCCCTCCTAGGGGTTGGGGAAAGCCCAGGGGTTGAGGCTCTAGGCTGGCGAGGGCCGAGCCCGAGGTCCCAGGTTCAGCTCCCTTCCGTGCCTTCCCGGCCCCCTTAGGGTCCACCTACTTCTGGGTCGCTGTGCCCACGGCCAGGCCCTGCCCCGAGGGCTCCCAGGCAGCACCGCTGTCCAGCTGGGTAGCAGCTTCATGTCACAGCCCTGAATCCAAAGGCCTGTCCAGCCTCCAGCCCGTTGCTCCAGCCTCCAGCCCGTTGTTCTGCCTGCCTGTCCTCTCCTCTCCCTTCTTGGCTACTGCTCCCAGGTTCCCAAAGTTGTCTGACCAGTTCAAAGCCTGTACTCCTCAGCACTTTCCTCCCCACCCTCTTTTCCTCAGTACTCCCTAGGGGGCTGGAGAGACAGCCCCACCCTTTCCACACACTGTCCTTTGGTCATTCAAGTCTATCCAAACCACATACCACACACAAGGAGACAAGGCTGGCAAGCTGCACATGATCTCAGATACACAGTTGCACAAACACACCCAGAGTCTGATGCAAAGTCTAAGTCACTTCACAAACACAGGACCACGCAGGTCCACATCACAGCTCCCAGCTCCACACCTGCTACTTCTGATGCCTCAGCCAATGCCTTGGACCCTGGCTCTCCCTGGGCTTCAGGGTTCTCTCCTGAGGGCCAGGGGAGGGGCCTCAGGCAGGTGGAGAACAGGCGATGGAACACAGAGCGCTGGGCTGTAGGGCAGCTCAGGGAAGCCACAGTGGTCAGGGCCTGCCTAGGACACCCCCATTCCTCCAGCACTATCCTTCCCCCCACCCCAAATGTGAATTCCCTCCCAGCCCTGCCATTTCACCTAGGACTCTGCCTGAGTCTTTTTGTTGTCTGAGCCAAGGTGTCAACAGAGTATTACAGTGTCTGTTCTGTCCACCTCCCAGAGATACAAAGGAAACTACAAGCTTGAGCATCACTGACCCCAGATACCCAGACTCAGGTGCAACCCAGGTGGAGCTCTTTCCTCTGCTGCTAAAGAAAGGGCCGCAGGTGAGAAGAATTTCTGGGGAGGACGTAGAGCCAAGATCAGGAATACAGCCTGTTCTAGGAACCCCGCCCTGCCCTGCCCTGCCCTGCCCCAGGGCCCAGTCACGCCAGCTGGGTCACAAGCAGAGTCTAGAAAGTGAGCAGCCTCTGGGCGTAGACCCAGGGAGACTCGTGTTCTGAAAGGGGCACAGCGAGTGCAGCGGCTGCAGTGGGTGTGTCCGCAGGTGATGTGCTTATGGAGTTTTCCTTGGCTTTCGTTTTCTCTCCTGAGGGATCTGGGGTTCCAAACGTGCTGATAACTGATTTCATGTGCCTTTGTCAGCTCACTCACATTTTCAACCATGACAGATCTCACTTACCTCTGGGAAACTGTGGGGCTTGTCCCTGGTCTTCTCCAGCAGAAACACCAATGTTTATCCTCCCAGCCCCCCAAGAACCTTTTGCAGAGAGAAGGAGTCGAGGTCACTGGTTTTATTTGAGTCCAGAGGGAAAGGCCCTGGCCACGTCCCAGGCCCCCGAGGCGGGAGGAGGGAGGGAGAGAGGAAAAACAGATGAGCAAAGCCTCCCTGCACCCCTCCTCCAGGCTGCCTGCAGAAAGGAGGGAGGCAGATCAAGAGGGAGGCCAGCTGTCTTCAGGGGCTGACCAGGAAGGAGGAGTTGGACTAGAGCTCTGTCCTTGTGTCTGGAGCCTTCTCTGAACAGGCCCCCCGGGGGCCTCCACACAGCAGCGCCTCCAGGGTCCCTCGACCTTGTTGGTGGGCTTCATAGATCTGGTCTTCTCCAAATTCCCCCAGGTAGTGAAAGCAGGTCTTGGAGAGCCTAGGGGAGCCCAGCAGGAGCCTCAGACTCTGCCCTGCCTTCAATGGGCAGATTCAAGGCTGCAAGGGCTCCATCCCACTCCAACCCTCCAGTCATCACCTGGTGGGCCACAGCCCCTCCATGATCATCACCATGATGCTCGGCTGCGCCCCTGTGCTAAGTCCTGGGCCCATGAGACGTTTCACCTGGTCCACTTCTCCAACTCCATAGCTGGAGGTGGAGGGAGGAGAGGGAGACAGCATTAGTGGAGCCTGTATCTACCCGAAGCGGGGCACATGGGACATCTACCAAGTTTAGTGCCCAGATTCTGATCCTCTCTGCTGAAAAACTGAGGACCAGAAAGGAGAAGCCCCTGGCCCAAAGTCACACAACACCCTTATCCCCTGGCCACCCAATCTTCTGCTTGCTCCTGGTTCCAGAGTTGAGCCTCTGTCCCAACCAGCCCCTACCCTTGGGCTGGAGACCTTGTGGAGTGTGTATGGTGTGAGTGGGAGGATGGAGACCCCCATTCATCAGCCTGCCCCTGGAGAAGTGAGGCAGGGGCCAGATTTTTCAACTCACCCCTGCCAGGTCTGAGAGCAGCTCTGGTCCAGGACGTCTGTGTATACTGACTCGCTCAGCTCACGACGGCCCCCAGAGTCCAGTGGGAGAAGCTTGGCCTCAGCTTTTGTCAGATGTTGCCACATCTGGAATAAGGAGGGGTTCAGAACCAGGGCTTCAGAACTACTCAATGCGGAAGGAGAGGCGGGGGAGAGCAGAAACCTGAGTCTCGGAGGAAGAACGAGGCAACGGAGCCTTTTGAGCAGGAAGCACCTGTGAGGCTGACTTCGTGGCCCTCCCCCAGGTCCAGAGAGCTGGGAACGTGCCAGCTGAGGCAGGATCCACAGCCTTGGGATGAGGTGGGTGGATGGGCAAAGCTGAGCTGGCCTGGGCACTGGGGGCCTTCCTGCAGGGCACACCTGCCCACCATCACCACACGTGATGTAAAACCACAAGAACAAGCAAAGAAAATAAAGCCACTCAGTCATCAGTGACACATGTACTCATAGCACTTACACACACACACACACACACACACACAAGTACTCAGACACGCTTGACAGGTTTGTATGTGAACTCAAGACACCCACACATGCTCATGGGCTCACGGACTCGACAAACATGCACACGTGCACACAAACCCCTGTGCTCCCCAGGTGTGCTTTGGGAAGGAGTCTGGACTTCAGGATCGGCCTGGAACAGGAGAAGTCTGAGAGGACTAGCTAGGGACTCCCTCATGTCCCAGAGATGGTCTGTCTGCTCTTTGCTGGGCAGACAGGTAAACTGAGGCACAGAGGTTCTGGTGAGGTGAAGATGGCAATATCATGGAAGGCTGAGTCTAGCTTGATGCCTGGGGGTGGGCTTGGGGATCAAAGGCCAGTGGTGGAACCTGAGGCAGATAGAAGGGTCTGGCTTGAGAAGGGGCCTGTGTAGGGGCAGGAGAGCTGCTGGGGGAGGGGGGACTCACCTGGTAGGCCACCGCCCTGCAGGCATCACATCGCAGGTGCGTAGGTATGTGAGTTGAGAACTTCTCTTCATCGTCCAGCTCAGGGGCAGTGGCAGTGAGTGAGGCCTCGTCTCCGAAGCCCCCTGGGATGGCCCAGGCCCCAAGGAGCGGCAGCAGTAGCAGCAGTGACAGCCTCATGGCCGGTGGAGCTGACTCAGTGAGCAAGGGCTGTGGTTGGGGTGCAGGTGTGTGGGTGCATCTGTGTGTGTGTGTGTAGTGGGGGCTGCTTCAGAACACCTGGCCCAGACCAATGGGGAACTGACACTTCACCCCTCCCATTCTCTCCCTTCCCCCAGGGCCCTGGAGACTCCACGTGTGCACCTTCTCTCGTGGGACCCTGGCTCCAGCCAATGAGGCAAGGAGAGGGGCTGGGCCTGGGCAAAGACACATGGGAGCTGATACCTCTCATGACCTGGGACAGGCCACATGGCAGGCACTGTGCTAAGCTCCTTGGTGGAGGAGATGACTGGTTACTGTTGTCTTAAATCTACCCCCAAGAACACAAAGGTTCAGAGAAAAGTGACAAATTCAAGGCCACACAGCTAGAAGGGCTATGCTGAGACTGGAACCCAAGCCTGGTTGATCCCCAAGGCCCACTGACCACTCAGCCGCCAGAAGAAATGAGGTCACAGGCGTGACTGCCAGCCTAGGGCTCGCTCCCTGAGAGGCAGGGTTGCTGAAGGATGGATGCCACAGTTTATGAAAGACACATGTGATACTCTCCCCCAAGCCACACCCAGGCATGGACGGCATTGTAGGGGGTGTTAAGAGGCCGCAGCAGGAAATCAGACACTTCACGCCAATTTTTCCAGCCATTGGGGCCATTGGGTTTATTGCACATCACGATGAAGTGAGGGGCCCAGGAGTGGCCCAGGGCCCTCCTTGGCATCAGCATCTCTGGCCACAGAAAGATGTCCAGGTTATTCTGACTCATAGTTCTCTGTTTCCAATCCAAATCGAGGGGGGCAGTGACTCCAAGAGATGCAGGTCCACCAGAGGCCTGGAATTTAAGAAAGGCATTGATCTCCATCCCTAACACTGCTTCCAATGGTAACTGTTCTTATGCAAACTCTTCACACCACGTATCAGTCCAGCAAGGCCCAGTCACTTCACTCAGTACTCTACACAGACCCCCCACGAAGAGCACCTCCCACTCTGCGCATCCCCCTCTGCTCTCCTGGAGTCTCGAGGCAATTGGAACACACACTGTGGGGCCTGTCCCTTCCTACGCTGTGACAGCCTGCAGAGCCAGCCCCTCTCTAGGCATGGTTGCCACATCTGTTACCAGGTGAGTGGAACCAGCTGAGAGTTCCACACAGGGGCATCCCTTCTTTCGCCAGCTCTAACCCACCCTCCACCCCATCCAGATAGGTCAAGAGTCTCCTGACAACAGCTCAACCATCCTCTCTGCTTTTAAGTCTTTCCCAATGACCCACTAATCTGCTCCTCCCCCCTCGGTGGGAACAGCCAGAACCCCCACTTATAACCCCAGAATGAGCCAGTTCAGTTCTGAGGGCTTAGACAAGCCAAGTCAGAGGCTGGAGTTGAGGAGAGAATGAGGGGCAGTACTCCCAGCTGCAGACTACTGTCACCTCCCACCTTCTCCCCAGTCCCCACCCCAGTAAGTCCCAGGCTGACCCTCCATGGCCCCTCCCATACTACTTCCCTGATTTACCTCCACCTCCTGTTCCCGCAGCTCCCTTTCTCAGATGATCCTCGCCTAGGGCCTTCTCCAGCCACTTTCCCCCACAGCCTCCCAGGCCAAGACTCAGATCCCCTTCCAAAGAATAATGGACTTGATACCAGTGTCCTTCTCCCTTCATCCCATCATTGCTCACTAGCCTGCTCCACCTCAGCTGGGCCCACCTTTAGGGAGAGACAGACATCTCCCTACCTCTAGGGGCAGCCCCTTCCTTGCAGCTCCCATTTCCTGCTGTCCCTGAGAAACCCCATCACCCCCTCAGGTCGGTTCCTGGGGCCATGTCCTGGGATTTTTCACACAGCCAACTAAAAATTGTCACTTGTCACCTGCCTCTACAAAGATGAAATCACTAGCCATTGCAATCTCTGACCTTCAACCCACCCTGAAAGTTCAGGGCAGAGATCAGGAATGAGGCCCTCTGTGCTCTGGGAGAAACTGGCAAAATAGGCCTTTAGATATTTATTTTCAGGAGAAGTTTTTATGAGCCCATTTCTTGCAATCTTCTCATATCTAGAAAAGCAATAAAATAGACATCTGCTCATTGTGACTAGCAGCAATCTTCTTCCAAAATGTGTGCTTGATTGCACTATCCTCCTTCACCAAAATCACACATATACTGACCTACCCCCACATAGACAACCTATGTGAGAGGTTGTCTCCCAGGCTTATAGTTTTTCATTTTGCCCCAAGTAACACTTAACTGTACTGAACTGAACACTTAATTCACAAATCTCATGTTGTGCATTTTTTTCAGCCCACAACACACACACACACCCACACACCCCAACACACCACACTCTGGGACTTGGGGAAAGGGTATAGGATTTTGCTGGGGTGGGGGAAACAGACAGCCATTTACTGAGCTCCAGCTCCATTAGCTCCCCCACCCCCACCCCAACGTGTCTCAGATAATCTGAAGGTAACTTTCGGTCTGAAAAAAACAAAAAGGCATGAGATGGGTAAAAGAAGAGATAATTGAAGGAAAAGAGGGTAAAGGACTGGATGCCAAAACCTTTAAGACCATCAATAGGCCCCAACATCATGCGGATCAGGCCCTGGGGCCTCACACCGGGAACAAGGAGCCCTTGTTGGGCTGCGAGGGACCCAAGCTGGAGGGTGGAGCACAGAGAAGAAAAGGAGGTGCGGGGCTGGGTGTCCCACTCACTGGCAGGTAGTACATCCCGTCCAGGGGCCCCGCCTCGGAGGCCCAGGGTAGCTGCGGGCCGCTGAAGGCCGGCGGGCCGGGGGATGGTGGCAGTGAGAGGCCGGGAAGGGGCCCATAGGCTGGCGGGTAGAGGCCGGGGCCCAGGGCCAGCGGAGTGTAGACGCGGCGGGGGGGCACCGAGGGCGAGGGGGGCAGCAGCACCTCCACGTACTGCCCGCTCTCAGGGTCGAA
>NW_011494863.1:564849-565279 GCF_000754665.1 Bison bison bison
CCCCCCCCCGTCCTCCCCGCTCTCGGGGGCGAAGAGCAGCCGCAGCCGAGGCTGCCGCGGCGCCTCCACAAAGTAGTAGCGGCCGCTCTCGGGGTCCACCAGGACCTTCCCCGGGTTTGCAGCCCCCGGCGGCCTACGCGTCCCCTGGGAGGAACCGTCCGCTGACCGGTCCAGCGGAGGCGCCGAGGCAGCGCGGGGCTGGGCCCGGGCCGTTCTACGAGTCGACGCCTGGGGCTCCCGCAGGAGGGGCGGCTGGACCGCCACCGCGGGCTCAAGGGCCTTAGGGGGCGTCTCCAGTTCGGATTCCATTCCAGAGCTCGAGCTAGGGTGCGCCTGCGGGGAGCTGGGGCGTGGCGGTCCGGGAGGTTGGGTCTCTGCCGGCCCTATGGGCGACTGCTGGGGTGAGGTGCGAGCGCCGCCTAGAGGGCTG
>NW_011494863.1:565379-567169 GCF_000754665.1 Bison bison bison
GCTGAGCCTCTGCATCCCGGTTCTTTCCGCCAGGACCGTGCACCGCGACTCCCCGGGTTCTCTCAGGCCGGCGGCCTAAGGCCAGGGCACCAGGCAGGCGGATCTCAGTGCGCGCGAAGGGTTTCGCCGTGCTGTTCTCCGCCCTCCGCCGCAGGACCCCGTTGGACTGGGTACCGTCCCGGGGCACTGTGTCTGGGGTTGGCTCTGGGGGTTCGTAGGGGTGGGACACGACCGGCAGAAAGTCCTTGAGAAAAATGGAAGTGTAGTGAGACGGGGCGGGGGGCCCCAGCGCCTGAAGTTCTTGTGTCTTGGATGCGCTGCCTTCCTCCCCGCGGGGTTCTGCAGGAGGGGAGGGGAGCCCTGAGGCTGGGGTGCTTGCCGCAAAGCTCGGCGCGTACGTGGTCTTCACCATCTTGCGTACGTCGCGGGGCCGCGGAATGGCCACGCGCGGGCGCCCAGAGGCCGCTTTTCCAGAGCCCACCGCTTCAGGGAGCACATCGACATCCACGGTGCGACTGAGAGGCAGCTGGGGTGCAGCCACCTCTGGCGACAGCTGGTTGCCTCGGGAGGCAAGATCCGGTATCTCCCGCGTGGACGGACTTTGAACCTCTGTTAGCTTTGGAGTCCCTGGTGCAGACGGCGTGGGCGGCACCAGTTCCTCTTGGGCCGCGCCATTAATAGCTACCCGCGTAGACACTACCGATGAACTCTGCACTGTGGAGTTCCACGTCTCCTGGGGCGATGGGCTCCACGTTCCAACAGGACGATCTGGAGTCTCCCACGAGGGCAAGGTCGGCGGGGACGGGCTCCTGCTTCCCTCAACTGCATCCCCAACTGCCGGGTGCGGCACCTCCCACGAGGAGGGAGCTTCGGGGGATGGGCTTTTTGCCCTGGCAACACCCCGATTCCACTGGGAAAGGGTCGGAGGGGAAGGGCTCTTTCTGCTGACAGTTTCCGTGACAGCAGCATCCTGATTGTCCCATGTAGAGGATGCCTCCGGGATCGATGGGCTACTCACCTTCCGAATTGTTCGATTCCAGGGGGACAGGTTCTGGGGGGAGGTGCAGTGAGGACCCCGCACGGTCCCATTTGGGGCTTCCCACGGCGGGGATGGGCTTCTCCGTCTCACAGCCTTACTCGAAACTTCCCAGGGGGGCCTAGACTGGAAAGGCGGACCCTGTGCCCTCAGGACGGTTTGAGCCGGAGTATCTCGCGGGAAACGAGCCTTCGGTTCTTTTTGGTGCACCTCCTCGGGCTTCTCCCCTGACTTCAGGAAGATGCTGGAACTAACTGGACCCAGAGCCTCGGTCCCGGGCGCGGGCTTGTCGCGCCGAATTGCGCGCTCCCGGAGGCTTGGCCACGGTCTTGGGGCCCTGGCTGGGGCTGAACTATAGTTCACCCGAGGCGGCAGAGACTTGGCTTCCTCCAGGGCCACCCGAGTACTGCGGAGCGTTTCCGGGGTCGCAGGCTCCGGCGGCACCGTGGGTCCAAAGGTGGCGCTGCTTGGGGCAGGGGGCGCCGGGCTCAGTTTTCTGGCTAGCGCCGTCTGCACGAGGTCTGCGGCAGCCTGCAGGCGGCTCAGAGACTCGTCCAGGGAGCCGGTGCGCAGGAGCAGTCGAGGGCGCGGCGCATTGGCCTCCCGCGGGGGACTCCGGGGCCGAGGGCGCAGCTCAATCTGACGTTTGGGCACCGTCCGGGGCCTGGCAGGCGCGGTATGCTCCTCCAGTGCCACCTCCACACACTCGAACTGCGATGGGGTGGCAGGACTCGCCGCGCGGGGCCGCAACTCC
>NW_011494863.1:567269-567508 GCF_000754665.1 Bison bison bison
CCCAGCGGGAGCCACCGTCGGGGCCCTGTGGCTGCGGTTCGTCAGGGATGGGAGACGTGGACCCAGGAGGAGAGAGGCTGCGGAAGGCCCGCGTCGTGAGCTGTTGCACTTCTCTATCCTCTGCGTCGGAGCGGCTGAATAGGGGCCCAGCGCCGAAGATGACTTCCATCTCCCCCGACGGCAGCATGCGCAGCTGGGGCTGGGGTGGTCGCAGGCCGGAGGCCGGGCCTCGCGGGAAA
>NW_011494863.1:567814-600031 GCF_000754665.1 Bison bison bison
CCAGGCAGGGCTGGCTGGGCAAACGCGGTCAGCATGCTGGGGCCGGACGCGGCGCACTACCTCCCTCGCATTCGCCTCCGCTGGTGCCGCGGACGCCCGCATTGTCCCCGCCCCGCCCGCGGGTGCCGTGGGGGTCACCGCGCCTTAAAGCGGCCGCGTCCGCTCCTAAGACAGCGGCATAGCCAGCCAGAGGGCCTTGGGCCCTACCCTCCTAGATCCCTTCTCGGGCGTGAACCTGAGAGCTTAGGCTGACATTCCAGGCTTTGGTTTGGAAGGTGAGCGGAGGGCAAACATCCAACTTGGACCCAGGAGCTAGGCCCAACTCCACTCGTCCATCCCAGGTGAGGGAACTGAGGCTGAGCAGGTACCTGCTTGAGGTCAAGTATCCTGTGTGGATCAGTGTGTGAGCCAGGAGACCAGACAACCCAGGTCTGGCAATTTCATCTGTCAACTCCCCACATCTTCCCATCACTGCAGCGCACCCCTCCTCTCTGGCCCTCACAAAGCCAGTCCCAGCCAGAGCTCATAAGGGAGCATGCATCACCTTCCGTGACCATCACCACCACCTGCCCCATATCTTTGATAGAGGAGCATTGCATGGAGGGCTCCCCCAACTCCAAAAGTTGTACTGGGGCCTCAGAAAACATGTCCCTGGCTAGACCCACTGCTTTTGTGGAAACCTAGGCTGGAGGGGACAGTGCTAGCTTTTCAGGTTGGTAGAACAAGGCCCAGATGCTAATATGGCATCTTTTAGAAGGCAATGGCACCCCACTCCAGTACTCTTGCCTGGAAAATCCCATGGACGGAGGAGCCTGGTGGGCTGCAGTCCATGGGGTCGCTAAGAGTTGGGCACGACTGTGCGACTTCACTTTCACTTTTCACTTTCATGCATTGGAGAAGGAAATGGCAACCCACTCGTGTTCTTGCCTGGAGAATCCCAGGGATGGGAGAGCCTGGTGGGCGGCCGTCTATGGGGTCGCACAGAGTCGGACACGACTGAAGTGACTTAGCAGGGTAGCTGCGGTCCCTTCTCTAAAGGCCTGTGGTAAGAATAGCTCTGTGTTCCCCCAGGCACTCACAATGCCCTCATTCCAGGCCCCATCACTTCAGGACCTGTCCTGGGGACAACTGCTGATGGGGAAGCAGCTACCACCTGTTACTATCCTGGGACGATGACAATGGGCACCACTTGCCCTTAAACTTCTGGCTTCAAGGTCCTGCTATGACTCAGGCCCCAGCTGGCCCTAAAGCAAGAGCACTGGCTCCTCCTACGCACTCAGCCTCACACTGACCCAGGAAAGGCTAGACTTGACAATCTGACTCAGCCTCCCCTGAGTGGGTCCCCTGCCTGGGTGTGTCCCCTTGATCACCTAGGGCACATTAGTGATGGCTTCTGAGAGGACCAAGCCTGGCCATCACATTCAGCTCTGTATATGCAACTTGAGTAAGTCATAAAGTCATAACCCTTCCACAGACTTTTATCCCACCTTAAAAACAGACATAGCAGGGGGAAAACAAAAAACCGCACCACCGTCATAGCAGTCTTTTCCTCTTCCTCCATTTGTGCATATAAGCTTCTGTTTCAGAGAAGTCTAAGAAGATGCAAAAGTGATTCACAGGTATAACATTCTTGTTATGTGATGGAAACCGATTTCCCAAATTCACTGTGGTCCTAGAACCCACCATCTTTGAACTCTCCAGTTGGGGTGTCTCAGACACATAACACAGCACATACACACATAGCCCTTCAAGTTTGGAGTTAAATTCACAAAGGGCGCTGGGGTAACCAGGGCTGTTTATATAGGAAGGAATTTAATACCAAGAGTAAGAGGGATAGTGCCTACTAGACAACCAAGTAGTCCTTCCCTAGGCTACAACCTCATACCCCCATGGTCCCCACTATCATCCAAGGGAGGAAGCCAGGGGAGTAACAGGGGCTGGAGACTCGAGGCGCATCCTCAGACTTCTGAGCACAGGAATGGCCTGGCAGGTGGTGGTCCAAAAGGCAGGCAGGGAGGAAGAAAGGGGTGTCTTGCCTTTTACCCTGCCTCTTCCCTGGGGTCCAGGCCACTGTGAGGCCTGAGGGAAGTACCCACAGGGACAGGGTCAGGATGGGGACCTCCAGAGCAGAGAAGGCAGAGGTTGGGCTTTACAGCAGATAACAGGAAGGCGACAACCATTTTATTTTTCCCTGGGACGCTGACGGCTCCGGGCCTGACGCGTCCCCGAGGCTTTCTTATGCTTCTGGTCCAGCACTTGGGCCATGTAGTTCTCTTGCTGCTTCTGGATCCGGAAGTCAGACATGTGATTCCTGCAACGGAGCCAGCTGGGCGTGGGCTGGGGACAGCCCAGGGTAGGGAGCAGAGGTCTGGCTCCCCACTTCCATCAACAACCCCCAGCCTGGCCCAGACCCCTCACCTGAAGATCTCTTTCTGCTGGCTGATAACTTGCTGCAACTCCTTAATCTCATTCTCTTTGCCATTAAGTATATCTTCTTGCTTTATAATGTGAGACTCAATTTCTGTGGGGGAGAGAGGCAGGGAGGAGGAGGGGTTCCCATCCCATGGGCTCTTTCCTGAGATAAGGCATTCCCTCATGGGTCTTTTCAGAACTTGGCTCCCCCCGACCCAGGGGTTGTCCAAGAGTAGTTGCTAATGCCTGTGTAAGGATGAGTTTATTATAGAGTCCTGATGGGGTGGGGGTGTGTGTCAGTGACTTCACAACTCTATTCTGGACCAGGTGGCTCGCCTGTGTGCATGCAAAGGCCCTTGGAGAGAGATGGTCAGCCCTGCCCTCAACTCCTGCAGCTCTTTACAGATATCACCTCCTTGGTGAGACCCTTCCTAGTCTAAAACTACAACCCTTCACTTCCCAATATTTCCTATCCCATTTTCCTGCTTTATTTCCCTTTTAGCACTTAAATCTCACAGACCTCATGTTTTGCTCATGTCTTCTCCTCTACTAGGTTATAAGGTCCACAAGGACAAAGATTTTTGTTTTATTCACAGCTTTAACCCTAAGGCCTAAAACAGTACCTGGCACATAGTATTAAATAGATGCATAATACATTTATTTGTGGAATGAATAAACAAGATGTCCCCTGGGAGTTTAAGTCTTAGAAACATCGCCTAGTTCAGTCACTGCAAACCAACGCCTAGTTCAGTCATTGCAAACCACCCACCCACTGAGGGCTAGCAGGATGCCCAGCCCTATCTTAGAGCTTCAGGTGAGAAGACAGGACCCCAGGGAGATAGTGGTGGCAAAGCTTACCCCCAGATTAAGTGCAAGGATGAGTTTTGTGTCTTGGCTTAAAATCCAATGAGGCTGTAGGGATCTGGGGTTGCTTCATTTATATAATGTCTCTCAGGGAGCCCTGAAAAATTCTGATCCTCCAAGAAGAAAATCCTAAAGCATTTAAAGGCTAGACAAAGATTAACTAGAATGTAAGCTCTGAAAATGCAAAAATGCTGAAGCAGTTAAGGTTTCAGAAGAGAAAATCTGGTAAAAAATTACAGCATATTTTGAACAGGGACATGGGTGAAGGAAAAGAAGAAAAACCCGGGCTCACTGGGTCACAGGACCAGTGCTATTTAACCTCCTTCCCCAGGTCAGTCAGTGAATCCAATCTGATTGCTTATGAAGTTCTTATGGGAAAAAAGCATCAGAAATTTGTTTGAATCTTAAAATAAATGAGAGCTATTTAGACTAAATGGCACCCAATGAGAGAGTGGTTAGAAAAGACTCTCAGAAGAGTAAGGAACTATGTAAGTATACAACCAACTTGGAACCACATAAAGGGAGGTGTGGGGTGTTAGAAGTCAGGCCAGGGGGTGGCTCAGGTCCCCAGATCTGCTCAGGTGAGGGCTTGTGCCCTTCTGGAGGAATTCAGAACATTCTGCAGGGAGGCAGCCAGCTCCTCCCCTATGACTCACACACACTTTCCACAAGCAGACGCAGAGCCGTGAGGCCATGGCTGATCTCTAGGAAATGTCCTAGACGAAGGGCCTCACCACTAGGAGAGAAGCCTAGGTTCCTTTTAGGGAAGTGGGGGGAAACCCAGGGAAAAGGGAAGGACTAGGGGAGCAGCATCTTTGGGTATGGAGGCATTGCCTGCCTGTTGGGCCACAGGAGAGGCCATGAGGCCATGAGGTTGCCTTAGACAACCATGAGGCTTGTTAGTCCACCTGGCCAGATCAAGATGGCAGCCTGCTGGCATCTTTCCAGTGAGAGTACTCACCAGGGGAAAGAGAAGACTGCATTGGTAGGTAGGGGGTGCCCAAGACTCCAGGTGAGGGCCCATCAGGAGAGACCCTAAACCTCTTTTGGGCTTGAACTCTGATCTACTCAAAATGAACACTGCAGTGAATGAAGGAAATGTTGCATATGGAATTCATATCTACTTCTTAAAGTAGGTAAGGGGAGTTTGGCATTCTGGGAAAATGAAAAGGAGTTCTAAGGTCTCAGGACACTGAATAGCTGACTGAAAGTGCCTCGAACTCAGAGCACCAGCTGAGCCAGCAAGTGGCCACAGACATCTGCACAGAGCAGAGGTGAAAACTAATGGCCCACAGACATATTGTCCTTGGGCCATACAATACTTTAAACATTTCTGAATTTTTAAATTTAGTGCCAACATGAAAAAGTCAGAAAAGCTTCCATTAGAATGTGCTTTCCAGAGTCTTTTTTAAAGATCTGACTGTACTGGGCCCCTGTTCCCACAGCAGAGGTGCTAGGCCCTTGGGAAGGAGTATGGCTCTCCACATTACCACAGTCCCCATTTCTCCCTGTTGGGTCCCCAGCACTCAGACTAAGGATCAGCTTCCATACAGGACTATTCTTTCCCTGAAAACAGAGTTATGAGTAAAGTACACTATTTCTATTAGTCACCAAAAGTGGGAAAACAAAAAGGTGGACTAAGAAGGTCGTATGTTTCAAGAAAAATGGGAGCGAGCCCGTTCCTTTATGGCCATGAAGAATATTGTACACCAACCACTTCCCTCATTTCCGTGGCCTGCCTGGTCCCTGAAGGCCTTTGCGAAGGTGTGGCCCGCTTGGGCTGGCCTGTATCCTCAGCCGGGGACAGAAGTTGGGGTGAAACCCTGCCCTGGACACAGGCACTGGGCTGTTAGGGAAGTGCCCATGTAAGCAAGCGTGGGAGGGAGTGCGGGCCTCCCGCCTACCATTGCACTTGGTGATGAGCTGGTCCTTCTTGCTGGACTCCTGCAGGGCTCTGCTCTTGACACTGGAGAGCCTGAGTGGAGAAGATAAGGAAGGTGGGAAGGCTGATGGGCAGATGGGACCCCCAACTCTTCCCCCACTACCAAGGTCCACTCACGCCTTTTCAAAGGCCAGCTTCTCTTTCTCCAGCTGTTTAGACAGCACCTCTACCTCTCCGAGGGCAAACTGCAACTTCTCCTCTTCCTTGGCCAGGAGAACCTTGGTCTTGGCATGGGCTGCTTTCTCTTCCTGCAGGGGCAGCAGCAGTGACCTTATCACCACAAGCCACGCTGAGTCTCCTAGGCCCCCTTAATCAGCCCCCTTTCTCAGACAGGCATGTAGAAGGCATGGTACAGGAAGATTCTGTCCTCACTATGGGGGCTGGAGGTGCTCAGAGACCAGTGCTCAAGGACTGCCCAACCACTAGGATCCTGGGAAATGGGGGAAGATGAGAAGCTGACAGAGGCCATTACTTACCACCAGCTTTTTCTCCACTGCCTGGAACTCTTCTTTACTGACAAAATTTTCATCCTGGAGAATCATCTGCAACAGAGCCTGGTTCAGGGAGGGCCTGGGGTTGTGGTGGGAGGGGTTTCTCTAGGCACCAGGGCCTGGGATAGATAATGGATGATGCCCAGGGCATGTACGACAACACTGGGGCCCAAGGAAGGGAGAGTTCATTCCACAAGATTCACTGATGCTCAACTCTAGGTCCTGCACACAAGGAATAAGTCTCATGGAGAAGACACCATGGCCACCATGATGTGCGCTATGAGGCCTTTGCCTCAGCCTGGGGAAGGGTCAGAACTTCTTCAAGGGAAGGGATGTCACCCTGATATCTGACTGCTAAATGTGGGTGGGCCAGAAAAAAGGATGGAAAAGAGAAGTGTTCCAGATAATGAGAACACACATGTAAAGACCAGGTGTCAACAGAAAGGCCTGGGTACCTTTAGGTAATTCAGTGTTCAGAGCGGCATTCAAACATTGGAGTGAGAAATAGATGTGAAGTCAGTTTTATCTATGTCCTCACCTTCTTATCAAGATAAAAAAAACAGAAAAATCATATATCCCACTTGGCCCTTTACCATACATGTTCAGGAAATTTGTGGCTCCAGTGCTTTGTCCCAGCTTTGCATTTGATTGACAAGGCAAAAGCAAAGGACATAAAGGGGTTGGAAGCCCTTAAGTCAACATGTGACGAGCTTACAGCACTCAGCATGGAGAGTGGATTCCACAATAGGGATGATGTTATAGTTACTCTGTACACAGTGAAGTCATCTCCAATTACAAATGGGGAAACTGAAGCTCAGTGAATAGGCTGCCATATCTACCAGGCCCTGGACAACCAGGCAAAGAGAGCAGGGAACAACTTGGTTTTCTCTAAAATTTCTGGGTAAATGTTCCTGAGACATAGTCCCTTTTGGGCTCTACCTCGCTACCAGCCACAACACATCGGGGCCCCGCCTCCTCCGGATGACGCCATTGGCAA
This sequence comes from Bison bison bison, assembly GCF_000754665.1. Taxonomy (NCBI): domain Eukaryota; kingdom Metazoa; phylum Chordata; class Mammalia; order Artiodactyla; family Bovidae; genus Bison; species Bison bison. Next base: position 574,521 of record NW_011494863.1, read on the forward strand.
TGTGGTCTCGGCAAGCTCCTGGCATAGGGACAGGGCCTGGCCCCGCCCCCACCACGTAGGCGTCCAGTCAGGCCTCCCCCAGCTCTTTGGCTGCGTACCACGTTCCTCAGCTGGTGGATCAGTTCCTCTTGAGACTCAATCACGTCCCGCAGTTGATCAAAGGCGAGACACACCGACCCTGACCCCCCCTGCGACCACCCGACGGGCGTCGCCATCTTTCGCCCCCGCCAGCTCGTTGGAAATGGCTGCCGCGGGCTGCTTCACCGCTGACGCCCACCAATGAGAATGCGGCGCCACAAAGCACCCTGGCAACCAGGGGCGGGGACTTCCTTTGTTTGCAGGGATGGGGCCCGCCTCTTAAAAGAGTCGCTCTCTTACAGGAGCCGCCTCGGGCAGAGAACCTGCAGCACCGTTAGTAATTTAGGTTTATAGGGAATTTGCACGTTTGTTATGTGGTGTCTTTATTACGCAGTCCTGAGGAGCGGGCAGGGCCCGGTTTAAACTTACTCTAAGGGCTGAGGAGCAGGCAACATTCACACCGGCCCACAGCCTTCCCCCAGGACCCATTAAACTACATGCAAGACCTTGAAGCAAGAGTCATGGACAACCCCTGCGTGTGTCTTTATCCCACTCTAAACTCTGAATTTCCCGCATAGTATGAGACTAATGTGATCCCTCTTCGAAGCTCTTAGGAACACACTTAGTACTTAGGGGGCCTGAGCTTCCCAATGAAGGGAAGCTAAAAAATATTAAAGAAAAGTGACTTAATCTAAGATAAGAGTCCTTATATTCTGGGACCAGGCTTTGGGCAACCTGAAGAGTCTGAAGATATTAGAACTGAAGTCAGGCTTTGAAGGAGACTTGTAAAATGGAGGAAAGGAAAAATGAAGTGATTACATATCCCCACCAATCCCCGATGAGGGTTTGTTTTGAAACCCAAATAAGATTATGCTTGGGGTAAACCAGAACTAATATTTATCAAGTATTCACTATTTCATGATACTGTTATGCCTTATTAGTATTATTTCATGTGACCTTCATAATAACCTTGTGAACTCGATTTTAATATCCCCATTTTACAGATGAGAAAATGTAGTTTCTATGAGAATGAATAACCCAGTAAGTCAAAGTCACCCAAGCCATTGAGCTTTGAAACAGTGTTTTGACGGGGGCAGTTTGATTTCAGAGTCCATGTTCTTAATCATGATGCTATGTAGTATTTTGTGAACATAATGGATTCTGAAGTTATGGAATTTGAAACTCCCAAGTTTCAAATTATATTAAGGAATTTGGGAAAATATGTTGTCAATGACCACAAAGGGAAGTTGAAATGGCAGGTAAGTCACTTAGGGTGCTCTCCTCAGCTGCCTGGGTATCTCTTTTTGGCTGGATGTTGTGACCTGACAAAACATGATCATTCCTGTGGATCTCCCAGTGGTAATCCTTGTTTTATTTTTCCCTTTTTTTCTTTCCTTTTTTATTGTGTTTCTTCTGATGTCCTTGAGGGTAAGGCCACCTCTGTGGATCAATCTCTAAGGTCATAGATGGACCTTTCTGTGATGGAAACGTTCTGCACTGTCCAGTGCCAGCAGCCACTAGCCTCACGTGGCTTGGCAGCACTTGAAATATGGCTCATGTGACTGAGGAGTGCTTTTTAAATATATAATAAAAATTCTAATTAGTTAACATTGACATTTAAATAGCCATATGTGGCTAGTGGCTATGGTATTGGATTATCATGGGCCTGTAGGATGTTCTGTGATTTATGTACCTCAGGACAGAGCCCTCTTGGAACTTTGTGTTTCAAATGCGAATGTTTCTCTGAATCACCCTGGACAAAGCTGTACATTGCTCTGGGGCAGCGATCCCTGAGTTTCTCCTCTCTAGGGTCTTTCATGAGGTGATGCTTTATGTCCCTTGCCACTCAAAGATCACTTTCACCAGCTGCTCTCCATGTTCAGGGCAAAACTCTGGAGTGAAATAGGCTCCCGCAGCCAGTTCCTAGGGGGTGGGAAGTTGTGAGCAAGAGAGAACCCTGGATCCAGGCCCACGGCATACTAGCACGGACTTGATCTGGGATGGTCCCTCTGTCCAGGGACTGCCAAGACTCCCACTCTGTGACAACAGACACTACAGGTTCCTCGCCAGCTGGGGCTCAGCAAGGCTCAGGATAACATGACATCACAGATAGCTTTGTGATCCTGCTCCAGGAAGGACTGCCTTTCTTCACAGGGCTGTCATCGTGGTTGATGTTCTGGTTATCTATTGCTCTATTAATGAACCACCCAAAATTAATAGCTTCAAAAAAAGTCATTTTGCTCAGAAATCTTCAGCTTGGGCAAAGTTCAATGGTGAAATCTTATTTCTGCTCTATGAGGACCAGGGTTCTTGGTGCCTCTCCACGGGCTGTTTGGGCTCTCTTATAGCATGTGACTGCATCCAAAGTGACAAAACATTCTGGTGGTCCAGTAGTTAGTTAGGACCCTGTGCTTCCACTGCTGGTGACCTGGGTTCGATCCCTAGTCAGGGAACTAAGATCCTGCAAGCTGAGTCTGCGGCCAATAAACCCTCAAAATGACAAAATGAGAGATGCGTTTTTCTTAAGCTCTGGGCCTAAAAACTGGGTTAGTGTCACTTCTGCCCAACTCTATTGGTTCAAGAAACCACAGAGTACAGATTCAAGCAGAAGGGACACCTCCTACATTTTGATGGGAGTAGTTTCAGAGAATTTGAGCTGCACTTCCAGAGGAAGTCCTGACAGGTGTCATGTCATTTCCTTCCAAGGTTCAGTTCAGATAAAACCAGACTGGAACTTAGTCTAATGGGGGAGACAGATAATAATCAAATAAACACCCAAATAAATCCCAATTTAAGTCATTATTCAAGCAAGAAAAAGAGGAATAAGAGTAATTTAAAAGGAGATTTAGCCCAGCCTGGGTGTCAGGAAAGGCTGTAAGGAAAAGATGTTTGAGCTGAATGAAACCTATTAAGGTAACCAGGAAGCACTTAACAAAGGTGGGCAGGGGCAGGGAAGTGGGAAAGGGTACCAGAAAGAGGGAAATGTGAATACAATGTCCCTTGAGGAAGAAGGTTGGCAGAGTGTAGTAACTAAAAGGTTAGTATGGCAGAAAAGAAAACAATATACAGGACATCATGCTAGGATAGAGGCCAGAAACTTGGTAGAGGCTTGTTAAGCATTAGGCCATGCAGAAGACTTTACTGATTCTTATTATGAGAGCAAAAGAAAGCTACTGAAATATTTTAAGCAAGAGGGTGTTATGCTGTAATTTATGCTTTGAAACTATGTCTCTGGTTGCAGCAAGGTGTACAGATTGGAGGGGACCCTGAGTGGATGCACAGAGACTACTTATACTTAGGCAACTACTGCAGTGGTTTCTGTCAAGGTGGATGGTAGTTTGGGAGTCAGATGGTTATCAGAGGAGACAGAGTAGATGGATTTGGGGTGTCCTGGAGGTAAAACTGATAGGACTTAACAATGGAAGGGATATGGGGAAAGGGAGCCGAGGTGTTTGGTTTTTTACTGCTGCTGCTGCTGCTAAGTTGCTTCAGTCGTGTCCGACTCTGTGCGACCCCATAGATGGCAGCCCACCAGGCTCCCCCATCCCTGGGATTCTCCAGGCAAGAACACTGGAGTGGGTTGCCATTTCCTTCTCCAATGCAGGAAAGTGAGAAGTGAAAGTGAAGTTGCTCAGTCGTGTCCGACTCTTAGTGATCCCATGGACTGCAGCCCACCAGGCTCCTCCGTCCATAGGATTTTCCAGGCAAGAGTACTGGAGTGGGGTGCCATCGCCTTCTCTGTTCTACTGCTGCAGACTACCACAAAATGTAATGGCTTAAAACAGTACCTAGTGTATTACTTGCTCAAGATTCTGCAGTTTGAACTGGGCTTGGTATGCAGCTCATTTCTGCTGTGATCATCAGCAGGGGTGGCATAACCAGTTTGGCTCAGATGATACGTGTCTGGGTTCAGTTCTTGCTGCCAGCTCAGTTGTTTGGTTCTCCTCTGGATGGCTTCTCCACGCAGTTAGCTTAGTGGTCTCAGGGTGGTAGGACCTAAATGGAAGCTGCTGGTTTTGCCACATTCTATTGGTTAAAGATCAAGGCCAGCCCAGGTCAGAAAGGGGACTACACAAGGTCATGAATATTAGGCGTGATCCATTGGAGGATACCAAATTTAAAAGTCTACCACACAGTCTTCTGGGTTTCTGACTTTTTTCTTGGATGGATGGTGGTGCTATTCATGGAAATGGGAGCATTTCAATGGTGTTGCTTCCATCCCCATTTTTAATCACTGCACTCTGTAAGAAGGATGATTACATTTCAAGTCTCTTTTCCCTCAGAATTGTTTTCATTGATCCTTCATCCTGGATTAAGTCCCATTGTTATAGATTCCTTTGGTTCCCCCTTTGACATTCATCCCACTGGGAACTATTGTCTAATTGGCCTCCCTGTTAGATGAGAGCTCCAGGAGCAGTGGTGCTGGCTTTCACTGTTTCCTGATCTCCATCCCAAAAGCTCAGCTCACCTGGCACATAGTAAGTTCTCCATCTTTGCTGAATTGAGTAATCTTAATCTTTCTTCACATGAAAGGTATTACGATTATATTAACAATGTCCTGTATTTCTAAGCCATGACTAACCTAACAGGACCATGAGGAACAAAACCAGCAAGGAACTGGGATAACACCTGATGTTCAGATGCTAAGTGGATTTGATGTATCTGTTGGTTGTAATAAGCTGCAGCTGCTGATATCCGATGGAAAACAAACATTGAATTGGTGGTGTCACTGATGCTATCTATTGTTCTAAACACCAATAATTCCATTGATGTATGAGGGAACACTGGAGCAGAGGTCAAGAGCTCTGGTCTAGTCTAGTCCTAAGTGGCTCCAAGGAGTCAGGCAATATGTAGGACCTAAGAGTGCCATGGGCAAAGGTAAAAGAACAAAGGAAAACTATAAAGCCATTCTTTTAATATAAAATCATTTAATTTCTTTCTCTGTTAAAATATACTCAGTCCAGATGCTGTGGATCAGGTGACCAGATTTTTCAGGATTCTCACTCCATCATAAGCTGATTCCATCTGTGTCAAACCTGGTTCTGGTCACAGAACATTCACATCTTTAATTACAAATACTCAATGTGATGCAAATCATGTAATCATATCTAACACATAGGTATATAGTTTCTCGGTGGTCACTGTACAAGGTATCAACAATGCAGGCTCAAAAAATAAGATGTATAGTAAGTTGGTCCTTTCCAAAAATATATTAGGACACTAAGCTTACACCTTAAAGGAATAAAAAATAAATACTAATTAAGCGCTAGCTCCTGTGAGGAACAGTGCATGCAGACAGTGAACTCACATGTGTGGCCAATTCATAAAAGAAAGCTCTGGAATCCCAACAGTGTCTCCTCATAAAGCCAGTCCTGAGTGTGAGGACATAAATGAGAATAACACATAGCTTGGCCAGGCTGCTGGATTCCACGTGGGGTTTGGAGTTCAGCATAATTTCTAACAGTTTCCAACAGAAAGAACAGCAATGGTGTTTTCTTACTGGTCACTTTTCCCAAACTGTGAGGCCTGGCGCTGATCAAGGAAGTTCAGAAGCGTTCTAGTTTGAGCAGATGAACCCCAGGGTTACTAACCTGGGGACACAGATGCCTTCAAATTGTGCTGCCCTTTGTAATGAGAAGGGTTTTTATCCCACCCTCCTCACTGCTGATCATGTGCTGCAGAAGGCACTTCCATTCTTTTGAGAGCTTCGGTTTCTGCTTGAGCCTCAAGCCCTACTTCTTAGCCCCGTCGCCAGTCTGCATTCATGCTCACAAAAATAGTCGAGAGCTGCATGCCAAGTTCTGACAGCAAGAATAAGCCATAACTAGAAAGTTTATATATGATAAAACCTTCCAAATGATGTAGGCAAGAGGAAAACACTTATTTTACCACCATGCAAACAACCCATCTAAAAATGCAACCCAGGAAATTATAGTTTAACAATATTCTGGACAGTACCAAATAGATTAAACTATCCTCCAATCCAAAGCACATACTATCCCCTTGAGGAATGTGATGTGAGTGTTGTCGTCTATTAGGTAATAAATAAAACGGTACCATCAGTGCTATAAAAACAGACAATAGACCTGACATCTAATGAAGTGAGTTAGTATTGCCTCTATTTAGTATCATCACAGATAACTCATCTCTGCCATGAAATCCATAAAATGTGTGACTACACTATTCATGGGCACCTAGAGCAGGGACTTTTAACCTGTCAAGTCAGTTTAATTATGGTCCATTTTCTAGCAGAGTTTGGGGTTGGGGAGAGTAGAGCTTTGATTTTTGTATGTATAGGAAAACAACCTTCTACAGCCCATCTGGCTCACAGGCACATTTTACCATGTAAATCCCTTCATTCACTCCAAGGGGAACAAGGAAGTCCCCCCAAACCCAGAAGATAGACCTAGTTGGGTGACAAAAATTTGGCCATCTCTGGAGCTGCTCTCCCTCCCTGGAACTGAGCAGGTGTCCCCTACCAGCCACGAAAGCCCCACTCTTTACCTCTGCACTCATCTCCTGACCCTGTGGGATGCTCCCAGGTGAACCATACTAAATACGTCTGCTTAAATCATGGCTCTGCCACTGAAAGGAGAAACTCTACTTTGGAAATGAGTTTTAATGTAGACTCTCCTTGCAACAGGAACTTTTCTTCCATCCTGAAAACACTTGGAGTGTTGACTACAGTCACCTACTGATCCTTCTAGGTTCAGATTCATGATAGAATCTGGGCAGCTCAATCCTGTAGCTCACCTCCACAGAAAGTCCCAGAACCACACAGTCCATGCGATGGCTTCCCTCTTCCTTGTCACCAGTGGGAAGAGTTGCCTCTTTTTGTTTGGTATGGTAAGTGGTGTAGTGAGGTGTGCTGAGTGGATGCAGGACTGCCATAGAAAGGATACCAGGTTCCAGGCTGGGAGGTGGTGCAGGAGGGGCATCCTTGGGAAAGCTTCTGCTTTTACTAATATGGCTAGAATCACCTGAGCAAGGGGGATGTTCACTCACTCTGTACTTGATAATCAGCCTACCATCTAGCTCTGCCACAACCAGTTGTGTGACCCAGGTCAACCACGTAGCCTCTTTGGGCTGATGGTCTTATCCATACCAGGCACTTAACAGACATTGACTACATGAAAAAAGCATCTCCTATCACAACCACAGGTCACTGGGTTAAACAAAGTGACTGCTGGGCCAACACCAGATCCCACCAGGCCCCAGAACCACAGACTAAGGGTCTTTCATATCTATCTCTAGGTCCGAGCAGCCTGGCTGGGTGGGAATGCCTCCTCTTAGGTCTGACCACTGTACCTCTATGGGGTATAGGGACTCAGCTCAAGTGTGATGCTGCAAGGAAAAATGACAAAGAACATTCTCTGTGTTCTATAATGGACTAGGGAAACTGCACTGAACAGCTGAGACTCAGACTTGCTTTTTACCTTCACCCCTGGCCCCTGTTTCTGTGTGTCCACTGAACTGTTTACTCAGTAACTCTTAATTTCTGGGCCCTTTGTAAGAGAGAGGGTTAAGAAAGTAAAAGAAACTGAAATCAGGTAGTTTGCTAATGCCAGTAACTAAACAGAGATTAGGCAAATGGAAAACTGTGGACAACAGTTTGCGTTTCTCTGTATTCCCCTTTGAAAATGGAAAGCTGAGTTGTTACAACAACTGCATCTGGTGGGGAGATGACTCTAACAACAGGAGAGGTATAATTTCTCATGGCACATTGTAAACAACCAATATTAAGCTGCTTTGGCTAAGCCTAGGAATGACTGGATATTGAGATTTCACTGAAGAAGGAAGAAAATATGAATCTGCTCTGGGATGCCCTGAACTACATTCCTAGAGGCAGGTAGGTACAGCTCAGGGGGCTGGATCTAATGCTTGGCCGTGAATTTAGATGACCTGCCCCTTGTTCCTGAAGCCAACCCCCAGGAAGGATTCTGTGATGACAAGTCTGGCTCCATGCTGAAGCGCCTCCAACTCTGCCCACCAAACAAAGTTAGCAAATTGTGAAATGTTCATCATTTCCTAATTTTGTATTATAAAATGGAATTAGGAACATAAACAGTAACATGTAGCAAAACCCCGAGCCTGCGTAGGACTATCAGCCTCTCAGCCACCTCTGCGTAGGCCAATAAGTTTGGAAAGTTTTTCACAGTTTTCAAGTTTCAGAGATTCTGCTTTCTGTTTCAGTCGTTCATCTCTGTATAATCCTGCCAAATTGGTCAACTCCGACTCTGAAAGATAAAAGAGGTAACCAATTCATCAAGAGAGTTGAGCTCCTTTGTTTCACTTCAATACTTCTGGAAGCAAAGCTCCTTTTACTTTAATGCTTTTTCTTTCAATTAAGTTTAAGAAAAAAACTCATTTACTCGAGAAACATGTATCAGGAAGCTATACCACACCAGGTGCTGAGGATTAAGGGACACCTGTGATCCTGGAGTCCGACAGTATCTGTGCTCCATTACAAAAGCACCGGACTTAGTTCTTATCAATAGAACATTTGGCACAAGACTTAGGGAACCTGCACGTGTGCAGTAAGAGGAGACTCTGTGTCAAGGCTTTCCTACGAATGGTATTCACGTGGCAGTTGGGATAGAATGGAGTCCGATCGCCTGTTCCTGTCATCTGAAACAAAAGCAGCTGCTTCACCATTCCCGAGTTGCTGGAGCATAACTCACACGCGCTGATGGACACAGAGCCCTCCTCTGGGGGCCTGCCTGCTCTAGGTGCCCAGGCTGCTGGCTGCATCCTTCATGCCCTCACCACATGGGGGGCCCCTAACTCAAAGGGCAAAGGCAGCTGGATTCTTTTAAAAGTGAAATCATCTGGATCTGGTGACCTCTATCTCTTTGACAAAATGTATTTCATTTTCTCCTCATAGTGGAGAAGGTCATTCTATTTTTAACCAGAATATAATCTCTGCTGTCCTCCCAGACTCAGCAGCGGTTTGGCTACCTCTCTTTTTCATTCTTTTGTGTAGTTTCAGAGACACTCTGAGGAAGGAGTGCCTGAAGAGAACCTCCAGAGACATGTTGTGTATTAACAGGAAGGCATGCTTGGAGGGCCTGTGTAGCTTCAACAGCAGGTAGCTACTCAGTGTTTAAAGGCCCATACTTGTGAAAATGCTATTTTAATCATTCTTAAATATGCCTATTCATTCTTAATCATCTTGCTGACAGATTTTGTTTTTCTTGGTGAACACGAGGCACCTGTCTGATTAATCAGCAAACTGACTGGAAACAGGACTTAATACTTAGCCATGGGGAACAATGGGCATTGGTTTCTGAATAAGTCTCTATCGACACAAAATACTGGCATTTCTGCTCACAATGATTCTGTTTACACCAAGTAAGGCCCAAAGTGCAGATTAAGTGCAGGACTTTAGGGCGAGGGGTGGGGATGCATGAAAACCCACCCTCTTCAATAGGGGCTCAGAGCCCAGGCCCTGGCCCAGCAGTTGCTTGGCAAGCAGCAAGTCTCCTAGGCTCCAGAACAATGTGCTTTCACCTCGTGGTGTGGGGCCTGCATTGCGTGCCAGCCAGAGCTTGCCTTGGCATGGGCATTCTCGTGGGTGATGCAGCTTTGTGGAGGATCATGGGCCGCACCCAAATGAGAGTCCTTGCTGCCTTGTTCCACCCAGAGCTGGGCACTGACTCTATTTGTCTGGCTGCTTCGGCATGTGGGAAACCTGTTCAAGAGGGCTCTGTGATCCTCTGGAGTCACAGCTGCACCAGTATGTAGAGCAGATTCTGTGGCTCAGCTTTTCCTTGAAATGATTTCCTTAGGGTTTTTTGTTACTGACCTTATCCAGATGTCTCACTGCCTGAAATCTCATTCCAGAAAACATTAACGGCTAGTGATTCTTTCTATTTTCTACACTGACAACCACTGTAATAAGCTGATGAAAGAAAACATACGTGCACATATATGAATGCTTTCTCAAAACATGCTCCAAAGGTTTAGAACCCTGCTCCAGAGCAATGACCCTGCAGAAGAACAGTGTTTCAAGGAACAATGCCCCACACCCCCATGATCATGGTTGGAGAAACTTCTCTCCAGATAGCCACTGAATCCTTTTGTACTTCAATGAACAAAAGCTCAACTCAATGAATATGTTACTTTTGACAAATTCTGTTAATATTCAGTACCTTCTAAGGAAAAACAAAATCTTTGGCAGGGGCAGAATCCAAGGAACACTGTTTTCTTCTCTGCATAATGTTTCCCCTGCTCCAAATGCCAGTGTAATAGATGAGCAGAGCACTGAGCCTTTAGAGTAAACTGACTTGGGCAAATTGCCAAGAGAAGCAAGTCCCAGAGCTTCCTCTCCCAAAATGCTCTGCCCAAAAGCCCAGATGGGAGTCCTGACAGATCCCAACCACCCTCATGATCCAGCCCTGTGAGACAGAGCTACATCTAGTTGAGCAAGGCCAAGCGAGGTCTGGATTCTGTTAGGATCCGGGCACTTACTATATGCTAGACTCTATGCTAAGTGTTATATTCATGTCATCTTCTATAATCCATACAACCTCCTTGGGAGGAAGTTCATTTTATACCCATTTCAAAGCCTAAGCTTCTGCCCTCTCTGCTATCCTGCTCCAGAGCTTGGACAGTTCTCCTCTGCCAGGCAGGGCTGGGGTCTCAGTCCCACTCAGCCAGGTCAGGAGGCAGTCCTGCCTTTTATTTTAGTCTGTCCCAGCCCAGGGCCATGGCCACCTCCCCTAGCGTTGGCTTTATTATCTAGATGCAGCTGTGAAGGGGTAGACAGGGCGCCAGTGTTTACAGTAAAGGAGTACTCATAGAAATTCACTCTGATGAACATTCTAAGGAAGAGCAGAGCACAGAAATTAACAAAAGATGTTAAAAGACAATGGCTAACCTTTGCTAAAAGCAGTTTCCATTCGGTATTTTGCCAAGACTGAACTTTGTTCTCAAGCAGGTTTATTTTTACAACCTCCATCCATGTGCTAAATTTAACCATGTTGGCTGCACTTGCTGCTGGATCCGGAGGGCAGATGCTGCCTGTTCTCAAATGGCACTTGGGTTGTGTGGCGGCTCCGGACAGCCACCATCCTTAAATGCCAGAAATAGATTTTTAAGGGGTGTGTGCTGATAACCCCCGGTTTGGAACTTGTGGGTACACATGTCATGCTCACCCACTTGATTATACCTGGAAGGTGCCAAAGCCCTGGAAGCAGGCCTCACGAGGATGGGGACACAAGGCTAGAAGCCACCTTAGGTGTAATCCTTTCCATGAAGGTGTTAGTCGCTGAGTTGTGTCCGATTCTTTGTGACCCCATGGAACGTAGCCTGCCGGGCTCCTCTGTCCATGGGATTCTCCTGGCAAGAATACTGGAGTGGGTTGCCATTTCCTTCTCCAGGGGATTCTTCCTGACCCAGGGATCGAAACTGGGTCTCCTGAATTGCAGGTAGAGTCTTTACCATCTGAGCCACCAGGAAATCCTAACCATGAGCTCTTTGCATAGTTCTAGCTGGTGTGTGTGTGTGTGGCGGGGTAGGGTTTAAGAAATATATATTTTCACCAATTTATTGCATAAAGCAACAAATTCAAGACCCTCTCATGGCCTAAAACAATGGAGATTCTTAGGACATACACTGACCCTCACCTGATTTGGATCAGGTGATCAATTATAATGCCTTTAAGTCTAAGGCCTCTATCTTGCTCTAAAATTATTTCCTGGTTTTTGAAACTAGAAAAACCTAGTTTGACAGTGGGGTAGGGTTACTTCCAGACCCCTTGTTTTTTGTTTTTTCAATAAAAAAAGCAATCGCCTCCTCCTGCTGAATTCCCCCTTACATCCAAGTCAATGCCCACCATGCTCCTAAGGCACTGAGAGGTCAAGTGGGCTCCACCCTACAGGAGTAGACAGTGGACACAAGGTCCCTCAGGGCCAGGGTTAGGACACTAGCCCTGCTCAGTGATCCCTCAGCAGTTTCACTTTTTCCAGTCCCGAGAATCCACTCTTCAAAAGACATTTGTTGAGCATCTGTTCTGAAGCAAAGACTGCCAAGGGCTTGGGACACAAAATTAGTAAGACATGGTTCTTGACCTCAGAGAGCCCAGAGTCCAGCAGGGAGACTGTCATATACCTAGAGGACAGGAACACTGTGAGGGTGGTACTTCAGTAGGATGAGTGAAGGGCTTTAAACACACAGAGGAAGGAGAGATTAACTTGGGGTGGGGTTGGGATGCAGATGGGTCAGCAAGCGCTTAGTAGCACTGTGACTGAGGATCTAAATTTATCAGACACTATTAGATGTTTAATAATACCCGGTGATAAGTTTTTTAAAATGAGTTAGTTTGCTTTTTAAAAATTAACCAAAGCCAAGTTTTATAAGATACAATTACTAATGCCTCTGTGTGTGTGTGTGTGTGTGTGTGTGTGTGTGAGCAGGGGGGAATTCAAGTGGGAAGAAAGGGAGCCTGTTGGCTGAGGCAGGGCTGCCTTGTTACAGCACTCCCCATGAACGCTCACTGCAGTCGTAAGCCAAATCGTAAGCCAATACTGTCACCCTCGCTGTCTCCAGACAGGGAAATGGTGTGGAAGGCCTGTTCCAGTAAGAGAGTCACTTTTGTTCTGTGTGGCCACAGCTGATTGGAGGGGAAGAGAAGGGGCACCAGACTCAATAACAACAATCTATCAAACTTTGGTTAGGCTGGAGCAGATTTCCCTCTGGGAAATGTGGAATTAAGAAACCATGGACCAAAGCAGCGAGCTACTTAAAGAGGAACCTTGTGACGTAGAAAGGGGCCAATGACTGGTGGGGTTGGGGAAGTTGGGGGAACGAATAAGAGGGTGGCAACCAAAATAAACTAGGGCAAATCAAGGCTGTCAAGGAGAGCTTGAAAAAACGTAGGAAAACAGTTGGCAAAGAAAGGACAGAAGGCAGATAGGCAGACAGATGTAGCAACTCAGAGACAGACAGACAGGCAACTAGTCCTGCCTAAGTCCCTGAAGATTTCAAGCCCTGGCCACACGTATCCTGTCATAAGCCTCCCTTTTTATCACAATATTTCTAATATCCTGAATGGGGCTCTGTCCTGTCCGTGTTCACATAAACATGAGTAGCTCAGAAAGAGAGGAGAGATCGCTACGCTGGGGATACCTCAGGGTGGCACCAGCTAAAGCCCCTTTTAAGCATCTTACTTTGTTGTTTCTCCTTCCAACAACTGGTCTGGATGTAATCAATGTAATCCTTCTCTATCGTCTTCTCCAGGTCACGCAGAGATGCACCTCTGTAGGCCTTGTCAAAGTTTTTATCCACGAAGTAAGGCACCTGTAGGTTCTGGGTTTCTCTAGAAATGGTGTGGCCCAAGGTCCTAAAACAAGGAGAGGCTCAGGTGTGCTTGTTATATTTGGAAATATCACTCTTAGCACTGGCCTCGCTGATATCATCATCACACTCACCTCTTCATAGATGCAAATACCATTTCTAACACATCAACATATTATTTCCCAAGCAAAGCAGTAAGTGCAATGTTGTCATTGTCGCTACTCTATGAGCATGTTCAAGTGGATTCAGTCTCAGCATATTTACTTTATTCTCTTAAATGAGTCATCTCCCTCTCTTCTTTCTCCCTCTTTCTCTCTTTAAATTTAAGACATACATCATGATGGGTTTACATATATTGTGAAATGATTACCACAATGTCTAACATGTCTAATAGGTAATCCGCTAACATCTGTCTTCTCATATAGATACAATAAAAACAAAATAAAGAAGACCAAAAAAAAAAAAAAAAAAAAAAAAACAAAAAAAAAAAAAAAAACCAGACAAGAATAAAGGAAAAAATTTTCCTTGTGATGAGAACTCTTACTACTTAGTCTCTTTAACTTTTCTATCATTTCCTATCATACAGCAGTGTTAACTACTATAACACTGTATTGTATGTGACATACACCGTATTTACTAACATTTATCTTACAACTATTAGTTTGCACCTTTGACCATCTTCCTTCAATTCCCCTCCCTCTCTCTTCCACCTTTGGTAACCAGAAATTTGATCTCCTTTTCTGAGTTGTTTTTTTTAGATTCCACATATAAGTGAGATTATACAGTATTTGTCTTTCTCTGACTTACTTCGTTTAGCATAATGCCTTCAGAGTCCCTCAGTGTAGTCAGAAATGCTAGAATTTTCATTTTTTAGGGCTGAATAATATTCCTGTGTGTGTATATACGTGTGCGTGTGTGTGTGTAGGCTTTCTCCACGTCGTGGCTACCATAAACATTGTTGCTATGAACATGAAGGTGCAGCTACCTGGATTCACCTCTCTTAGACTGTTTTCTCTGTTAAAAGTAGAATGCTGAAAGTTTAAAAAGCAATTTATATATTCTGTAGGACCTGGCATGGCAGCTGGCACAGAGTGGCTACTGGTAAATGTTGGTTGAATGAAATGATTGCTACAGTAAACTATTCACAAATAACGAGACGGCTTATACCAACTTAGTTCCAATTTTTAGGACATGATAAAAAGTACTTCACACATAGCTGTTAGATGAGAACTGCAAAAAACTGAGACAATAGATTTCAATTATACCTCCAGGCGAACTCTTAGTGATATCCAAAAGTCTCTGATGTTCAGAAACTTTAACAGGTCGTGGGTTAACTAAAGTCTAACCATAAGAAAGTATAGAAGGGAGCTCAAATTCCAGTTAAAACAATGTGATGGTACTGTGCAAATCCAAGCTGACTTTGTTCAGATTGAACAAAGTCTATCTTAAAGGAGTTATATTTGACCTTTTCCTAGCTTTTCCTTTGATCTCTTAACTCATGGATCTTGCTGGATGTCTAAGAGCTCAGGCCCCGATTGCTCTTGCCTCTTTCTGGAAAGCTGAGGGCAGGTTCCTGCCTACCTCACTGGCCTGACAAGAAAGGAGGTGGCAGTAGCATATGGAGAAATATGGGAAGTCAGGAAATCAGAGGGACTCAGGCCAGCGTGACCTGATAGCAATAACCTCTCTCTGAGTCTCAGCTTTCCTCTCTGTAAAATGAAGATATTGATCTAGAATGATAGCCTTAAGGCTATAGTGATCACCAAGAGCTCTTCCTCTTAGGTACTGTTCCACGACGGAGTCCACATTTGAAAGTTTTTTGTCTGCTAAACTCTAATTGTGAATAATGGCTCATTTCCCATTATTAATTAAAAAAAAACCAGTGATTCTCAAATTTTGCATGGACCAGAATTATCTGGAAGGCTTGTTAAAACTCATATTGCTGGTTCTCACCTCTAGAGTTTCTGATTCAACAGATACAGAGTAAGGCCTAAGAGTTTGCACTTCTAACATGTTGCCACTTAATGCTTGGTCTAGGGATCAAACTTTGAGAACTGATTTAACTGAAATACTTAATTGAAGAAATTTTAAAATTCCTACCAGAGCTCATATTTTTCATGCAATACAAACTTTATAATGATTTCTATATTTTTAGCAAAAGCAAAGAAATGAGATACTATGGTTTGACTGCACAGCCTTATGAATAAAAGTCCTAATCTTGCAGTTTCTTAAATTGGGCATAATCACTAGATCTTAGTTACTATGTTCTCAGATTCACAGGGGTGCAGCGATACTTTCACAAGCTCATTACGGTCCTTTCTAACTCTAACATGGAATGTTAAAGATTTAATCTGAACCTGGAGTTAGTCTGTTAATCCCTCAGAAACCATCTGTTGCTGTTTGGCAGTTGACCAGATGATGTCGCTATAGAACAAAACAATCCAGGTCCTGAATACATGGGAAACTGCCTGAAGTAATTTTGAGTCTCTGCATTATTACTATCCAGCTGCTCCTTTAAACACAAAACCAGTGTTTTCCACAACAAAAGGTGACATGAAATGTTAGAAATGTACCAGCTTGTTGTTAAGAAAGATTTTAAGTATTTGACTTACGATTTATAGAACAGACTATATGGGGGATTAGCAGCTAGCAGCTGAGTAATCACAGATATGATCACAATCACCAGAACTGGAAGTAACTGAATAAATGCAGAATATGTAGTCTGAAAAAGAAAAAATATTTGGTGTAAGTACTCTTCATCAATATAAAGCTTACTGAAAATAGGACAGTTTTCCCAAAGAAAATATGCATTACTAATGCATTGCACATTGCCCATAGTTTTTCTGAGAAGGTTGTATTTTCTGCTGAGAAGTACCAAACAGCTCCATTCTGTCTGCTGAAAAGGCTGAAGGGGGCCCACCCACAACCTGGACTGACACTCAGTAATCCTGCAGCCTCCTTTTCTAAGACCAATGAAGCAGACACCTGTGTGCTAGTCTGCCCAGCCTGTACCCTCACAAGGTCATGTTATCATGCAGTTCTGTTGCCTTGGCCTCAGCTGAGCAGACTGGGGGACATCTAGCAGACATCTAACCATAGCAGGGATGATCACATTCTTCCTAAGAATCTGGGATTGAGATTCATCACCATTCACTGCTAGGCAGTCACTTGTAAGGACACACACTCAGAGGCACTGTAGACTGGACACTTGCAAGGGGAAGTAGAAAAGGCAGGCTGCTTAGAGAGAACAAAGCAGATGTAGAGAGTCAGGAAAACTGGAGACAGTCTGGCCCCAAGAGTCACAGAGAGCACAGCTGCGTGATGCCTGACAGCACCCCAGTTCCTGGCTCCCATCTGTCACAAGGCCCAGCGTGCCTCCTGCCCTTGAGCTTCATGAGACTCCCTCGATCTCTTAATTTAAACCCCGTTTAGTACTGAATATTATAAAGGGGGTCCCTATTCTCTGCAGTCAAGAAAATCTTTTTCAAGACAGCCCCATAGGGGAACAGATTTCCCGGGATAGTCCCCAAAGAATGGGTGGGGGAGGGGGTACCATTCTGGCCTATTTGGGCCAGTTATCCAGCTCTTCTTACCATGCTTCTGCTTTCCTAAAGCACGCTTTAGCACATATCTCAAGCTGAACTTCAAAAACCTGATCTTACTCCATAAGGGTTAGTTTCAGTATGAGCGTTTATGGGCCACTATTGTCCTATCCTCCCCAGGTACCTGAGGCTTATCTTCTTCCTCTTCCTTCCGTGTCTGCATTCTCTCATGTCGGTGCCGCCGGCGGTAATAGTGGGTGTCATCTGTCACATTTGAAAACATATGAATATTTCCTGGAAAAGAAAGAAAAATACTTAGCACGCAAATATGGCACACACCTCTTCCTTGCCTTTTCCAAGGTCCGTGCTTCCAACTAGGTTCTTTGAGGGTAGGGTATTGTCCCATATTACCCAATAGAAAAATAAGACAGTAGGTATATCAAGTGAACCAGATGAAAATGGGACATGCTTAGCTCTCTCACCCTTATTTAAACAGTCCTTTGTAACTAGCGAGTGAGAGCAACCCGAGAGGCAGAGAAAGAAACAGCACTTGGGCCATGAATCCTGTCTGACATGCTCTTATCTGCCTTCTTGCCCAATATCAGATTATGTCACTAGTATCTTTAATTGCAACTCCACAAAATTCAATCTACTTCCAAGGCATTTAATTAACCCAACTTCCAATTCTCTGGGGGTATTTTTCTAACCTTTACCTTTATATAAGTGCTAGTTTACAATAATTATAATATAGGAATTTTGCTTCTAATTTATAAAACACTTAAAAAATATCGGTTGGTATTATCAGCCTCATTTTTTGGTGAGGAAACAAGATCAGACGGACTAAGTAAAAATCATGCAGAGTTGGAGGCTGGAGACGACTTCAACCTCAGCTTATCTGATTCCACAGTCTTGTTTCCACCATACCACGGCCCCTCTATTCAGATCCTGAAAATATATATGACTGTTTTTGGCCACACCACATGGCATATGGGATCTTAGCTCTCCGAACCGGGATCAAACCTGAGCCCCCTGCAGTAGAAGTGCAGAGTCTTAACCACTGGACCACCAGGGAAGTTCCTAAGACTTCTTAAATGAAAAAAGTTGGGATACTAACCTGTAGGAAAATGTCCTCCAAAGAAGACATTGAACAGCTCTTCTGGAGTGATGTCGGTTTCAAAGTCCCTGTAATAATTATAAGGTCTGGCTCGAGGGGCAGTGAAAGTCACCTGTTCATCTCCATATTCATCATAGCGGAGTCTCTTGTCAGGATTGCTCAGGACTGCAAAGGCATTTCCTATTGCTGCAACAAAAACAAAAAGCACCAGAGTACACAGTCTGTTGCGGCTGAGGGTAATCACAGTAGTAGCAGTGAAGAGTTGGTGCTGGACAACTTCACAGTGACCCAAGGAGAGGTGCTTGGGCCTGGAAAGTTCACCGAAGTGCTTGCCCTTGAAATCTTCCCAAGATCTAGTTTGATAAGCCTTAAACACTGGAGTCAAGATAAACTTAGAAGTACTGTGCTCCTTCATCAAAAATGTGTTATTTCACTTGAGAGCAATAGTTTATGGTCAGAAACAGTTTATACATAAGCAATGGTATTCTAACATGAAGTCACATACAGTCTCCTGAATAAAATAATAAATAAAAATCCTCCTACTTGGTTAAAAGCAAAGTCCTCAGTCATCAGTCTTATTTCAGCTTACTTTTAAACATAGTCTTTAGAAATTAGGAAATGTATCTCCAGGGAATTCCCTGGTCGTCCAGTGGTTAGAACCTGTGCTTCCACTACCGAGGGTCCAGGTTTATTCCCTGGTTGGGGAACTAAGATCCCACAAGCCAGTCATTGTGGCTTAAAAAAACAAAAAAAATGTCCAGTGCCTCAGTGAGGGATCAAAGTCTGAATAGACTACATAAGCATACCATCACTTCTCCCTGTGCACAAATGTGCAAACTTTGTCCAATTTCATTTAAACATACAGTCAGTACCACCAATCAAAGAATCACCAAAGAAATCTTAAAAAAAAAAATCTTTTAAGTCATTCCCACCTGCCTACCTTTAATTCAGTCAACACTATCAGAAACATAGTCAGAAAGAGCATTTCCTTGTGAGTCTTCTAGTCAGGGAACTGTATTAAGTATTTATAGCAATAGAACAGTTAAGCAGAAAAAAAAAAACCAGAAAAACCTAAACAGAGTTGTTTAAACATTCACATCCCTTGAAATCTGGCAGATTTCTTAGAGAAATGGCATCAGTCTGTGACGTACCCTACATGAAGGTATGAGGAGAATGTGGTTTATCTGTTTCCTTATAGAAACTGTGGGGAGAATGAGATTCACAAAGGCACATCAACAAAGGTAGCTTGTCCTCTAAGGTAAATGCTGACTTTAAAAAAAAGTCTCAGATCTATCGTTTTTTTACTTTTTTCTTTTTTACAAACATTTATTTATTTGGCTGTGCCGCATCTTAGTTGGGGCATTAGGGATCTATAATCTTTCAGTTGCAGCACGTGGGATCCAGTTCCCTGACCAGGGATCGAACCTGGATTCCCTGCATTGCAAGCACCGAGTCTTAGCCACTAGACCACCAGAGAAGCCCCTACTTTTCCTTTTGAAAAATTCCAATCTCCAGAAAAGTTGAAAAAAATAGTACAATAAACACCTTTAACCTTATTCATCAATGTTAGCATTTTACCACTTTGCTTTTCTCAATGCTCTACACATACATGCATATATATATAATATGTATTCATTTTTTCTTGCTAAATCACTTGGAAGTAGGCTGAAGATATTCTGACACTTCACTCCTAATATTTTAGCATACATCTCTGAAGAAGAAAGATACTCTCCTACATGATCAAAATATAATATCACAGTTAAGAAAATTAACACCAACTCATTATCACCCAGTAAATCCATTCAGGGTTAATGTACTGTCCTTGGTTTCACATCTCTTTAGTTTCTTTTCATCTGGAACAGTCTCCCCACCTTTTTTGCTTTTCTTTTATTGAATTTTTTGAAGAGTAGTTCAGTGTTCTTTGTAGAATGTTCCATATTTTGATTGTTTCCTCTTTATTAGATTCAGGTCAAACATTCTGGCAAGAATACCACATAGTATTACAACATGTAATGTTAAATTGTTCTAGTAATGGTGATGATAAATTAGATCACTTGCTTAAAGTAGTAACAGCTAGCTATCTCCATTACTTAGAAAATTTTCCCTGTGCAATCTGGGCTTCCCAAGTGGCTCAGTGGTAAAGAATCTACCTGCCAATGTAGCAGACTGGGGTTCAATCCTTGGGTTGGGAAGATCCCTTAGAGAAGGAAATGGCAACACACTCCAGTATTCTTGCCTGGGAAATCCCACAGACAGAGGAGCCTGGTGGGCAATAGTCCATGGGGTCACAAAAGAGTCAGGCATGATTGAGCAACTAAATAACAACAAAATCAGTAAGTATTCTGTGGGATAATACTTTGACATTATGTGAATATTCTATTCAACAACAACCTATTACCCAATGGTTTTAGCATCTACTGATAATCCTTTCCTGAATCAATGACATTCCTCAGGGTGAAGCTCTTAAGTGAAATTTTTATTTATGTATTGGATGCAAAATATTTTTTGAGAATATGTTTCTGAAAGTATCACAGAAATCAATGGAAAAAGCTTTGATCTATAACTATGTTTTTGCTCTCTACAAAGTCTTATAAAGCCTTTTTATACTAACCACATGTTTATAATGCAGGTTTCATGAACAAAGAGTTTCATGGTCAAAGAAGCTTTGAAACGCTATCTAGGTCCTGCCTGCAAGTGGCTACCAACCTTTAAGTTCCACAAGAGGAATCATATCAGTTTTACTTACCCTGGCACCGGACACATAGATCTTCAATAAATATTTGCTGAATCAAAGAATAAAAGGTTCTGTAAGATATTACAGAGAAACCAATTTTTTTTCCCAAAAGAAATTAAAGTAAGAAATTAAGGAGAGAGCTATGCTAATAATCACTACCTAAGAGGTGTGGCAGGAAAAAACAAGACCCTGCTTGTAGCCTTAGAAAACAATTACGAGAGAGGCTGGAAACAACTTGCTGTGACCAAACACCACAAGGAGGGCATAATTAAGCATTAGTTTAGGATCAGACCTTTGAAAGCATCTGTTGCTCCAGGAGCACAGTTCTTGTCAGGATGAAATTTCAGGGCAAGTTTTCGGTAAGCTTTCTTAAGCTCTTCATCACTAGCATCTCGTGAAACTCCCAGAATTTCATAGTAATTTCTGCATTTCTTGATCCTAAAAACACAAATCAGAAACATTTTTTTAGTATGTCTACAAAGGTCCCTTTTGTACAATTAACTGCTAAATAGTAAATCAATATCCAATCTGTGAGACCCAAAGCAGAAAGAGAGAAAACTGGTGAACACATTAATGAATCATTCAATTCGCTAACAATGTCCTCCTCCCAGTGACAGCTTAATTCCTTTCAAAGTATTTTTACATCTAATGTTATTCTTTCTATATCCCTGTAAGTGGGTAGAACAAGTATACTAATCCTTATATTAAGGCCCAATCTAAGGTCCTCAAAGTTGAACCACAGGACAGCAAAGGCAGAAGAAATACCCTAACCATTTTTTTAAATGTACCTCTTTTTTATGGCTATCTTTTTAAACTTTGTTTTAAAAAGTTATAAAAGCACCTTACCTACCTCCTGAGAAATCTGTATGCAGGTCAAGAAGGAACAGTTAGAACCAGATATGGAACAACAGACTGGTTCCAAATTGGGAAAAGAGTACGTCAAGGTTGTATATTGTCACCCTGTTTATTTAACTTATATGCAGAGTGCATCATGCAAAATGCCAGGCTGGATGAAGCACAAGCTGGAATCAAGTTTGCCCGGAGAAATATCAATAACCCTTAGGGCAGAAAGCGAAGAAGAACTAAAGAGCCTATTGATGAAAGTGAAAGAGGAGAGGGAAAAAGTTGGCTTAAAACTCAACATTCAGAAAACTAAGATCATGGGATCCGGTCCCATCACTTCATGGCAAATAGATGGGGAAACAATGGAAACAGTGAGACTTTATTTTTTTGGGGTCCAAATTCACTGCAGATGGTGACTGCAGCCATGAAATTAAAAGATGTTTGCTCCTTGGAAGAAAAGCTATGACCAACCTAGACAGCATATTAAAAAGCAGAAACAACAAAATTCTGTAAAGCAACTATCCTTCAATAAAAAATTTTTTTAAAAAGCAGAGACATTACTTTGCCAACAAAGGTCTGTCTAGTCAAAGCTATGGTTTTTCAAAGAGTCATATATGGATGTGAGAGTTGGACTATAAAGAAAGCTGAGTGCCGAAGAATTGATGCTTTTGAACTGTGGTGTTGGAGAAGACTCTTGAGAGTCCCTTGGACTGCAAGGAGATCAAACCAGTCAATCCTAAAGGAAATCAGTCCTGAATATTCATTGGAAGGACTGATGCTGAAGCTGCAACTCCAATAATTTGGCCACCTGATGTGAAGAACAGACTCATTGGAAAAGACCCAGATGCTGGGAAATATTGAAGGCATAAGGAGAAGGGGAAGACAGAGGATGAGACGGTTGGATGGCATCACTGACTCAATGGACATGAGTTTGAGCAAGCTCTGGGAGTTGGTGATAGACAGGGAAGCCTGGCATGCTGCAGTCCATGGGGTTGCAAAGAGTTGGACATGACTGAGCAACTGAACTGAACTGATGGTAGAAGAAAAATATCCAAAATACTAAACTATATACAGTGAAACAACTTCCTGCTTCCCCATTTTCTGTTCCCCAATCTCCTATGCTAAGAATAACCACAGTTAGAAGTTTTCTGTGGGGATTTCCTTGGTGGCCTAGTAGTTAGGATTCTGAGCTTTCACTGCCATAACCCAGGTTCAATCCCTGGCCAGGGAACTGAGATCCTACAAGATGCACAGCCCAAAAAAAAAAAAAAGTTTTCTCATTCCCATGTACAGAGACAGCACATGTATAAAAACAGCCCCATTTTTTAACTTTTTTCTTATTAATACCTAAATGTAAGCATATTACAATCACCCTTCTACATCCTTTTTTCAAACAACAATTTATCTTGGGGATTGACCAGTAACTTACAGAGATGAGAAGTACAGGGTTAATAATAGTTTATACCACCAGAGCAGCAGTTCTGACCTTTTTGATATAAAAAGTCTTTTATACTCTTGAGCAGCAGTGAGGAGATACCCCTCGTCCAAGGTAAGGAGCATTGGCTGCACTTTGCTGGAACAGCCGTGAAGAGATACCCCACGCCCAAGGTAAGAGAAACCCAAGTAAGACGGTAGGTGTTGCAAGAGGGCATCAGAGGGCAGACACACTGAAACCATACTCAAAGAAAACTAGTCAATCTAATCACACTAGGACCACAGCCTTGTCTAACTCAATGAAACTAAGCCATGCCCTGTGGGGCCACCCAAGACAGGCAGGTCATGGTGGAGAGATCTGACAGAATGTGGTCCACTGGAGAAGGGAATGGCAAACCACTTCAGTATTCTTGCCTTGAGAACCCCATGAACAGTATGAAAAGGCAAAATGATAGGATACTGAAAGAGGACACTCCCCAGGTCAGTAGATGCCCGATATGCTACTGGAGATCAGTGGAGAAATAACTCCAGAAAGAATGAAGGGATGGAGCCAAAGCAAAAAGAATACCCAGCTGTGGATGTGACTGGTGATAGAAGCAAGGTCCGATGCTGTAAAGAGCAATATTGCATAGGAACCTGGAATGTTAGGTCCATGAATCAAGGCAAATTGGAAGTGGTCAAACAAGAGATGGCAAGAGTGAATGTCGACATTCTAGGAATCAGCGAACTGAAATGGACTGGAATGGGTGAATTTAACTCAGATGACCATTATATCTACTACTGTGGGCAGGAATCCCTCAGAAGAAGTAGCTGTCATGGTCAACAAAAGAGTCCGAAATGCAGTACTTGGATGCAATCTCAAAAACGACAGAATGATCTCTGTTCGTTTCCAAGGCAAACCGTTCAATATCACAGTAATCTAAGTCTATGCCCCAACCAGTAACGCTGAAGAAGCTGAAGTTGAATGGTTCTATGAAGACCTACAAGACCTTTTAGAACTAACACCCAAAAAAGATGTCCTTTTCATTATAGGGGACTGGAATGCAAAAGTAGGAAGTCAAGAAACACCTGGAGTAACAGGCAAATTTGGCCTTGGAATACAGAATGAAGCAGGGCAAAGACTAATAGAGTTTTGCCAAGAAAATGCACTGGTCATAACAAACACCCTCTTCCAACAACACAAGAGAAGACTCTATACATGGACATCACCAGATGGTCAACACCGAAATCAGATTGATTATATTCTTTGCAGCCAAAGATGGAGAAGCTCTATATAGTCAGCAAAAACAAGACCAGGAGCTGACTGTGGCTCAGACCATAAACTCCTTATTGCCAAATTCAGACTTAAATTGAAAAAAGTAGGGAAAACCACTAGACCATTTAGGTATGACCTATATCAAATCCCTTATGATTATACAGTAGAAGTGAGAAATAGATTTAAGGGCCTAGATCTGATAGATAGAGTGCCTGGTGAGCTATGGAATGAGGTTCGTGACATTGTACAGGAGACAGGGATCAAGACCATCCCCATGGAAAAGAAATACAAAAAAGCAAAATGGCTGTCTGGGGAGGCCTTACAAATAGCTGTGAAAAGAAGAGAAGTGAAAAGCAAAGGAGAAAAGGAAAGATATAAACATCTGAATGCAGAGTTCCAAAGAATAGCAAGAAGAGATAAGAAAGCCTTCTTCAGCGATCAATGCAAAGAAATAGAGGAAAACAACAGAATGGGAAAGACTAGAGATCTCTTCAAGAAAATTAGAGATACCAAAGGAACATTTCATGCAAAGATGGGCTCGATAAAGGACAGAAATGGTATGGCCCTAACAGAAGCAGAAGATATTAAGAAGAGATGGCAAGAATACACAGAACTGTATAAAAAAGATCTTCACGACCCAGATAATCACGATGGTATGATCACTGACCTAGAGCCAGACATCCTGGAATGTGAAGTCCAGTGGGCCTTAGAAAGCATCACTACAAACAAAGCTAGTGGAGGTGATAGAATTCCAGTTGAGCTATTCCAAATCCTGAAAGATGATGCTGTGAAAATGCTGCACTCAACATGCCAGCAAATTTGGAAAACTCAGCAGTGGCCACAGGACTGGAAAAGGTCAGTTTTCATTTCAATCCCAAAGAAAGGCAATGCCAAAGAATGCTCAAACTACCACACAATTGCACTCATCTCACACGCTAGTAAAGTAATGCTCAAAATTCTCCAAGCCAGGCTTCAGCAATATGTGAACCGTGAACTTCCTGATGTTCAAGCTGGTTTAGAAAAGGCAGAGGAACCAGAGATCAAATTGCCAACATCCGCTAGATCATGGAAAAAGCAAGAGAGTTCCAGAAAAACATCTATTTCTGCTTTATTGACTATGCCAAAGCCTTTGACTGTGTGGATCACAATAAACTGTGGAAAATTCTGAAAGAGATGGGAATACCAGACCACCTGATCTGCCTCTTGAGAAATCTG
>NW_011494863.1:600637-603763 GCF_000754665.1 Bison bison bison
AGGAAGATGAGATGGCTGGATGGCATCTCTGACTCGATGGACGTGAGTCTGAGTGAACTCCGGGAGTTGGTGATGGACAGGGAGGCCTGGCGTGCTGCGATTCATGGGGTCGCAAAGAGTCGGACACGACTGAGCGACTGATCTGATCTGATCTGATCTGAAAAAGATATAATTGGATATTATATAGCCTCTCACGTGAAAAAGGCAAATATGTGTTTGTATTATTATGAAGATATTGTGTGTTTTTTTTGGGGGTGGGGGACAGCTGCACCAAGCAGCATGTGGAACTTTGCTGATCAGTGGTCAAACCTGCACCCTCTGCAGTGGAAGCAAAGAATCTTAACCACTGGACCACTAGGGAAGTTCACAAAGATAGTTTAAAACTTGTAGACCTCTTTCCAAAATGGTCTTGGGATTCTCAAACCACACCTTTGAGAATGACTACAGCATGAACTCTGGAGTCAAAATGCCTTGGTTGGCATCTGACTTTGCTGTGGACTTAACTCTGTGAATTGTTTTATCTTTTGAAATGGGCTAATAATTATACCTGTATTTCACAGAGCTGTTATAATTAAATTAAGTGTTCATTAAAATGCTTGATAGCATCTGACATGATGTAAATATTGGCTATTGTTAAAAATCTACCACATTCTACAGATGGCCAACAGGCACACAAAAAGATCTCACATTGCTAATTACTGGAGAAATGTGAATCAAAACTACAATGAGGTATATATCACCTCACATTGGTCAGAATGGCGATGATCAAAAAGTCTACAAACAAATGCTTGAGTGGGTATGGAAAAAAGGAAACCCTCCTACATTCTTGGGAGGAATATAAATTGGTGCAGCTATATGGAGAACAGTATGGTGGTTCCTTAAAAAAGCTAAAAATAGAACATATGGTCCTGGACATACATCTGGAAAAGA
This sequence comes from Bison bison bison, assembly GCF_000754665.1. Classification (NCBI taxonomy): domain Eukaryota; kingdom Metazoa; phylum Chordata; class Mammalia; order Artiodactyla; family Bovidae; genus Bison; species Bison bison. Next base: position 601,568 of record NW_011494863.1, read on the forward strand.
TGAAAACTCTAATTTGAAAACATACATGCACTCCAGTGTTCACAGCAGCATTCTTTACAATAGCCAGATGAATGGATAGAGAAGATGTGGTGTATATATATATATATATATAGTGGAATATTACTCAGCCATAAAAAAACAAAGAAATGCCATTTGTAGCAACAAGGACGGATCTAGAGATTATCATACTAGGTGAGGTAAGTCAGACAAAGCCAAATATCATATAATATCACTTGTATGTGGACTATAAAAAGATGACACAAATGAGCTGATTTACAAAACAGATACACTCACTGACACAGAAAACAAATTTATGGTTACCAGAGGGGAAAGCTGTCTAGGTTGGCCATAACTTCCCTTCCAAGAAGTAAGCATCTTTTAGTTTCATGGCTGCAGTCACCATCTGCAGTGATTTTGGGGTCCCCTAAAATAAAGTCCGCCACTGTTGTCACTGTTTCCCCATCTATTTGCCATGAAGTGATGGGACCAGATGCCATGATCTTCGTTTTCTGAATGTTGAGCTTTAAGCCAACTTTTTCGCTCTCCTCTTTCACTTGCATCAAGAGGCTCTTTAGTTCTTCTTCACGTTAGGCCATAAGGGTGGTGTCATCTGCAATCTGAGGTTATTGATATTTCTCCCGGCAATCTTGATTCCAGCTTGTGCTTCATCCAGCCCAGTGTTTCTCATGATGTACTCTGCATGTAAGTGAAATAAGCAGGGTGACAATATACAACCTTGACATACTCTTTTTCCTATTTGGAACCAGCCTGTTGTTCCATGTCCAGTTCTAACTGTTGCTTCCTGACCTGCATACAGATTTCTCAAGAGGCAGGTCAGGTGGTTGCTATTCCCATCTCTTTCAGAATTTTCCAGTTTGTTGTGATCCACACAGTCAAAGGCTTTGGCATAGTCAATAAAGCAGAAATAGATGTTTTTCTGAAACTCTCTTGCTTTTTCCATGATCCAGCAGATGTTGGCAATTTGATCTCTGGTTCCTCTGACTTTTCTAAAACCAGCTTGAACATCTGGAAGTTCATGGTTCATGTATTGCTGAAGCCTGGCTTGGAGAATTTTGAGCATTACTTTACTAGCGTGTGAGATGAGTGTAATTGTGCGGTAGTTTGAGCACTCTCTGGCATTGCCTTTCTTGGGATAGGAATGAAAACTGACCTTTTCCAGTCCTGTGGCCACTGCTGAGTTTTCCAAATTTGCTGGCATATTGAGTGTAGCACTTTCACAGCATCATCAAGGTCTGTCTAGTCAAGGCTATGGTTTTTCCAGTAGTCATGTATGGATGTGAGAGTTGGACTGTAAAGAAAGCCGAGTGCTGACGAACTGATGCTTTTGAACTGTGGTGTTGGAGGAGACTTTTGAGAGTCTCTTGGACTGCAAGGAGATCCAACCAGTCCATCCTAAAGGAGATCAGACCTGAGTGTTCATTGGAAGGACTGATATTGAAGCTGAAACTCCAATAATTTGGCCGCCTGATGTGAAGAACTGACTCATTGGAAAAGATCCTGATGCTGGGAAAGACTGAAGGAGGGAGAAGGGGATGACAGAGGATGAGATGGTTGGATGGCATCACTGACTTAATGGACATGAGTTTAGGTAAACTCCAGGAATTGGTGATGGACAGGTAGGCCTGGTGTGCTGCAGTCCATGAGGTCGCAAAGAGTCAGACACGACTGAGCGACTGAACTGAACTGAACTGAAATGAGGGGAAAGCAGGGGTGAGGGAGTGGGAAGGAAGGGGACAGGTTAGGACTTGGGGATTAACAGATACATACTACTTTATATAAAATAATCAATAAGGTCATACTATATATATATATATAGCACAAGGAACTGTACTCAATATCCTATAATAATCTATAATAGAAAAGAATCTGAAAAAGAACATATATATATATATTCAGTTTTACGTAACATAATATTTTGCTCCACACTAGAAACTAACACAATTTGTAAATCAACTATACTTTTAAAATCTACCACATTCTTCTAAAGGGTGCATATTCTTGCACTGTTATGGATGTATGGGCTTCCCAGGTGGTTCAGTGGTGAAGAATCCACCTGGCAATGCAGGAGACTTGCGTTTGATCCCTGGGTCAGGAAGATCCCCTTGAGGAGGAAATGGCACCCTACTCCAGTGTTCTTGCCTGGAAAAACCCCACGGACAGAGAATCCTGGTGGGC
>NW_011494863.1:603863-621104 GCF_000754665.1 Bison bison bison
AAAACCCCACGGACTGAGAAGCCTGGCAGGCTACAATCTACAGGGTTGCAAAGAGTCAGACACAACTGAGTGACTGAGCATGCATGCATGTACATTCCCTACTGATGAGGCATTTAAAGTACCTCCAGTTTTTTCTATCACACAACTCAGTGGAGCAGGCAGAGGCTCACAGTGTTGCTGAAGAGTTCATAAGTTAGTAACACAGTCGGGACTGTTCATGCAGGGTCTGGAATGTCAGTTGGGGTCCTTCCCCAATAGCTGCTTGTGGGGATCCTATGGATTCCACACCCTAGTTTCCAATTCCTGATTCCATGGCAAATACTCCCCTGCCTCTCTCTTTCTCTTTCCATCTCTCCCTTATCAGATATATAATTTGAAAATATTTTCTCCCATTTTGTGGGTTGATTTTTCACCTTCTTGGTGGTATCTTTTGAAGTACCAAATTTTTAATTTTGATGAAGTCCAATTTGCCTATATTTTCTTTTATAATGTATACTTTGGTTGTCAACACAAAATGACTCCCTAATCCAATGTCACAAAGCTTTACATTTATGTTTTCCTCTAAGAGTTTTATAGTTTTAGCTCTTATATTTAGGTCCTAGGTCTTGGAATAAATTTTTTTATTTGTGTGAGGAAGTAGTCCAAGTTCATTTTTTGCAATGTGGATATCCAGTTGTCCCAACAAGAAGACTAGTCTTTCCCCCATTAAATTGTCTTGGCACTCTTGTCAAAAACCAATTAATCATAAATATAAGGGTTTATCTCAGGAGTGTCAATTCTACTTCATTGATCTAAATGCCTATCCTATGCTAGTGCACACTATCTTCATTCTGAATCTTTGCAGTAGGTTTTGAAATTGGGAAGTATGAGTCTTCCAACTTTGCACTTTTTTCCCAAGACTGTTTTGGCTTCCCTGGTGGCTCAGATGGTAAAGAATCTGCTTGCAATGCAGGAGACACAGGTTCAATCCCTGAGTTGGGAAGATCCCCTGGAGAAGGGAATGGCTACCCACTCCAGTATTCTTGCCTGGATAATCCCATGGGCAGAGAAGCTTGGCGGGCTACAGTCCATGGGGGTCACAAAGAGTTGGACATGACTGAGTGACTAACACTTGGTTACTCTAGGTCCTTTGCATTTTCAGGATGCATCCTGAAATCCATGAATTTCAGGATCAGATTGTCAATTTCTGCAAAAAAAAGGTAACTGGGAATTTAATAGGGATTGTGTTGAATCTGTGGGTCAATTTGAGGAATATTATCAAAATGAAGATTGCTGGGAAAAACATCAATAACCTCAGATACGCAGATGACACCATCCTTATGGCAGAAAGTGAAAAACTAAAGAGCCTCTTGACGGAAGTGAAAGAGGAGAGTGAAAAAGTGGCTTAAAACTCAACATTCAGAAAACTAAGATCATGGCATCCAGTCCCATCACTTCATGGCAAATAGATGGGGAAACAATGGAAACAGAGAGAGATTTATCTTTTTGGGCTCCAAAATCACTGCAGATGGTGACTGCAGCCATGAAATTATAAGATGCTTGCTCCTTAGAAGAAAAGCTATGACCAACCTAGACAGCATATTAAAAAGCAGAGACATTACTTTACCAACAAAGGTCCATATAGTCAAAGCTATGTTTTTTCCATAAGTCATGTATGGATGTGAGAGTTGGACCATAAAGAAAGCCAACCGCCAAAGAATTGATGCTTTTGAACTGTGGTGTTGGAGAAGACTCTCAAGAGTCACTTGGACTGCAAGGAGATCAAACCAGTCAATCCAAAGGAAACCAGTCCTGAATATTCACTGGAAGGACTAATGCTGAAACTGAAACTCCAATACTTTGGCCACCTGATGTGAAGACCCTGATGCTGGGAAAGATCAAAGGCAGGAGGAAAAGGGGAAGACAGAGGATGAGATGGTTGAATGGCATCACTGACTCTATGGACATGAGTTTGAGCAAGCTCCAGGAGCTGGTGATGGATAGGGAAGCCTGGCATGCTTCAGTCCATGGGGTCGTAGAGTTGAACATGACTGAGCGACTGAACTGAACCAATATTAAGCCTTTCGATTCATAAACACAGGCAAACTTCCCATTTAGTTAGAGTTTCTTTATTTCTTTTAATGAAGTTTGTAGTTTTCAATGTACAATCTTACATTTGTTAAATTTATTCCTAAGCATTTTATTCTTTTTGATGCTGTTATAAATGAAACTGTTTTCATTTTCAGATTGTTCATTGTTGCTGCTGCTGCTGCTGCTAAGTCTTGTCCAACTCTGCGACCCCATAGACGGCAGCCCACCAGGTTCCCCCGTCCCTGGGATTTTCCAAGCAAGAACACTGGAGTGGGTTGCCATTCCCTTCTCCAATGCATGAAAGTGAAAAGTGAAAGTGAAGCCACTCAGTCGTGTCCGACTCCTAGCGACCCCATGGACTGCAGCCTTCCAGGCTCCTCCGTCCATGGGATTTGCCAGGCAAGAGTACTGGAGTGGGGTGCCATTGCTTTCTCCGTGTTCATTGCTAATGTATAGAAAAATAATGATTTCCCTATGCAAGTTTTCCCTTACAGGTGCCCCAGGGCATAGACCCATTGTTGCTACTGGTTTTTCCTAAGTTATATACCAAAGACTCCAGAAGGCTTTTCCTTGAAGAGTCAACCAGGTGGTGCCCAGGACCCTGGGGCAGCAGCTGGCTCCTAAAAAAGTCCATGACTGTGGGCACCTCTGTCTCTACCCTCCATGTTCGTGACGCCACCTGGCCTTCTCTTGCATGTTGGACAAAGGATGAACCACAAGAGTTTCTTATCATCACTTTCAAATGAGGATTTTTCTCAAAATAGCAGCAGCAGCCAGGGGAAGGGAGGTTTTATTCATTTCCACAGTTTATACTGAACCTTTTGGAATTACTGTTTTTCCCAAATTTTTCTCTGGCGGTGGATGTGTCATTGAGCCAGCCATCCCCTGAAGCCTTAGTACCCCAAGCTGCCCACCAGGAGGGGGTCACTACCCTCCCGGAGCTTCTCTTGGATCTCTTTTAAAAGTTCCCCAACAAATAGGATTCTTGCTGGAAAAGGAAGCTTGGTTAAGAAATGTCAAATATGGCTTTATAAATAAAGTCCTGCCCTGTGATGAAGTGGCCACCCTAGCCCAGAGAGATGCTCAGAATTGGATATGGATGAGAGCGACCTGCCTGTGCTGACCCCAGTGCTCTGTCCCCATCATCCCGACCCTCTGGTTTCAGTAGATGTCCCTAGATGGGCTGAGCCATGTGCAATAAGAACATGGATCTGCTATATTTCTTGACTAGAATTCTGAAATTGTATATCTATAAATATATGTTTATTAAGTGAAAAAAAGAAAAATAACGATTTTCGTATATTGATCTTTGCTGAAGTCATTTATTAGTTCTAATAGTTTGTGTGTGAATATTCCTTAAAATTTTCTATACTAGATCATAACATATGTGAATACAGTTTTACTCCTTTTTTCCAATCTGGTTGGCTTATTTTTCTTGCCTAATTGCCCTAGCTTGAACCTCCAGCACAATGTTGAATAGTAATAGCTAGAGTGAATGTAGTTGTCTTGTTCCTGTTCTGTTTCTGATCTTGGAGAGCATCAAATTATTCATCATTAAGTATGATGTTAGCTGTGGATTTTTTGTAGATGACCTTTATCTGGTTGAGGAAGTTCCTTTCTATTCCTAGTGTACTGAATATTGTTATCATGAGTGTTGGATTTTGTCAAATGCTTTTTCTACACCTATTGAAATGATCATATGACTTTTGTCTTTTATTCTATTAATATGGTATATTACATTATTTTATTTTCATGTGTTAAACAACCTTGTACTCCTAGGATAAATCTCACTTGGTCAAGATATATAATCCTCTTTACATGTTTTAATGTTGCAGAAATCTGTATCCATCTTGTGATGCTTTCATCTGCTTTTGGTTATAGGGTAATACTGGTCTCATAGAATGACTTGGAAAGTGTTCCCTTCTTTGGTATTTTCTATAATAATTAATGAAAGATTAGTTAATTCTTCTTCAGACATCTGGTAGAATTTACCAGTTAAGTCATCGGTGCCTGGGCTTTTATTTGTGGGAAATTGAATTTATCCATTTAAGTTCTCTAATTTGTTTGTTGGCATATAATTGTTCACAGTATTCTCTTACATAATCATTATTTTTTTAAGATTGGTAGTGATATCCCCTATTTCACTTCTGATTTTAGTTATCTGAGTCTTCTCCCTTTTTTGGCTTGGTCAGTCTAGCTAAAAGTTTGTCAGTTTTGTTGATAACCAATAACTTTTGCTTTTGTTGATCTCTATTGTTTTGCTATCCTCTATTTCATTTATTTTCACTCTATATTATTTCCTTCTGTTTGTTTGAATTTAGTTTGTTCTTCTTTTTCTAGATTAGGTTATTGATTTGAGATTTTAGAAAAATAAACATTTATAGCTATAAATTTCCTTTAAGTATTGGTTTAGCTGTATCCTATATGTTTTGGTGTGTTGTGTTTTCATTTTCAATCATCTCAAAGTATCTTCTAATTTTCCTTGTGACTTCTTCTGTGACCTATTTGTTATTTAGGAATATGTTGTTTAATTTTTACACATTTGTGAATTACCCAAATTTCCTTCTGTTGTCAATTTCAAAGAACATACACTGTTTTATTTTAATCCTTTTAAATTTATTAAGGCTTGTTTTATAGCCTAACATATGGTCTACTCTGGATAATATTCCATGTATACTTGAGAAGATTGTACATTCTGCTGTTGTTGAGTAGGATGTTGTACAGATGTCTGTTATGTCAACCTGGTTTTCCCTGATTCTCTTAGAGTAGAAGCAGGGCAGTTACTTCAGATTATAGCCTAACACTCCACTTCCACCTAACTTTGCCTCTGAGGCCAAGATGTTATTGTGCTTCAATGATAATAATAATAGCAGTCATCTGCGCTAGGCACTCTACATAAAATCATTCATCTAATCCCACCACAGGCTCACCTTTGTACTCCAAGCAGTTGCTCCTCTGTATAAGTGGAGTTCCCCTCACCCTGTCTGGTCTGACTCCATTCATTCTCAGACTTCTTTTCCTTCTGTCCCTTCATGCAGTTACAGCAACCACAGGGGTCATGACTTTCAGGAGGTCTGTCTTCTGGGTATTTGTTTCTTCTGACTGCATCAATGTAAGCTGCAAAACAACAGTACCTCCATAAGGGTTCACTCTGACCTGCAAATCAACTTTGCTACTGGCCTTAGCTATCTGGGAGGCTGCCTATAGGCCAGTGAATGTTTGAGGGCCAGGTTAGTGGTATCATACTGACTTTTACAGATCCAAATCCATACAAAGCAGAAGAAACATCTTCCTTGAGAAAACAATACAGAAAATATAGAAGCAATCATGAAAAACTTTTAATGTCAGAAACATGAAGCATTAAAATGTCCATCATCCCTATAGGCATCAGCCAGCAAATAATCTTGATTCAGGGCCAGTAAAGGCACTCCAGAGGCATCTGCCCAATACCTTGGATTTAGGGCAGCACCACGGAAGTCTATTTCTCTGTGGTTCATGGTCAGGAGAGAATTGTTCATAACATATTTTTTTTTGTTGCAATATTTTCCACCACTAAGATTTAAAGTAGAGATGAGTTCAATGTTTAAATGGTTACAGAACTAATACATACAAGACATTTGGCTAGATAGATCAAGGAGGTGTATCAGTAAGACCTACTCCTGACCACAAAGAGGTTACTGTTTAAAGGGAGAGAATTTAATTAATCATAATGCCTGCAGAGTGTGAAGAGGGCCATAGGAATATAGTCAAAGAAGGCAGAATGCTCATGTCCTGTCTAGAGGATCTGGGTAAGACAAAAAACCCTTTTCTCCTGCTTAATATCTTAGTGACTACCCGTTGCTCCATGTCCAGATCTCTTCTTATGGGCCCAGCCTGTCTCTTTAGCTTCAAATCTCACCACAAGGTCCTCTGTACTCTACCTTCTACCACAACAATCTCCCTTCAGATCAGCAATACCTTGTTTTCTCTGGGCCTTAGCACATGCTGTTCCTTCTGCCTGCAAAACTTTCTCTAAGTAGGTCTGGCTAGCTCCAGCACATCCTTCATGTCATCATATGTAACGCTTTCTTCATGAGGCCTTCTCTGAAACCCAGGTCGTGTTGAGTGCCTTAACAGTATACCCCCACCAAATCTACGACCTTGCTGTGTAGCCCAGGACATTTTGGGCTTCTTTTGTAACTGACTGTTTACCTGTCAAACTCCCTCAGTAGACTGAGAGTTCTGTGGGCTCAGGGGACCATGTCTGTCAAATCCATAATGCAGAATACATAATAGGCATTGGTTCAGTCCTCTTTGCCTGACTGTAGGATGGAATGGGCTGGCCTATCCGTCCCAGTGCTGGATGCAGGGGCAAGACGAAACCCAGGTCTAGGGTCAGGCAGCCCAGTTTGGAGGCGAGGATAAGGGCCGGGTAGGCAAGCCGCGGGAGACCGCGTTACCCCGCCCACCCTGGCGCGTGCCGGGCTTGATAGCTGCAGGCCCTGGGCGGGGCTGGGGGCCGGAGGCAACAAGTCGTCACAGGTGACTGTGGGTATCGAGCCGGGTCCTCAGCTTGAGCCAACGCTTCTGGATTCCATATCCCGGTCCCCTGTCCTGGAGAGTCTCCTACCTCACCAGGAACCCCACTCAAGCCCAGCATCTTCTCATAGGCCTCTGTCCTTCATCTCAGGCCCAGGATCTCAGCCCTTTCAAGTGCCTTCAGGAGTCCCATCCCTGATTTCTCCGAGACCCTGCCCTGTCCCACCCTCCAGCCAGGACCTGGTACCTTCCGTCCAGCGCTCCCCGCTGCCCAAAGTCGCTGCCATATCGGTTCCCAGTCAGCAGGTCGGCCGAGCCTCCCCCGCGCCCGAGGCTAAAAGGGAAGGGGGGCAAAAAAGCGCGAGGCATGCTGGTCATTGTAGTCCAATCCATAGGAACTGCGGCTCACTGGACTACAATCCCCGGCCTGCATTGCGCCAGGGGTCGCAGCTGCAGTGGTGTAAAGGGGCGCGACCCTTAAAAGGCCTGTGGAGGAGTGTTGCTGCCAGTTGACTGTTAGCGGCTCATAGCTGCTACTGTGACAACTGCGGGCAGAGCTTTTCCTCATTTGTAGCGTGGGGATAGTGGCTTCCACGCCGCATAACAGCTGGGAAGTTCAAGGAGACGCGATGAGATTCACTGGGAAAGACATTGCAAACTATGGGCTAGAGGGTGACACTGTGACTATTTTTAGCCTCAGGGATGTCCTTTTAAAATATACGCTGACCCCCTAATTCTGTGTAAAAGTGTGTGTTTGGTCCAGGACAAGTTTTGGTGATGTTGAACCCAGCTCTGGGAAGAATCAAGGAAATTAAAAGGTGAGAATTTTATGTGGTTAGAAGGCAGCGTCTCTGGCATAGTTTCATTAGAATGTCCAGTAAGAGTAAGGCGTAGAGAAAGAAGAAAAAGTCAGGTTTTGGAGCTGGCATTAGATTCCTATATTTGCTTTTCCTTAGTCTTCATCCATCCCAGGATGTCTGAAGTCTCCATCAGACATCCATCCCTGAAGTCTCCAGGGCCCCTCTGAGACTTCTCTCCTCCACCCCATTTGTTTACTGGACCCATCCCCTTTTCTGAAGTACCAGGCCCTAGGAGATGAGTGAAAAGGAAATGAAGAATTATCCCTGCATTTTCCCACTCAAGTTTGCATGGAGCCTAGTGAAGAATAAAAGCGATTCTTAAGTGTCCTTACTGATTCATCCCTGCAGGTGAGTTGGGATGGCCAAAAATCAGGTCTGCAGAAGTGAAACATGATCATGTACATCCTCAAACAAAAAAATCACCTGGAATTCACTGAGATCTTAGTCACAAAGACCAAATAAGTTATGTCAACTATGATATCAAATAACAGCTATTTAGGTAGTTGGGGTGGAGTGGGGAGATATACAGCCCTAGACACAAACTGAAAGGGTAAATGCCTTCAGTTGTAAGCAGTTCCATCCCTTCCCTGCAGTCATGGCCCTGGGATACATGAACATCAGTGTGTACACAGAAGGCTGGGTCCTGAAGAAGCCACTTGTGCTCTTCAGACAAGGGGTCTGATCAGGGACATCCTTTAGGTGGTTAAAGGAAGCTTATTTGGTTTAGGGAGGCTAGACAGACTACTCTAGAAGATGAACAGGGAAAGGTGGAATATGTCTTGAAGTCCAGGGACACTGAACTAGAGTCAAAGATGTCAGAATACCATGAAGTCAGAGGTATCTGGTTGAGAGTGGGCATGCTAGAGCATTATATGGGAGAAATTGGATTGAGAAGAGTTCTATGAATTATGGGGCTACTTAGGAGTAGGGTCACAGACTACTAACCAAACTGATCACATTGACCGCAGCCTTGTCTAACTCAGTGAAACTTTGAGCCATGCCGTGTAGGGCCTCCCAAGATGGACGGGTCATGGTGGAGAGTTCTGACAAAACGTGGTCCACTGGACAAGGGAATGGCAAGCCACTTCAGTATTCTTGCCTTGAGAACACCATGCTGCTGCTGCTGCTAAGTCGCTTCAGTCATGTCCGACTCTGTGTGACCCCATAGACAGCAGCCCACCAGGCTCCCCCGCCCCTGGGATTCTCCAGGCAAGAACACTGGAGTGGGTTGCCATTTCCTTCTCCAATGCATGAAAGTGAAAAGTGAAAGTGAAGTCTCTCAGTTGTGTCTGACCCTCAGAGACCCCATGGACTGCAGCCTACCAGGCTCCTCCATCCATGGGATTTTCCAGGCAAGAGTACTGGAGTGGGGTGCCATTGCCTTCTCCTGAGAACACCATAAATAGCATGAAAAGGCAAAAAGACAGGACACTGAAAGATGAACTCCCCATGTTGGTAGGTGCCCAATATGCTACTGGAGATCAGTGGAGAAATAACTCCAGAAAGAATGAAGAGACAGAGCCAAAGCAAAAACAACACCTAGTTGTGGATATGACTGGTGATGGAAGTAAAGTCCGATGCTCCAAAGAGCAATATTGCATAGGAACCTGGAATGTTAGGTCCATGAATCAAGGCAAATTGGAAGTGGTCAAACAGGAGATGGCAAGAGTGAACATCAACATTTTAGGAATCAATGAACTAAAATGGAATGGATTTGGTGAATTTAACTCAGATGACCATTATATCTACTATTGTGGGCAAGAATCCCTTAGAAGAAATGAAGTAGCCATCATAGTCAACAAAAGAGTCCAAAATGCAGTACTTGAATGCAATCTCAAAAATGACACAATCATCTCTGTTTGTTTCCAAGGCAAACCATTCAATATCACATCCAAGTCTATGCCTCGACCAGTAATGCTGAAGAAGCTGAAGTTGAACGGTTATATGAAGACCTACAACACCTTCTAGAACTAACACCCAAAAAAGATGTCCTTTTCCTTATAGGGGACGGGAATGCAAAAGTAGGAAGTCAAGAGATACCTGGAGTAACAGGAAAATTTGGCCTTGGAGTACAGAATGAAGCATGTCAAAGACTAACGGAGTTTTGCCAAGAGAACTCACTGGTCATAGCAAACACCCTTTTCTAACAACACAAAAGAAGACTCTAAACATGGACATCACCAGATGGTCAATACTGAAATCAGATTGATTATATTCTTTGCAGCCAAAGATGGAGAAGCTCTATGCAGTCAGCAAAAACAAGACTGGGAGCTGACTGTGGCTCAGATCATGAACTCCTTATTGCCAAATTCAGACTTAAATTGAAGAAAGAAGGGAAAACCACTATACCATTCAGGTATGACATAAGTTAAATCCCTTATGATTATACAGTGGAAGTATATTATACAAATAGATTCAAGGGATTAGATGTGATAGAGTGCCTGAAGAACTATAGATGGAGGTTTGTGACATTGTACAAGAGGCAGTGATCAAGACCATCCCCAAGAAGAAATGCAGAAAGCAAAATGGTTGTCTGAGGAGGTCTTACAAATAGCTGAGGAAAGAATAGAAACTAAAGGCAAAGGGGAAAAGGAAAGATATACTCATTTTAATTCAGAGTTCCAAAGAATATCAAGGAGAGATATGAAAGCCTTCCTCAGTGATCAATGCAAAGAAATAGAGGAAAATAATAGAATGGGAAAGACTAGAGATCTCTTCAAGAAAATTAGAGATATCAAGGGAACATTTCATGCAAAGATGGGCACAATAAAGGACAGAAATGGTATAGACCTAACAGAAGCAAAAGATATTAAGAAGAGGTGGCAAGAATACACAGAAAAACTATACAAAAAAGATCTTCATTACCCAGATAACCACAATGGTATAATCCCTCATTTAGAGCCAGACATCCTGGAATGTGAAGTCAAGTGGGCCTTAGGAAGCATCACTATGAACAAAGCTAGTGGAGGTGATGGAATTCCAGCTCAGCTATTTCAAATCCCAAAAGATGATGCTGTGAAAGTGCTACACTCAATTTGCCAGCAAATTTGGAAAACTCAGCAGTGGCCACAGGACTGGAAAAGGTCAGTTTTCATTCCAATCCCAAAGAAAGGCAATGCCAAAGAATGCTCAAACTAGCACGCAATTGCACTCATCTCACATGCCAGTACGGAGAAGGCAATGGCACCCCACTCCAGTACTCTTGCCTGGAAAATCCCATGGACGGAGGAGCCTGGTGGGCTGCAGTCCATGGGGTCACTAAGAGTTGGACACGACTGAATGACTTCACTTTCACTTTTCACTTTCATGCATTGGAGAAGGGAATGGCAACCCACTCCAGTGTCTTGCCTGGAGAATCCCAGGGACGGGGGAGCCTGGTGGGCTGCCGTCTATGGGGTCGCACAGAGTCGGACACAACTGAAGTGACTTAGCAGCAGCAGCAGCAGCAGCACATGCTAGTAAAGTAATGCTCAAAATTCTCCAAGCCAGGCTTCAACAGTACGTGAACCATAAAATTCCAGATGTTCAAGCTGGTTTTAGAAAAGGCAGAGGAGCCAGAGATCAAATTGCCAACATCCATTGGATCATTGAAAAAGCAAGAGAGTTCCAGAAAAACATCTATTTCTGCTTTATTGACTATGCCAAACCCTTTGACCGTGTGGATCACAACAAACTGTGGAAAATTCTTCAAGAGATGGGAGTGCCAGACCACCTGACCTGCCTGTTGAGAAATCTGTATACAGGTCAGGAAGCAACAGTTAGAACGACATGAAACAACAGACTGGTTCCAAATAGGAAAAGGAGTACGTCAAGGCTGTATATTGTCACCTTGCTTATTTCACTTACATGCAGAGTACATCACGTGAAATGCCAGGCTGGATGAAACACAAGCTAGAATCAAGATAGCTGGGGGGAATATCATTAAACTCAGATACACAGATGACACCACCCTTATGGCAGAAAATAAAGAAGAAGCAAAGAGCCTTTTGATGAAAGTGAAAGAGGAGAGCGAAAAAGTTGGCTTAAAACTCAACATTCAGAAAACTAAGATCATGGCATCTGGTCCCATCACTTCATGGCAAATAGATGGGGGAACAATGGAAACAGTGAGAGACTTTATTTTGGGGAGCTCCAAAATCACTGCAGAGGGTGACTGCAGCCATGAAATTAAAAGATGTTTGCTCCTTGGAAGAAAAGCTATGACTAACCTAGACAACATAGTAAAAAGCAGACACATCACTTTGCCAACAAAGGTTCATCTAGTCAAAGCTATGGTTTTTCCGTAAGTCATGTATGGATGTGACAGTTGGATTATAAAGAAATCTGAGTGCTGAATTTATGCTTTTGAACTGTGGTGTTGGAGAAGAACTCTTGAGAGTCCCTTGGACTACAAGGAGATCAAACCAGTCAATCCTAAAGGAAATCAGTCCTGAATATTCATTGGAAAGGCTGATGTTGAAGCTGAAGCTCCAATACTTGGGCTACCTAATGTGAAGAACTGACTCATTGGAAAAGACCCAGATGTTGGGAAAGACTGAAGGCATAAGGAGAAGGGGAAGACAGAGGATGAGATGGTTGGATGGCATCACCGATTCGATGGACATGAGTTTCAGTAAGCTCCAGGAGTTGGTGATGGATAGGGAGACCTGGTGTGCTGCAGTCCATGGGGTCACAAAGAGTTGGACATGACTGAGCGACTGAGCTGAACTGAACTGAACTAGGAGTAGGGTCCAGGTTCAAGAATTCTGGACAAGATTTGGGAAGCTGAGGCCTCTTGGAAATGTCTGGTACCTCAATGACCTTTCCCGTTATCCTCTGAAACCTCACTTCCTCCACTTCTAGATGGCTTGGTGACTTCTAGATCAGTAAAAAATGGTTTAGCATACAACTTTCTCAGATATTACCATGCAAATATATCCATCAGCTCATTTACACTTCAATTAACACTTCTGGGTGAATTTTTCTGTGACTATATCACCAGGACTAACTTAGAACTCCAAATCCTCAACATTTAGAACACGTCTGTGCCAGTTTTTGCTTAAGCACGCCAACTACACAACAAAAATAATTCGCACTGTCAAATTCAATCTCTGTTTGGTAAAAGAGGAAACTGTGGGCTTAAAGGGCTCAGGATGGAGGTGCTGGGGAAAGTAATCAGCAGGAAGAGTGAGAGCACCTGGGAAGGAAATAAGGGACAAGAACTTGGCCTCAAACTTGAACCTCAAAGAAAGGGAGGTAGGTGCAGAAAGAAGTTCAAAGAGATGAGAAAGGACATCCACAAATCAAGGGGGAAAATGCTGAGCATAGCCACACAATGTTTCCTAGCAAATTCAATAGAATTGAGTAGTACCAGCCTGCCTTGCCTGGAAAATCCCATGGGCGGAGGAGCCTGGTAGGCTGTAGTCCATGGGGTTGCTGAGGGTCAGGCACGACTGAATGACTTCACTTTCACTTTTCACTTTCCTGCATTGGAGAAGGAAATGGTAACCCACTCCAGTGTTCTTGCCTGGAGAATCCCAGGGGCGGGGGAGCCTGGTGGGCTGCCGTCTATGGGGTTGCACAGAGTAGGACATGACTGAAGCAACTTAGCAGCAGCAGCAGCAGCAGCCTGGCTTTGGGAAATTGTGTTCAAGACCTGGGCTGGGAGGTCTGCAGTAACTATTCATCTGCTAAACCACTTCACCTAGAATCAGCCTCAGATTTTCTATCAGTTTCTCCACTTTTAGAAAAATTTGTTGAACTGTAGTGAATTTTTGCTGGTGATACTGAGGTTTGCTGTGTCCCCTATATGATTGAGATGCTGCTCCATCCAGCCCTGGAAGAAAGATACTGAATAAATCATCCTTCTGTTTGATGGAGCCTGTGCTCCTGAAATGACTTTTCAGTTGACCTCCCATTGGATGCAGGGAGAAGCAAGGGAAGAACACATAGCAAGTAGCCCACCCCTGCCACCTGTTCCTGCCTTGGAGTCCTGGAGTCCTATGTTAGCACAGGGAGGAAGCCGTCCAGTAAATGACCACCATCCTGTTGTCTAGACATCAAGGAAGAAATATGGGCTCAGGGAAGCTGCAGGGAAAGGCTATACTTGGATTTCCTGTCAGAGGTGGGGTTCTGTATTTACATAAATAGTAGGATTCTCCAGCAGAAACCCCTCTAATATAGCTTGCTAGAGAGCAGAATTCAGCATGAAGTGAATTCATCCTTAACCTCTTCCAAAAGGGTATTTATTTGACAACAGGAAAGTCAACTTGGCTAATGTGGTATTTCAATGTCAATTTCAGGGTAAAGGCTTTTAGTCTCTTGTTGATACCAGTTCACCCCATCTCTCCCACATATAAATTCCTTAGGACTAACAGCTCATATTTGCATAACATTGTCCAGAATCAGGGGGAAGTTTGTGGCCTTATAATGAAGATGTCAACTGAGTTACCTAGAATGAAAGCATGTCCTTAACCTAATTAGTCCAGCATGATAAGGAACTGAACCAAGTCCCCCTCTCAGTCAGAGTAACAATAACAATTCAAAAAGAATCCAGTACTTCTAGACATTGTTAGGTCACCTGGAGAGTTCTGTCCCAGTGAATGGATTTTTGTACTGGAACTGGCTAGGAAGTCATGTGTTTTTTGCATTGTGGCTTAAATAAAATATATCAATTATTTTTAAAAGCTATAGAATTGCTGTCACATGTTGGGTACTCCAGGAAATAGAGTCTCTGAGATTTGTATGCTGAAGGTTTATTGTTGAGTGTTCCTAACATTAAGTTTCGAGTTATAAGGGAAGCAAGATTAAGCAGAGGGAGAAATTGATATAAGGAGTCCAGGTCTTCACCCCTACCTCCACCCCCATTGACTGGTCATAAGTCAGCTATGAGCCCTCTGCAGCCAACACTCCCAGCAGTTTAAGGTCAAGAGTCTTGATCCTGAAGTGGGACCTGGGTAGTGGTACTCCACATTATCTGCTGCAGTTGCCAGCTAGCCCTTTTACTTTCCAAGGTCTTCACATTTACTATTCCATTTTACCTACCAAGTAGCCTGTGAGATAGACAGGGCTAGGCCAGGATCATTCTTCCACATTGATGCACAACTAACACGTAGGAAAATCTAAGTCCCAGAGTCACCCAATACTTGTCTCTGGCTCCCACCCAGAACGATCTCTGCTCAAAATATTGTGTTCATTTTCTCTTACATCTTGAGTTTATCAAGTGTAGAATATAAGAACTAAAAAAGATAAGGAAGACCAAGTAGTCTACCCACCTCACTTTAAAAGTAAGAAAATAGTTTCAGAGATGGGGATGGTTTCACCCAAATCAAGCTGCAAGTCTGTGGCAGAGCCCAGCCTTTTGACTAGATTCTCTGCACTCACAAGCCAGTTTTCGTGACCTCTGATGTACTGGGCACGGTGTACCACATAGAAGCTACAGACATGAGCAGGTTACAGGCCCTGCCCTAGAGGATTTTACAATCCAGTCGGTTTCTTCAGACCACTTTAATAGTTTCATTGAGACAAGTAGAGTGAAACTTTCTGTTCTAAGCTTTCTCTATCCTGTTACTTCATAGAGTCTAAATCCAGAAGAAAATAGCCTATGGTTGCTTCAGAATGGCTGATTTGTATTTTCCTGTGTTCTAAACTGCCATCAATCAGATGCTTACGGTGCTCCATGCAGACATACCCAGATGACTCTTCCATTGACTCTCCCCAACCAAGATTCACTTCCAAACCAGTGTCACGGTAGAGATTACTAAGAATACAGATTACTTTCTTTTTCTCATTCTCTTTAAATGACGTTACTGTGTTTGTGAACCTTCATTCTGTTTCTCAGACACAGAAATCATAGCTGTGTGGGGCAGAGGGGGTAGATTTAGGTTTATGAAGTCATAGATCTATCCTTCCCAGTGCTATTCCCACCGGTAGGATGAAAGTGAATCACGTCTACTTGGGGCAGGCAGAGGACATTTGCCTTTATATTATTCAGCTCTTGTCACCGAAGTGTCTGAATCAAAATGCGTTGTACCTCTCGTGTTCTCACTCTGCAGACCAACTGATGACAGTTGGTCACTGTTTATAGCTCCTTTTCTGTCCCTTCTATTGGAGTGGTTAGTCCTCATCACTACTTAATAAATCAATTGAACAAGGCAGACCTAATAAAACATTTTCTCCACTTCCCAAGTTTCTCAGAGAGCTCCCTACAGGGGTAGAAATTGTACACATGCCTTACCTCAAAAAGGAGGCCCCAGAACTGCTAAAACACTAAGAAATACTCATGGGAGCATAGACCTTAAAAGAAATTAGACTGCAAGTCAGAAAATAACTTTAATGCCAAGGAAAAAGGATCAGTTCATTTTGTCATTCTCCTTGCTCTGGCTCCATAGACTCCTTCCTGTGACTTTGAAATGGCAGGGAGGAGCAGGCTGTGTTTCTAGGCTGACTGTTCACATGGGAAAGCGTCTCTCATACTGGCAGCTCCCTCTCAGATCTGGAGGGATGCTAGTGTCCTTTCAGTCTGGGAGTAAATGGGAAACAATAATTTATATCTGGTTCATTGCCTCTACTGATTCCATCACCTTCTTCCTTACAGTCACAGGGCAGTTGCATCATCATCAGATCCATTGGGACCCAAGGTTGCTTTTAAAGAACCTGCAAAATAAATACATAATGAGGATGGGTGACGTTATTAGCTATGGTTGGGTAGGGAAAGAAGAGTCTGGGCCTTCGAGAGTATCTCCTTTCTGATTAAGGAGATAGAGCCTGAAAGGAGGAGGAAGGAGAAGGAAGGAACCAGGGGAAAAATGCACCTTCTCTGCTGAGGGGCATCCTTTGCTGTTATTCATGTTGATGTTCTTCATCGAGATAAGAGTGATGCTCTCTTTCTCTCCATTGGCTGTGGAACCGCTGGGGAAGGAAGGGAACATGGGTTTTAGAGAGAAGAAGCCACAGGGCATTGAGGGTCAAGGAATTGTTGGGGGGAGTATTGAAACTTAGACCTTTGTTTTGAGAAGCCTTTATTTTGGTGGTAGACTGTCATCAAATGAGTATGTGCTTTGAAGCCCAAAAGACTTGTGTTTAAATCTTAGTTTTAAATCTTACTACTTGTGTGACCTGGACCAAGTTAAAACCTCCCCTGCATACTAAGTTGCTTCAGTCGTATCTGATTCTTTGTGACCCTGTGGAGTGTAGCCCACTAGGCTCCTCTGTCCATGGGATTCTCCAAGCAAAAATGCTGGAGTGGGTTGCCATTTCCTCCTCTAGGGGATTTTCCCGACTCAGGGATCAAACACATGTCTCATGTCTCCTGCATTGGTAGGCAGGTTCTTCACCTCTAGCACCACAACTTCTCTTAAGTCTTATTTTTTTAATGTAGATATTTCTGCATTAAAATGTAGAATGCAGAATGTGTAAAATGCAGAAATATCTGCCTTGAAGAACTCTAAGGACTTGACATAATATTCAGTTCAGTTCAGTCGCTCAGTTGTGTCCGACTCTTTGCAACCTCATGAATTGCAGCACGCCAGGCCTCCCTGTCCATCACCAACTCCAGGTATTACAAAATACCTAAGATAGTGCTTGACACATACAAGGTGTTTAGAAAGTGGTTCCTTAAATACGTACCCTCTGTTTAAGGAGTATATTAGAATCTGAATTCCTTCGCTTTTCATGAAGAGGCTAATAAAGGCTTAGCCTTGGGGATAAAGGATTCCTTGGGGGTAAAGTCCATCTCCTCTCGCCTGACAGTTTCCTTTCAGTTCCACCCCTATCCTGTCCACCCCCAGCCCTGGCCTCAGTGAGGCTGTCAGGA
>NW_011494863.1:621204-622406 GCF_000754665.1 Bison bison bison
GTGTGTGTGTGTGTTGGGGGGGGGTGGTGTGGGGTGTGGGTGTGTGTATGTGTGTATAAAAAGCAGGAAGCATTGGTTCCCTCTTGGAGTGGAGGAGTAAGAGGTCAGTAAATGATTCTTTCCTTGCACTTCTAATAGTCTTACCTTTCAGAGAGCCCCGAACTCCCAGGTTTCTGGGGATCTGTAAAAACCCAAAGGCACAGGTTAGAGGCCACAGGCTGTAACTCAGAAGGCCAATTGGCCCTTCAAAGCCCACCTAAGTGGACCACCCCCGCCCCATTTCTCATTTCTCCTGCGTGCTGTTCCTTCCCTCAATTCTGGGCTGGGTGCCATGCCTAGAGTCTGGCTGTGGGTCCCTCATCAAAGAGAGGCAAAGCGGGCCCTGAGAGTCAGGGCATGTACCTTCAGACTCCTTGTTCTTCCGACACTTAAACCTTAGACTGACCACACTGACCAGGACAATCACCACAACCACTAGGATGGCAATGAAGCTGATAACACCTGAACAGGGAGAAGAGTGGGGTGAGGGAAAGGCAGAGGCAGGGACAAAAGAGGGCAACAGGAGTCCAGATTCCCTTCCCAGCTGAGTGCTGTTTATACAGGTTCTGGGAGCAAAGTGAATTCCCCTTCACTCCCAAATGAATGCGCTCTCAGCCTGTATCCCTGGCCAAAGTGACTTCCACAGCCCACCCCATCCTCTCTTAAGAACATGGAGTCCAGCAGAGTCCAAAAGAGCTGAGTGGAGGGCCAATGGAGGCTCCTTCCCCACCAGCATCTTCTTCATCAGTCAACCCTCCTGAAACAAATGGGCAAGATTTGAACTTTTGTTCCCAGACCCAGAGTTCAAGTCAGTTCAGGCATGAGCCTCCCATCCGCCACTCCCCACCTTCTCCCTCTCACCAAATGCAGCCACAGTGAGCACCGTCTCTGACGTGGGGCTGGGTGGGACAGTGGAGTCTGCTGTCGTCCTAAAACTCATGTTGGGTGATGTGGAAGTAACATTGTGAGAGGTGTCTAGAAAGGAGCAGGGAGGGATGGAGGTATCAGTGGAGGGACTGACTCAGCCTACATGAGAAAGCCAGTCCCTTCCCACTTCCCCCAGGTAGAGGACTGAGGAGAGAACTCCCACAAGAGACACCCTCCCACCCTCCAGAACTGGGAGACATGGGATCACGGGAAGAGCACTGTGGTTGCTCATGTTC
>NW_011494863.1:622506-634974 GCF_000754665.1 Bison bison bison
TTGCTCATGTTCCTAGTTCCAGAGGACTTCAGAAAGTTCAGGATGCTTCCCCTCATTATGCTTTTCCCACCACACCCGTGGGGCCCAGAGGAGGGCTGCAGAGATAGGGAGTCAGACTGGGCTCCTAAAACAAAACACAGGGAGCCATCTGTGTTTTGCCAAATGTTGAACTGGGAGGAAGGAAGGGCACTGGAAGTTTGTCCCCAGGCACTGACCTAAGAAGTCAGGCTGCCAGTTAATGGACACACGTTTCTGATGCTCTCATAATGCAGTACTGTTGCCCATCTCTGCCCAGCTTCAACACATTTACTGTAGGCCTGATTGCAATTCCACAATTCCACTTCCTTATCCTTACCCCCCGCCCCACCAAATAAGGTGGGAAGTATTAAAAAACTCGAAGAGCAGAGGGCTGGGACAAGAGAAAGGGTCAGGGCTCTCTGCTCTGTGAGCACAGACAGGACATACCTCCACTCATGCTGTCGCTGCTCCTGCCACTGCTCGGAACATCAGCGCCTGCACCATAAAACAGGGCCCAGATGGAAGGCACCCACCCACTCCTGGTTTTCTCCCATATTGCCAGGTGAAGGCCAACCTGCCCTGAGAAGCGTGTAGCCCTTTCCCAACCCTTTATGCCTTCCTTTCCATCATTTTGCATTTTCTTACCCCCGCTCCCCGCCACTTATCCCATCTATGTCTTTATTAATTCTGAGTCCAGGCTCCTTTTACCTTCACTGTGACCCATTCCTAGCTCCATTCTCCCCACCCTCAGCCCCAGGAAGCTCTAGTTGTCTCCCAAAGCACGGTACCACTGGTGTGGACCCTGGTGTGAACCCTCATTGTGGGGCAGGACCCTGGGCCTCCTGAACAAGGAAGAAGGAATTCAGTCAGACATGACCCGGTGTTTTTCCACCCCCGGCCCTGGGTACTCACTGAGTCCTGACGTGTGTTTCTGTGACTGGGACCAAGTCGGTCCCGGAGAGGACGGCAAGTGATCAGCCACGGTGCTTGAACTCAGAGTCACGGCTTCCGTGGAGAACTGTGAGGGCGTCTCTGATGCTGCTGCAGATTAGGAAGCGCATGTGGCCTGCTTAGGGCCTCAGCCAGCATGTGACCAGCGAGGCCCTTTAGTCCCAAACCTGCCTTCAGTTCCTCTGGGCCTTTACCTTTGCAGTGCCCTCTGTCTGCGGTATGCCCTACCGCCCTCCAACCCACAGCCTCCATCTGACTGACTTCTTTTTGGGCCTCAGCTTCAGAGACCACTCAGTCTGGGATGTCTGGCCCTACATCTGAAGGGGTTGATGTTGCCTGGGTTCCCATAGCACCTTTGGCTTATGCCCATCGTGACCCTTCCCCGCCTCCTAACTGTCAATGTGGGGTCCTATTTACTTGTCTGGTCCCCTACTACTCTGTATTGTCCTTTAGAGCAGACTCCGTGTCTGCCTCCTTGTTGGACCCTGTCTGGATGACATCTATAACCTGAGCAGCGGGGTACCTGTGGTCCAGGTGCCGGACAGAGGGCTTAAGCTGTTGGCCTCTGTGGAAGGACCTGCAAATATAGGCGGAGGGCAGTTGGAGGCTGGGCAGGTTTGGTGATGCCACCACGCTCCCTAGCCCACCCAAGAACCCTTGGGCTCCAAGCAGGTCTAAGGGCTGGGGAGAGGGCAAGGGGCAGGCTTGGCCACTCAGCAGCCACACTCACTTGTTTCAGGGGAAGCTGGCTGTGTGGTTGAACTTTGACTGCTGAAGGCTCCTGAAACAGATCATCTGAGACTGAGGGTCCACTGCCTCTGACTGCTCTGTCTCCCTCTCTTCTTCGCTAAGCTGGTGTTTTCTAGACTTTTCTCCCTACCCCATCCACCACCCAATCATCCATCTCTCTCCACTCTCAAGGCATGTGAGAGATTACTGCAAAACGGGCCTGGAGCTCTTCTTTCCTAAGCACCCAGCCCTGAATGACGCAGCTGGAAGCTGCGGCCGGCAAGAGAAAGGCGAACATACAGACTAGCTTGGTGAGCTTTCTGCCCAGTGCGCACCCTGGAGAGGAACCCAGGCCTTTTGGCTTCCAGCCCCCTGTGCTAGAAGGCAGACAGCCTGGCAGAGGGCTAGAGGATGTGACTCCAGCTCGTGGTGCCGGCTTCCTCTGTGACTCAGTCGCACTGTCACCACCACTTCATGGTTCAGTGTCCCAAAGTCCTTTCCGGTCTCTTCAACCCCACATGGGTTACATACAAACCTGACATGAATCCAGGGGAAGGTTGTTTCAAATTAGCAATATGTCCGAGGACAGAGGGCCAGTGACAGGACACGTCTAGACAAAGACCCAGAACTCAGGCCTCTCATTTAGGTCTCCCTACAGTGCTGCAGAGCCATTCCTTTTCTGTGAATGCTGTCATCCTGGCCTTGCCCCAAGGGAAGGGGATGAAAAGATGTGGTGAATAAGATGGAGTTAGGGGCTGGGCTTGGTGTCTGGGCTGTCTCTCTGTCCCTCCTGCTGGAGGGCAGGCCTACAAAGGAAGCAAGTTCTGAGGTACACACGGGAAGCAAGGAAATTCTAGAATGAGCAACCAGTGTACTCTAACAGGTATAGGCTACTTTGGAAATGGTCACTGTTGGCCAAACCCAGGGAGGAGCAATTATCAGGAGGCCCCGGTCACAAGCCCTCGTTCCCTTTTCTGTACGTACACGTGTGTGCTTGTGGGCCTCCACGTAGAGGCCGTGTGTGCTGGTGTGCCCATACATGTGTCCCCTGTGTGTGTGGAACCTCTTTGCTCATTTTCCACAATGAAATCATTCCTGAAACCTGTGAACAATGTGAAAGGAAAACATCGTGGGGAAGTGGAGCCGCCCAGCTGGGTTCCCGTCCTCCACTGGCTGGGCAGGGACTGCAGCCACTGGCCTGGCCTCCTGCTCCCTCGGCCCCTCGTCAATAGGGAAGCACCAGGCCTGGAAGCCCCGGGGCCCAGGTGAACAGAGGCGGCTAAGGGCCAGGGGCCCGCCCAGCCTGGGACAGCCTGCTGGTCTGTTTATTTTCTTTAACCACTGCCTTTTTCCGTGAGGCTATCACTCAGATGGAGAGGAATTAATTGCTTCCAAGCCCAAGCTTGCCCAAAGACTGGGCCACGTTTTTCCAGGTCACCATCTCTCATAGCCCCATTCCCTCCTTGGGTGGGGGTGTCAAGTGGGGAGCTAAAGCTTCTAGGTGCCCCAGCCTAGAGAGAACTCTTCCCAGCTGACCCTGGGCGAACCCTTTCAATCTGAGGCATGTCTATCAGTAATTGATAGACATATATCAGATAGATCAATCTATCAGTTATTGATCAAGCATATCTAAGGTACCATCTTAGTTCTAGAAAGTTATAACTTTGGTTTTTAGTGGGAAGGCACAGTTCACTGCCTTCTTGCACTTTTCTAGAAGCAAAACTAGTTAGAAGGAGTTTCAAAGTCACAAGCTCCAACTAGCAGTGACCTGCTCTCTCTTTGTCTACCGTCTCCCCTCCTCCAACCAGAACACTGTGTCAACAGTGGATTCCTCACTGAGGAGAGGAGGGACTTGGGGAGCTTGTGTTCCTACAGGCGGAGGTGCCTCAGGCCACTGGGCATGCAGAACTGGAAGAACACTGACCACAGGGATTTCTTATTTTCTTGTGTCCTCTCCCTTATTCCTACCTGCTTCATTCCCTTCTAGCCTCTCTCCTCTCTGTCTTGACCACCACCACACTATGTTCCTCAGCAGCAGAGTTAAGTAGTTAAAATCATGGATTTTGTAGACTGATGGTCTTGGGTTCAAGCCCTGATTCTGTCACTTACTGTCTGACCTGGGCCTCAGTTTTCTTTAAAATGCAAGTGATTTTAGTAGCCCACAAGTGGTTGTGAGGATAAGAAAATGCACACAAAGCACTTAACATAGTTCCTGACAGCTCATGCTCAAGAAATTCTGGACATTTTAATTTTTGCCCCTTCTCTTTAATCCTCTAAGTTTCAAGTCTGCCCTGAATCTGTGTCTCCACAGTCAAGTCTCTCTGTGAGCCTGAATATCCTCGAAAGATTCTCCAATCCAACAAAGAAGACAAGAGTGAGCGCTCTGAGATCCTGGGAGGAGCGGTTAGGATACTCAAAGGTGCTCATGGTTCAGGCAGAAAAACTAAGGACATTCCCAGCCCTGGTGCTTGCTTGGGGCAGGAAGGCAGGTGGGGAAGCTGGGAGAAGCCTAGCTTTGTGAAAATGTCCCCTCATGAGTCTCACTTTTTCATTTCCTCCTCTGCCATTTCTGCAGTTTCTACAACCACCTAGTCCCCGAGCCTCAGGTCAAGTGAGTGACTCTGTCCTCCTGGGAGGGGGTCGGCAGGCATAGGATTGGGATGATCAGAGTTTTACACTCAGTCTTTGGGCTTTCAGAGACATGTCTGACCTCTCCAGGAGACAGACTGTTGGAGTACTCAGGCCCTCTCACCCACCACCAAAAAAAAACCATCCTCCCTCCCCTCCCCATCCAAATACTCTAGAACTTCCTTCTGCTGCTTTGAGCACATGCTCCTAAATCCTCGGCGGAGGGCTTGTGGAGGGTGGAGTGGGGGTGGGGAGGGGATGACCAAAGGGAAGTTTCTGCCCTGTGAGTCAGAATCTCCTGGATTTCTCATGATTCCCAGCAATTGCTCCCTAATTAGAAGACCCCTTATGAGCTACCTCGTAAGTCATAAGCTACCAGAGCCCTGAGATGTGTTGTTCCCAAGTCATTTCTTTTGGGGATGATTTCATCTGGCCCCCTAGATGAAATGTGTACAGTTTCTTAGGCAAATAGTTCTTTCTATCTAACCTGAGTCTTCATTGCTGTGATTTGACTGTAAAGTCAATAATTGGAGATCCTAGGTTGTTATTCCTCATATGAAAGAAGAAAAAAGATCACCTGTGAAGCCCAAGGTACAGACCATTTTGTGCTAGGACAGCCTGGGGGGAGCTTTCCAGCTTGAACCTCACACCAAGACAGTCACTTCCCACATTTCAGGGGGCCAGCCTCTCTGGGGGGCCCAGTTCTCCCTGGAAAGTTTCCCACCAAAGCATTTAAGAATATCTCTATTTTACTGCTGCCTGGGAATGACCAGCTCCCCATCCAAGTAATCCGCTTCATGACAAGGCTCTGGAATTTCCCTCCGGGAGAGTGAAGCCCTGGATGGAGAGCCTGCGTGCTGTGCGTGTCCCAAAGGAGGGACAGGCGCCCAGAACTGCTGGCCACTGGAGAAGAACTGCTGAAGGATGGTGGTGGGTGCCTCTTACCTTGGAGCAGGAGGAAGCCCAGGATGGCCCAGCGCAGCTGCGTTTCTCTGACACTCCCCATGTCAGCTTGGTCTGCAACCGGCAGGCAGCCTCTGAGTGGAAGCTCTGTCCATAGTGGAGAAGAGAGAGGGACTGCTGGGGCGGGTAACGATGGGGGTGGGGGCTGGCTCTCCAGGAGCTTCCTGTCAAAGAATAGAAGGAAACAGATTGGGACTGGCTCCAGGGGCCCTGCTCAGTCAGGCAGCCCAGCTGAGGATGTAAGGCCCAAACAGCGCAGCGCCTGCGCCCAGGCTCCTTGTGGCCTTGGCTAGGGCCACGTGGTCTCCGCCAGGACCTGGGCACAAAAGCCAGTGATGGCGACCTGGCCCCGCACCCCCTCTCTTCCCCTCTGCAGGGGTCCATCTATCCCTCCACACACCACCCAGAGGTTTTCTTGGAGTATCACTCTGTCTCACTGAGCCCTAAAGCTCAGCCGCCCACCCTCTGTAGACTCTGAATCCTCTACGCACCTCTCCCTCCTCAGGCCTCCAGATCCAGCTGGGACTCCTTGCATCTTTCAGGGAGGTATTACAACATTCTTGTTACTCTGCATAGAAAAACTAAAGGACCACGTTCTAAGCATCCCTCCCTCAGCCCTCCCCTCGTGTTGGGGTCCAGTGTTCCCTGTGCTCCAGCAGCACCCTGTCCTTAGCGTCCAGCCAGCCAGTTGTACTCACTCTGCAGGTCAAGTCAGAAACCCAGTGACCAGAGCTTAAGTGAGCTTGGAGGTTGAGTGGAGTCCCTAAAAATCAGCATGTGTAGCAGCTGGGCTGAGAGACAAGAAATCAGGAGGTTTACCTTCTGGGATCAGATCACAGGGTGAGAGGAGTTCCTAGGGGGTCTCCTGGTCTCCAAACTAGAATAAAGGGTGGTGGCTGCACAGTGAGGAACAGATTGAGGGATGGCTGGTCCTATGGAGTTAGTTGGGAACCAAAAGTTATCCTTTATAAACTGTTTCCAGGGGCACTTCCCTGGTGGTCCAGTGGCTAAGACCCTATGTTCCCAGTGCAGGGGGCCTGGGTTCAATCCCTGGTCGGGGAACTAGATCCCACATGGTGCAACTAAGACCTGGCCCAGCCAAATAAATACATTAAAAAAAAAACTGTTTCCAGAGAGAGGCAAAATTAGTGGGCACTTCTTGTAACTCAGAAGCATTAAAGCACACACATTCACAAATGAAGTTATAGACAAATGCAAACAGACATAACAGAATTCATACTTGTAAAAACCAAAGAAGAAAAAGCACAAAGAGAGAAGAATGCCTTGCATGGGAATGATAAATATCAAATTCAACAAGATGATTATCCCTAGGGTGAGAAGGAGGGAAGGGGTAAGGAGTGAAGCTTCCATTTGTAATGTTTTCGTTCTTAAAATTCTTTGAAATAAATGTGACAGACTATTGAGATGAACAGAACTGGTGACTGGACCAGAGAGACTTAGTATATTATAGTCTGTACTTTTCAGTGTGCTTGAGAAATTGCTTTAAAAAAAAAATCAAAGGATAATGACTTCAGGGAATCAGTTGGGATGTACAGCCGGCAGGCTTGGGGGCGGGGGCGGGGTTAGAGCAAGTGCTTGGGATCCGGTGAAGGAGAGATGAGCAGGCAGACTCAAGCTCCTGAAGGTGGCAGGGGACGTGAAAGGAGGGGCCTAGGAGTAAGATCAAAGCACTGTCAGAGTTGAGGGCCGGGCCCAGGGTAGTCCAGATGTTCAAGGAAGTGAAAGCGCGGGAGAGAGCGGTGAGGGTGTGTGCGCAGAGGGTGTGTGCCCTGTAAGCCCCATAGACGTGGCAGCTCCGGGTAGGGACCCAGCTGAGGCAACCGGCTCTCCTTTGCCCGGCTGGCCGCCAGTCCCAAGAGAGCCTTGCACAGCCGGACAATGCATCAGGTAGATTCTCAGCTCACCCCCTTCTGCCAGGCTGGTGAGACTCCCGCAATCAAGGGCTCCAAGTCTTGCACCAGCCTCTGCTTCCCTTTTCCCCCTGTACATCCGGAACTGCTTCCCCACCCCCTACCCTGGGAGCTCTGTGGCCAGGGCCCTAGAGAGCGCAAGACTTTCAAGCAGGGGAGGTGAGGTAGGTATTAAGCTTTAAAGATGCCAAAGGACAGGTGCTGGGGATGGGTGGGGTGGACAATGTGACTCAGGAACTAAAGGGAGTGGGTTTTTACTGGCCAACCCCCCCTGGACCCCAGTTGCCTACCCATGGGGATGGCCAGGCTGAGGCTTAGAGTTAGGGGAGGGTCTCCATCCCAAGGGCTGCTCCTTATGGTCCAGCTGGGGAAGGGAAGACCAGGGGGAGAGCTTCTTGAGCCTGTGATAACCTTGCCAGCTCTGGGGCCTATGGTTTGGAGATTTGCTACCTTGATAGTAAACCCCATCACCACCCAATACTTAGCAGGGTAGAGACAGACAGAGGTAGGGATCATGACCCCCAGCTTTAGGCAGAAGAATGCTGGGACCCTGAAAGAGATAGAGGCTGGCAGGGGGTCTCCTTAGTCCATCTTGGACGGAACCAGGAATCCCCTGTGAGTGTTCCATAACCTACAGCGCCCACCACAACCTGATCCGGAAGTGGATATTATGGGGTGAGGTATAGATCTTACCTCCCCCAAGCCTCTGGGGTTCATGCCTCCTCTTCCTCTCTCCCTCCCCTGGAGTCCAGCCTTCTTCCTACCATGTGGGTGGGGAGTAGTGGGAACCTAAGAAGCTGGACACAATGACTCCCTTTTCCCGGGACTGAAAGGAATAGTTGCTCACTGACCCCTGGCCAAGACAAGGGAGAGCAGTCCAAAATGTGCTAGGACTCCTGACCCAAGACATTAGATGTATTTAGGAATTTTGCTAGAGACCTGGGAAGAGAGATCAGTGGGAGAGGACTTGGTGGGGGAAGGAAGGATAAACTTTATATGCTAGGCTGTAATAAAGCCCCTCTCTTTGTCCCTTTCTGAATGACTTTGTCTCCTGATCTCTGTTTTGTCCCCTCTGTTCTCTGTATTTATCTTCATTTCTATCTCTTTATCTCTCTCTCTCCTTGTATCTTCCTCATTTTCTCTGTATCCCCTTGTCTCTTTCTTTCATTCTATCTATTGCTATGTATTTATCTCTATGTTTTTCTGTCTCTGCCATCTCTTTCTATTTCACCATGTCTTTACTGTCTCTCTGTCTCTGTCTGTTTGTCCCTCTCTCAGTTCCCTTTGGGTGTCTATCTCTCTCTAGCTTGGTCTTTCTCTGTGTGTACATGCCCATGTCACCCTCTCCCTCTACCGCTTCCCTCGCAGGCTGGCCACCATCCATGGCTTTCTCCAACTGTCAATGGCTCAGCAGGGCAGGAGCCCCAGAAGCAGCTTCCAGAGGTGCTGGGTGGGGCCTGGGACCCTCGTCCGGTGGTCGGGCTGCCCCTGCTTACCATCATCGTCGCTGTCTTTGTCTTGCTGGCAGTCTGTATCGTGGTGGCGGTCCACTTTGGGCCAAGGCTGCACAAAGGCCATGCCACTCTCACCACAGAGCCACCATCCCCAAAGCCAGAGGGCGGCATCTACCTCATCCGCTGGCGCATGCTGGGCCATCAGGACAGTCACGAAGACCCCCAGCAGAAACCTCCGGGCCCTGACTCCCGCCCCGTGCCAGATGGGCCCAGGTTCAGCATCAATGAAGTCACGTTTCTGTAGGAGGGAGACTTTGGAAAGTTGGCCTCAGCTGTGTCAGAACAAGAAACTGGACAGAATAGTGCATGCTAAGTTGCTTCAGTCGTGTCGACTCTGCGACCCTATGGACTATCACCCACTAGGCTCCTTTTTCCACGGGATCCTCCAGGCAAGAATACTGGAGTGGGTTGCCATGCCCTCCACCAGGGGATCTTCCCAACCTGGGGAATGAACTCGAGACTGCCTATGTCTCCTGAGTTACAGGTGGGTTCTTTACACACTGAGCCACCTGGGAAGCCCGGACAGAGAAGTAGGGCAAAAGCAAACCGGGGCTTGGGCCTCAGAGCTTCAGAAGGGCACAGCTGGACTCACTGGAGTTGCCCTCTCAGCAGAGTATTTGTAGAAGAAGCCCTGTGAGGACCAAAATAATAGAAGAAACTTGAGAGCCCTGCCCAGAAACACGCTGCTGTGAGCGTTCCCAGTGCCCAAAGCCACCCTAACAAACCTACCCCCTCCTCTTCAGGAAGCATCAGACCCCTGAACCTCCTCCTCTGAATTCCTACTCCCTCCTCCACTCCTTATCTCCCCTTTTGGTGTCAAAGTGAGTTCAGCTGGGGAGATTCCACCATCCACCCCACCCTTGTGTAAGGATGTCAGAGGTTCCTGGTGGAGGCCCTGTCCCCATAGCCCCCAGGTCCTGTGAGGGCAACCAGAGAGAGCCAAGTCAAAGAACCTAGGGGTCTGCCTTCTCTGGGACTGAGGAAAGGAAGGCAGATCCACTGCCCTTCACTAACTGAGCTTTGGCTGTCAGGTCCCCGGCCTTGCCAACTTCCAAGGGCCCTAAAAGCCCTAAGCACCACTTGCATGTGTGCACGCTAAGTCGGTTCAGTCATGTTCAACTCTTTGCAACCTGATGGACTCTAGCCCTCCAGGCTCCTCTGTCCATGGGATTTCCCAGGCAAGAATACTGGAGTGGGCTGCCAAGCCCTCCTTCAGGATATCTTCCCGACCTAGGGATCGATATCTGTTATGTCTGTTAGGTCTCCTGCGTTGGCAGGAGGGTTCTTTACTACTGATGCCATCTAGGGAGCCCACTTGTAGATTCCCAAGTTGTTTTTGAATTACCTCCACCATCTTGGGGCAAGACTCTATCTCACTTTCCCAGGATTGGGTAGGGGAAATTGGGGGGCTTTCATTACCTCCCACTTTCTGTGTGAGTTGGCCTGTTGGAACCAGTCTAGAAGTTACCACAGGACATTTCCCAGATCCAGAACCTTCCAGCTGGTAGGAAAACAGGAAAGGAAAAGGAGGTCTGTGGAGGTTGTCTGGGGAAATGAAGGAGTGGAGGTTCCTGCAGAAGGAGGGACATGGAGGTTGGGAAGATGCAGGAGGCAGGGAAGGCAGAGCTGAGCCTCTCAATGGCTCTCTGGAAAGGCTTCCCTTCCTTGGACACCCTTGAACTTCACTTGACTTGTGCAGTCAAGAACATGCAGACAGACATTTGTGGAGGGACTTCTGGACTTTACTCTGGGGAACGCCTGAGTGCAACAAGTCAACCTTGGGGACTGCCCTCGGAAATACCCCAGCACAATCAAGGACTCTGGAAAATAACAGATGAAGAGGAGCAGAGACTAATGTGTACAGAGGACTGGCCTCCACTGGGATTGGTAAGAGGCAGCTATAATGTTAATAGTTGCTCCTTCTTGTGGGCCCATTATGTGCTGGGCTCCAGGCTCATCTGTGGACCTACAGATATTGTAATGTTTACTCCTCATACAGCCTTAGGAGGAGGAGGAGCCACTGTTATCCCCATTTACATTTGGGGATATCAAGACCGCAGCAGGACCCAGGTACTAAGTGGTAGAGTCAGGCCTTGAACCTGGGACTGGCAGACTTCACAGTCTGGGCACCATGTTGGGGGCTGGGTGGGTAGGTAAAGATCTTATTGGGCTGATTTTTAGGTGTTGGAGTGACTGATGTGATGTTGGGGGATCCTCAGGGGCAGAATGGCTGGCACAGTGGGGGAGGGGTGGGGACTGTTTCCCCTTCACTCCCTTGGCTCTGTCATCCTTGGGGGCAGTGGGTTGCTTCTGACAAATGTGTGTCTCTGTGGAGTTTTTTTCCATAGTAATGCTGTACTCAGAAATTCATATTGAGCATTTGTGATAAAAACAAAGATGGGAGAGAGGGAATAAGTCTTGGGTGGAATGGATGGAAGTGGCAGAAATAGGCTGTCTGGCCTCCCAGATGGGGGCAACTTTGCCCCCACAGTGGTTGCCGCAGTGGATCAGTTCTAACAATGATGGCACAAAGTGTGGCAGGTGAGTAGCCAGCTGTGTTGTCCAAGATCTCCAGAGTATATCCCATCACCTCACACAAACTCTCCTCCGCCTTATTCAGGGGAGTCTCATCCGGGGACATTTATTCAGTAGCCACTGCTTCTTTGAGTAGTCCCTTTGCCCAGGACACAGCTGTGTTTACTCCTTATGGCATCTCTGTGCTGGCTCAGGTCCCTCCCTCTCCCCCAAGTCACCCACTGAAGACAGGACATTGAACGGCCAGGTGAAGTGGGATGCTTCCCAGCTCCATGCTCTCAGCCTGACTGGTGGGCTCTGTCTACATTGAAATGATGGCCACTATCCTACGGCCCTGAGCTAGTACGAGGAGGCATGTAAGGAACTGTGTGCAAGCAGATTCGGACACTGTAATAAAGGGCAACCGCTGTATCAGAGACTGGCCAGAAAAAGATGGCATACTCAAATAAATAACCTGAAGAGTGTTTAAAAAGGGGACTACTTAAGAACTTCCCTGTTAGTCCAGTGGTTAACACTCTGTTCTTCCACTGTATGGGACTCAGGTTCAATCCTGGGTCAGCGAACTAAAATCCCACATGCCGTGTGATGCAGCCAAAACATTTTTTTTTATTTGTAATTTAAAAAAATTTTAATAAAAATTAAAGGGGATTATTTAGAAAGGGCAGGTATAAGGAAACTACAAGTGAGAGGGAGCATTCCAGGTGAGCATCAGTGAGATGGCAGTACCATCGTCAGGCCTGAAGAGGGATGGGGAGGAGCAAGTTAATGAAACCTGGAGATAGACAGGGTTACTGAAAGGATCCTTTAGGTCTAGAGATGAAGAGAGCCCACAGTGACCTTGAAACTCCTGGGAGGGACATGGGAGAATAAATATCCCAGCCTCACCCCCCTCCACTCCCTTCTCTCACTGCGGCTTCCCATTGTCTGAATGTGACCAGAAGTCAGAGGGCGAGGGTGCCTGTTGATGCCATCCTAGGACAGAGGAGAGGTGGAGGGTAGGTCTGAGCATCCAATGGAGGACACCTGGAAGATCCCTTAAATTTACCTTATTTATAATAAGTAAATATGACCTTATAATAAGTTTACATTTTTTATTTTTTTAAGGATTTTTTCATTTATTTATTATTATTTTGGCTGTGCTGGGTCCTTGTTGCTGCATACACGCTTTGTCTGGTTGCAGAGAGCAGGGGCTATTCTTT
>NW_011494863.1:635090-644420 GCF_000754665.1 Bison bison bison
CAGGTGCATGGGCTTCTCATTGCGGTGGCTTCTCTTGTTGCAGAGCACAGGCTCTAGGCATGGCCTTCAGTAGTTGTGGCACACATGCTCAATAGTTGTGGCTCACGGGCTCTGGAGCACAGGCTCAGTAGTTGTGGAGTACAGGCTTAGCTGCTCTGAAGCATGTGGAATCTTCCCACACCAGGGATCAAACTCACATCCCCGACGTTGGCAGATGGATTCTTAACCACTGGGCTACCAGGGAAGCCCCTGACCTGGCATTTAGAGTTTGCAGAAAACCTATACAGCCATACTACTCATAACTACCCTGTGAGGTATATAGGGCAATGATTATAATCCCATTTCATAGATGAGGACACTGAGGCTCAGAGAGGTAAAACAACTTGCCCAAGGTCACAGGATTCATCTTGAAATGTCAAGTCCAAGGACCTTCTCTGAGAGGGCAGAAATCTTTTTATTATAGCATGTTGAGCCACAAAGAATTCAGGTTTATCTATCCAGTTTTACCATTTTGTATGGTGTTCTGTGGTAAGTATTTTTGTAAAATAAAGAAAAAAAAAACAATAATAAACCAAGGACAATCAATGCT
Source organism: Bison bison bison (assembly GCF_000754665.1). Classification (NCBI taxonomy): domain Eukaryota; kingdom Metazoa; phylum Chordata; class Mammalia; order Artiodactyla; family Bovidae; genus Bison; species Bison bison. Next base: position 635,680 of record NW_011494863.1, read on the forward strand.
TATTAAACTCTAAAATATTATTTTCTACTAGGCTAAGTAAGGATTGTTCCTTAATTACAAATTGATTATATTACTGCAGCTTTCCCTTTCTGCAGCCAAAATATCCTTTTTCTTCCCTAAATGCCCTTTTTCCTGTGTCCTGTAAAGTGAGATAAAAATATAAGGATCCAGCATCTATAGCACCTTTTGATGGTGGTGTTTCTGGCTGTTAGAAATATTTCACTAAAAACTAATATGTCTATTTCAGAATAGCTAATTTAAATTTATGGTTAAACTACAAGTTCTACATTCCACAAATGGAAAATTAATGTTGAAACTAGTTTTTAATGCTTTATATACATTTATCCCTTCAAGACTCAGTCCCAACGCATATGCAGTTTTTAATGTGATTCACATCTCTGGTTTCATTTGCTATCTTTCTCCATATCTCCATTAGGTCTTTGCAGTAAGTTTTTTACATGTGACTTCTAAAGTTTTATATTACTAAGCTCTGGAAAATATGAATTTTTATGTTGGTTTGGAAAATTCATGAATTGAAACTTTATTAACTTAAAGTTTAATTCAGAATGATTTGTTGGCTTGCTTCAAATATTAATCACTACAAAAAGAAAAATCACTGGACTATGGAAGGAAGAAATGATAATTAAACTGGACCTGGAGGCTCATAAAAATGAGGGCATTAGTGGTATCAAACTTTTTACTTAAAAAACAAACAAACAGAAAACCCTCCAAATTCATTAAGCAGCCTTCTTCGGTCAAGTATAAATATCATCTCCCACATCTCAGCTGTATGTACTCTCTTTAGACACTAACATACATATCTATATATTTTAAATATCTAAAGTACTGAACAGAGAAGGCAATGGCACCCCACTCCAGTACTTTTGCCTGGAAAATCCCATGGACAGAGGAGCCTGGTAGGCTGCAGTCCATGGGGTCACTAGAGTCAGACACGACTGAGTGACTTGACTTTCACTTTTCACTTTCATGCATTGGAGAAGGAAATGGCAACCCACTCCAGTATTCTTGTCTGGAGAATCCCAGGGACAAGGGAGCCTGGTGGGCTGCCGTCTATGGGGTCGCGCAGAGTCAGACACGACTGAAGCGACTTAGCAGCAGCAGCAGCAGGCCTCCAGCTGCTGAAGAAAGAAATCCTTTCAGAGTCTCAGGGTTGGCCAGGGGCTCAGGAAAGGTGACTGGGGCCTCAGAAGACATCCGAGCGGAGCGGGAGAGGCTTTTCCAGGCCACTGATGAGGAGCTCAGGCTCTTGGGACAGTACAGAGGAACCGGGCATCACTGAGGTCTCTGTGCTACCCATGGTAACCTCCCTTTCCTCCTGCCGAAGGTGCTGGAGAATTTCCTGTGACAAGGAGAAGCTGCTTCCCTCTGCAGGTTCTGGAATGAGGAGGGGAATGTGTAGGGGGGTGAAGGCCTCACACACACCCACTCCAGCACACCCAGAGGACTTGCTGGGGGTCTCCTCCAACCCTCCTTCTGCCACCTCCTCCCCACCCCTAGCCATTGGGACTGGAGTTTCATGAAATCCTAGAGCCAGCAGTGGTTTTAGAGACAAGAGAATTCTACCCTCCTACTTTTAGAGATGATACATTAGAGATGAAAGGGACAGAGACCTGCCTAAGGTCACAGAGCAAGGGAGTGACACTGCTGAGGCTGCAGTCCTGGTGTCTTGGTGGGTGGCTGGGGGCTATCTGCTTCCTCTGGCACTCTAGATGAAGGAAGAGACCCCTGGAGCCACCTCTTCATGCTCCACCCAGGACCCATAGCCAAAGACCTCAGAAAGTCATTGGGTGTCCCATGGTGGGGAGAGAGGACCTTCTTCAAGGGAGACAGGGGCAGGGCTTGAATGCCCTGACCACTCAGGAAGGCTGAGGACTGTCCTATCTCCTGCTGACCCCCTGGGAGGCCCTTGAGGCCCCCAACCCTTCCTGTCCTTCAGCTTGTCACCCCCTTACCCTGGTAGACAATGAGGCGGCAGTTGTTCTGAGACTCAGGGGCATTTGCCAGGATGTCTTCAAGTGTCCGGCAGAAGAGTTTGGCTTGTTCCAGCCGATCTTCCCGGCTAAAGCCAGCTCGGCCATCCTGTGACATGGCAAACAGGGTCTGCAAGGGGGTGGCATATTCCAGGACACAGACGCCTGCCTGGAGGAGGTAAAAGGAAGATAAGACTCAGCCAGAGGCCAGGCAGACAGACTCTGGACTCCACTGCTCAATCTGTAGGGGTGGAGTCTGGGAGGTGGCCACCGGATGGGGTCGATGACCTTTGCCTGTGAACCCCACTCCTAAAATCACAGCCAGGGACTGCATTAAATTTACCCTTCCCAGATCCTTCGTCTAGGCTGTCAACTACTTCAGCTGGATGTCAAGTCTGGGGACTGGACTCTGGGTTCAACTCTGCTTGGGTTCCCCACAGCCTACATGAAATCCTTCAGACATTCTCTCGATCTTCATCTGGGCAGCTTTATGTTCCAGAGCATGGTATACTCAGGGTGAAATCGTCCACTTCTGCCCTGGTTCTCTGAGTCTCAGTGTCCTCTTCTACAAAGCAGGGGTCATAACAGTCCCTACACCACAGAGTGGTGGTGAGGATTCCATGAGGTGGTCAGATGAAGCACCTGGAAGAGCATCTGGCTTGTAATAAGTGCTCAATAAATGTTACTAGGAATTCCATGGTGGTCCAGTGGTGAGGACTCCATGCTAGGGTTCAATCCTTGGTCAGAAAACTAATATCTCGCAAGCCTCACGATACGGTCATAAATAAATAAATAAATAAATGTTACTTAATCATCATCACTCAGAACCTAATTTTGCCCAGCCCTGGGACCAATCAGAGAAACTGAGGCACAGAGAAGGGCAGTGAATTTTCATCACGGCTTGGCCAGGGCTCGGAGTTCTGAGTCTCTAGGCCTGACCCCTTCCCAGTGCCACCTGCTTCCCTGCACACGCACCCGCTGCCCATTTTCCAGAAGCTCATAGATGCTGTTGGTGTAAACCCGGCCCTTGATGCCAGCACGGTCGGCACTCTGCTGGGGCAGCTCATGTAGGAAGCGAATGTTGGGGTCAGCCACGTTCAGGTCGTCAGGCACCCCACAGTCCAATGGGAAGAGGATGTGCAGCCGGTGGCTCCCTGCACCCTGTAGCGTGTTGTTGTGGAACTGATTGTAAATTTGGATCCGGGCCGGGAACCCTAGGGTGGAGAGGTCCAAGAAGTCATTTCCACCAACTCTGTCTCCCAACAAACTCAGGACAGAGATGCAGGCCCTTGCTGCCCTCACTGTGTGGGTGCAAGAGCCCTGGGGGGCCAGCCCACAGGCATTGCCTGGGGGGCCAGGAGAGGCAGAGCATTAGGCAATAATGTTTCACCTACTCCCACCACCCCTTTCTCCCCCTCACTTGACCTTTGTCCAGATTTCTGTTAGCCCCATTCTTTCCCACTACAGCTTTCAGAGCTCTGAAAGGCAGGCAGATCCCTGGGAGTTGCCATGCCCAGCAACCCCAGGTGCACTGAACTAGACCTCTAGCTGAAGCCCTGCTGTCTAGCAAAGGCAGCCATGAGATGGGGGAGAACCACAGCCCTGGCCAGCAAGTTAGAAGAATGAGATGCGATTTGTAAGTTTCCAGTGGGGTAGTCAAGGGTCCAGGGTCTGGACAGGCCTGTGTTCGAATCCTGCTTCCTCCTATAGCTAAGGTGTGTGACTTTGGACAAGTCACTTTATCTCTCAGAACATCTCTGATGTTCTTAACTCTAAAACAAGGGTGATGATTATCCTGTCCTCACAGAAGTGAAAGTGAAAGTCGCTCAGTCGTGTCCTATTCTTTGCCACCCCATGGACTATAGAGTCCATGGAATTCTGTAGGCCAGAATACTGGAGTGGGTAGCCTTTCCCTTCTCCAGGGGATGTGAATTAAAAGAGAAACTGTAAATGAAGGGCATACAGCTTGCAGAAAATATTTATTGAAAGAATTCATGGGTGACTTGGGACAAGTCCCTTAATGGATCTAAGCCCCGAATTTCTTCCTGCAAACCAGGCATAATAGTAATAGCCTTCAAGCCTATAAGATCGCTTTTGGAATCATATGGTTTGTTAGACTGAAAATGCTTTGAAGGAAGCTCAAATCTGTGTTCCGTGATGACCTCGACGGGTAGAATGGGGGTGGCGTGGGAGGGAGGCCCAAGAGGGAGGGGATATATGTATACACATAGCTGATTTAATTCATTGTACAGCAGACACTAACAACATTGTAAAGCAACTATACTCCCAACAGCAATAAATAAATAAAGTTTTGGAAAAATAAATAGCAACTGAGAACTCTTGGGGAAAGAAAAAGAAAATGCTTTGAAAAATATAGTGACTTCTGGAAACAAGGTTGCGTATCTTACTGTCTGTCTTGTAGATCTAGAAATGGGGGCATAGAGGACGGCCCACCTGGCAGGATCAGCCTCAGGTATCCAATATAATATGACCAGGCCAGCCCATGAGCCACGTTGAAGTTCCTTTTTTCACAGATTGCAGAGACCTCTGCTGGGGCCAGGCCCTGTGGACAGCAGGGTGGGGCCTGAGGACCTCCATGAAGGATAACGAGAGTGCTCCTCCCCCAAGATTTCCCAACCTCCTGCCAGTTGGCTCCCTTCTCTGCCATTGCTGAACCCAGACCATTCTAGGCTCTAGTCCAAGGGTCAGCTTCTAAACTGATCCCATTCCCAGTACTGAGCTCAGAGCAGGTCACAATAGCCGCACCTCCACCCAACCAGATCCTCCACCTCCCTGTATGTGATACCTGGAGTCCCAGGAGGATGTTAAGTGCCTGTGAGAGGCCCAGGAGAGCAAGCATCCAAGTGAAGGGCAGGTCAGCCATGTTTGGGAGGGAGCAGTAGAAATAGCAGGACAGCAGCAGCAGGGCCCCGCAGCGCATGGAGGAGCACAGGCAGGCCCGCACAGCCCTCCAGTAGCTGCCGTGGTACCTGCAGGTGACATGCAAGTTCCAGACTCCAGCCCAGCTCAACCAGAGAGGGGCAGGAGGTACTTCAGGGAGTCACCTGGAGTGGACGTGGCACAGCTCCTCGGCCAGACTGCAGATTCCCTTGATCAGCAGTCCCATCTGCTGGGAGGCCAGGTGGAGCACCAACCACTTGAGAGTGTAGTCCGGTGGCTCCCCCAGGCCCCAAAGGGCCACCAGACAGGCACTTAGCAGGACCAAGGCTGCCTTTTGGGCCCTAAGACCCCTGGGCTGTGGGATGGATGGATGCAGGCTGGAGTGAGGCATCTGTGGGTACCAAGAAATCCATGGTTGTTCTCCCCTCACTCTCCTACAGTTACAGGACTGAGGCCCTGAGTGGGCATATCCCCCAGCTCTCCAGTTCCCTGGTGCCCAGCCATACCCAGAAAATGCTCCTGGAGACACCTCTAGGGGACAGGTTGGGCATACAGCATCCCAGAGCTCCAACCCCAAAAGATTTGTTGCAAACAGAGTAGGTGGAGAAAGAAATGCATGCACACATGCGTTGGAGCAAACTCGGGGAAACAGTGAAGGACAAGGAAGCCTGGCGTGCCGTAGTCCATGGGGATGCAAAAAATCGGACATGACTTAGCAACTGAACAACACATACACACCTCACCCAACCCCAGTGAGACCACAAGTGTGGTGAAGAAAGAAGACAGCGACTACCCCAGACCCAGACCTGAAAGTGTCCTGTGAGGTACCACTCAGCAGGGGACCAGGGCTTCCCTCTCCCCACAGTCCACCCCAGGGAGGACCTTAGGCAGCAAAGCTGTAAACCACAGTCCAGAGGGTGGAGGCACCCACCTCTGCCACCTCTGTAGGGTCCTCAGCCTTAGAGCTCTGGCTGGCCGGCTCCTGATCTTACCTTCTACCTCTCAGACTGCAGGTTGTTTCTGGAAGATCACAGGAAGAGAAGGCCCAGCACAGGGGCTCCCAGCAACCAAGGGTGGCCTCTCAGGGTAGAGCCTGAAAAATGAAAGGTTAAAAACAACTGCTGCTTTCTCCACAGCACTCCAGCGCTGGCATCTCACCAGACCACAGCCTCACTGTGCTTGCTGAGGAGGTTATTTCCTGCCTCCCAGGGCATTCTGGTCAGCCACGCCTGCCTTGGGGTGAGGGAGAAAGCATGAGAAGGCCCCTGTTCCATTGTCCACCCCTCAAATCGAGGGTGTTCAGAAACCCTCTCACACTCTTCACAGCCACAGCCCTGAACACCAGCTGTCCCTCAAGCCCCCCAGTCAAACACACTCTACCAACACCCTCGTGAGACTCACACACCCAGCCAAGCATACACACTGCACCATGGTGCCCTGCCTGGTGGTTTTATTCTGATTTGCAAATGCAGATCCTCTTTTTCTGAAGACTGTGACATCAGACTAGAGGCGGGGAAAATGAAGAGTTATTTCCTGTAACAATAGCCTTCTAGTAAAAACACTTAGTGGGAGCCAAAGGGCTGCTGAAGTGTGGGGTTTTGGCTCTCTATAGGAAGTATTATAGCAACACTTGTGACTTCCCAGAGAGAACCTGGTGCTTCCAGCTAAAAAGGCAGTTGAGTGGATAATGATAGTAATAACGATAGTAATAATGATAATAATAATGATAATGCTGCTAAGTCGCTTCAGTCGTGTCCAACTCTGTGTGACCCCGTAGACGGCAGCCCACCAGGCTCCCCGTCCCTGGGATTCTCCAGGCAAGAACACTGGAGTGGGTTGCTATTTCCTTCTCCAATGCATGAAAGTGAAAAGTGAAAGGGAAGTCGCTCAGTCATGTCCAACTCTTCGCGACCCCATGGACTGCAGCCTATCAGGCTCTTCCGTCCATGGGATTTTCCAGGCAAGAGTTCTGGAGTGGGGTGCCATCGCCTAATAATTAAGTGCTTACTGTGCTCCAGACATTATGCCAAGTGTTACATATATTGTTTCACTTAGTCCACTCAGCCACCCTATCAAGAAGGTATAATACTATCTCATGTTCTAATGAGGTGGATGAAACTGGAGCCTATTATACAGAGTGAAGTAAGCCAGAAGGAAAAACATAAATACAGTATACTAACGCATATATATGGAATTTAGAAAGATGGTAACAATAACCCGGTGTACGAGACAGCAAAAGAGACACTGATGTATAGAACAGTCTTATGGACTCTGTGGGAGAGGGAGAGGGTGGAAAGATTTGGGAGAATGACATTGAAACATGTAAAATATCATGTAAGAAACGAGTTGCCAATCCAGGTTCGATGCACGATACTGGATGCTTGGGGCTAGTGCACTGGGACGACCCAGAGGGATGGTATGGAGAGGGAGGAGGGAGGAGGGTTCAGGATGGGGAACACATGTATACCTGTGGTGGATTCATTTTGATACTTGGCAAAACTAATACAATTATGTAAAGTTTAAAAATAAAATAAAATTAAAAAAAAATACTATCTCATGGACAATCTGAGCTTCAGTGAGGTGAATTAACTTGCCCCTGTCCCCGCCGCTAGTAAAGGAGGGAGTGGGGACATGAATCAGGTGGGTGACTTCAAAACCCAGCTGGCTCTGTGCTTTGATTCCCCAGAAAGGGGTGGAAGGACCAGGGTCAGATTTCATGCTTGCGTTTTTCCGGAGGGTGGAGAGTGCTTCTGGCCATTTTCTGGCACACCAGTAAGCTGATCAGATTCGAGAAGAGGGCAGGCACAGGAGTGGGATTGGGACAGAAGCCACAGAGCAGAAGCGGTCCATATATTTCCAGGCCAGAGGGTACTTGCCTAGACCCTTCCCCACATCCCAACCAGACACAAGAAGACACACCATGTTCATAGATGCCACTGGCCTCTTGAGAGCAAGGAGGCTCCCAGAAAACTCTCATTTTTAAAAATAATTTTCCAAGAATGGAGAAAATTCTCTGCACTTTCTCTCCCCTACAAAGGCTCACAAAGGGGGCCCCCTGCGGTGGACAAGGGCTCTGGTGCTTCAAAACCAAAGAAAATCAAGGTTGTCAAAGAAAACTTCTGAGCAGAGTCCTCCCAGAGTAGGCAACTCCACAGCTGTCCCAAACTCCCCCTGTGCCAAGCAACCTTTGGCTTTTACTATCCTGCCCTGCCTTCCAGATGTTGGGAAAGATTGAAGGCAGGAGGAGAAGGGGACGACAGAGGATAAGATGGTTAGATGGCATCACCGACTCAATGGACATGAATTTGGATAAACTCCAGGAGTTGGTGATAGACAGGGAGGCCTGGCGTGCTGCGGTTCATGGGGTTGCAACAAGTCAGACACGACTGAACAACTGAACTAATACTGATACTGATCCTGCCCAGTATCCAGCACCACCTCCGCTGGGTGGTACCATTTCTGCCAGCTCCACTGCTCCACAATGGTCATCATTTCCGCTGAACCTGTTCTTCATCTCTGCCCCCTTCTCCTAGAGGAAGATTCTCTGTTTGTGGGCCAGAATGGTACCATGAATCAGAAGCCTTAAAAGACACATAGAATCATAGACCTAGCAATTCACTTCTGGGAATCCTTCATCAAGAAATAATCAGGGCTTCCCTGGTGGCTCAGTGGTAAAGAATCTGCTTGCTAATGCAGGAGACATGGGTTCGATCCCCGGGTCAAGAAGATCTCACATGCCATGGAGATTGGGCCCGTGTGCCACATCTAGTGGAGAAGGCAATGGCACCCCACTCCATTACTCTTGCCTGGAAAATCCCATGGATGGAGGAGCCTGGTAGGCTGCAGTCC
>NW_011494863.1:644589-651705 GCF_000754665.1 Bison bison bison
AATTAAAAAAATAAATAAATAATCAGACAAAGGCACAAAGATGCCCATTTTCAGATGTTTGTGCAAGTGTTGTTTATTCCAGAGAAAAACTAAAATCTAAATGTCCAACAATAGGGGACTGATTAAATTGTGGTTTATCTTAGAATGTTAGGCAGCCACTAAAAATGAAGAAGTAATTTTGTATGTTGACTCTTAAATATTTTTAGCATATTGCTTCTTACTGGAAAAAAGCAGAGTACAAAATAATATAATTGCATTTTTAGAAATACGCATTGCAAGAGAAAAGGTCTGGAAGGCTACATAACAGGAAAAATGCTAACAATGATTACTCTGTGTAGCAGGACTATGGGTGATTTTTGGTATGTTTTTTCCTTTTAGCTCATCATGTTTTTAGGGTTTCTTTTCCTGACATTGAACATGTATTAGTTGTTTGGAGTATGCTGGTGTTAGAGAAGGACCTTTCCTTGCCTCTTCCACTTTCTGGCAGCCCCAGGTGTTCCTTGGTTTGCAGCTGTAGCACTTGAGCCTCTGCCTCCATCATCACAGGATGACGGTGTGTGTCCCTGTCTTCACATGGCACTTCCTCTTCTTATAAGGACACCAGTGTTGTCCACTGGATTAGGGCCCACCCTAATCACCTCCTCTTAACTCAATTGCAGCTACAAAGACATTGTCTCCAAATAAAGTCACATTCACAGGTAGAGGGAGTTAGGACTTCAGTATCTCTTTTGGGGGACACAGTTCAATCCATAACAAGGTCAGTGCAGAAAGAAAGATTGCTAGAGAATTGTTTGGAGCCTTGTGGATTGTGGCCAGGGCCTCAGGGCATGGGGAGTGTCAACAACTGCATGAAGGGGATTTTCCTCATCAGCTATGCTGATGGGCAGAGACCTCAAAGCTCTTCCAGATGGCCATCTGGCATCCAAAGAGGAAGCTGAGGACCACAAAGGGAAGTTAGGTCCAAGTGGTAGAAGACATATGGAAGCTGTAATGGGGTTGGAAATAGAAATGAAAGCCATTTCAGACCAGCACTTCCGGAGTGTCTAGAGGCAAGAAGCAACTACCAGTAAGTGAAGGAGAGGCCCCAGGAGCAAGCAGGCTGAGGAACAGAGTGTTGGCACTCAGAAACACTGACCAGAGGGCAGCAGCCTGAGACCTTGGCAGTCTGCAACTTGAATCTAACTTCCCTCCCTTTGGCCCAGTTATTTAACGTCTTTGAAGTTTAGCTTCCTCATACCTATGTGGGGGTAGTAATGCTTTTTTTTTTTCTCATAAAATTATCATGAGAATGAAAAGAAATAATGTGTCTGTAGGCCTGACTTGTAAGTTCTCAGTGACAGCTAACTGTAATCACCATCACCATCACCATCATCATCATAACCATTGAGAATCACATTCTTCGAGTTGTCAGCCCCGCTCATCTTGGCCTCTGTCCTGGGCTCAAGCAGACACAGAGACTTGATGTCTCACCTGTGGGTGGCTCTGAGTCTGACCCCAGCCACTTCTTTATGTAACTTTATTGCCCCATCATGCAGCTGTCTAGTGTGTCATGGTCTTTCTTGGACAAGACAATATCCTAGTAAATGTGATAGAAAAAGGGGCTGGATGATGCATGACTGGGGTTGGGGAAGCACAGCTGATTGAGCTACTGTATCTTCAGAGGGTAAATAATGGCCCTACATCTTCCTGGAAGGTGGTATTCATGAGGGTGGTGAAATCTACAGTTGTTTCTTGTTAGTTTTAGGTAACAGCCTAATTGAGATATTCACATACCATACAACTTACCTATTTAATGCACAGTTCAATAGTTTTTAATATAGTCACATCACCACAATCAAATTTAGAACATTTTCATCACCTGAAAAGAAATCTTGTAGGCTTCAAGGTTGAATTCTTTCTTCCTTTTGGTTTCTGCCCTCCAAAGTTTGGTCCAGTGATTTGTGTAAGCTTTGTATAGGGTGATATTTGTGCTGAGTTTTTTTTTTTTTTTCCTCTGATGTGCAGGGCTGAGTGAGGTGGTAGAGCTCTCACTGTTTGCAGATGACGTGATACTATACAGAGAAAATCCTAAAGATACTGTCAGAAAATTACTAGAGCTAATCAGTGAATTTACCAAAGTCGCAGGATACAAAGTCAATACACAGAAATCACTTGCATTCCTATATACTAACAATGAAAAATCAGAAGGAGAAATTAAGGAATCAGTCCCATTCACCATTGCAACAAAAAGAATAAAGTATCTAGAAATAAACCTACCTAAGGAGACAAAAGAACTGTATACAGAAATAAAAGACACTGATGAAAGAAATCAAAGATGACATAAACAGGTGGAGAGATATTCCATGTTCCTGGGTAGGAAGAATCAATATTGTGAAAATGACTACACTACCAAATGCAGTCTACAGATTCAACGTGATCCCTATCAAATTACCAATGGCATTTTTCACAGAACTAGAACAAAACTTTTCACAATTCATGTGGAAACACCAAAGACCTTGAATAGCCAAAGCAATCTTGAGAAAGAAGAACGGAGCTGGACGAATCAACTTCCTGATTTCTGATTATACTACAAAGCTACAGTCATCAAGACAGAATGGTACTTGCACAAAAACAGAACTATAGGCCAATGGAACAAGATAGAAATGTCAGAAATAAACCATGCACCTACAGACACCTTATTTTTGACAAAGGAGGCAAGAATATACAATGGGGCAAAGACAATCTCTTCAATAAGTGGTGCTGGGAAAACTGGACAGCTACATGTAAAAAAATGAAATTAGAACATGTACTAACACCACACACAAAGATAAACTCAAAATGGATTAAAAGCCTAAATGTAAGACCAGAAACTATAAAACTCTTAGAGGAAAACATAGGCTGACCACTTGATGACACAAATCAAAGCAAGATACTCTATGACCCACTTATCTGTCTTTTTGATTATAGCCATTCTCATTTCATTGATATGAAGTGGTATCTTATTGTGGTTTTGATTTGCATTTTCCTAATGGTAAATGGTGTTGAATATCTTTTTATGTGTTTATTGCTATTGCACATCTTTTTTGAGAAAAGCCTACTCATATTTTTTGTCCATTTTAAGTTGGGTATTTGTCTTTTTACTATTATTTAATAATTTGTTATTGTGATAATCATAGGATTTTTTTTTTTATATTCTAGATACAAGTCCATTATCAGATAAATGCTTTGCAAAATTTTTCTCCTATTCTTTAGGTTGTTTTCTCACTTTCTTCATGGTGTCCTTTAAACACAAATGTTATTAATTTTCATAAAACCTAATTTAGCTTTTAGTTTGTTGCTTGTCCTTTTGGTGCTGTATCTAAGAAGCTATTGCCTAATCAAGGTCACAGTGATTTGTATATATGTTTTCTCCTAAGAGTTTAATGATTTTGGCTTTTACATTTATATCTTTGGTCCATTTTGAATTTTTTTATATGTGATGTGAGTTAGGGATTCATGTTCTTCTTCATATAGATACCCAGTTGTCCCAGCACCATTTGTCAAAAACTAGCCTTTCTCCATTGGCACAAATTGTTTTGTCAGTTGTCAAAAATCAGCTGACTCAAAACGTGAATTCTGTTTATGAATTCTCAATTTTTTCCATTGATCTATGTATCTATTGTTATCCTAGTCCACACCATCTTGGTTACTATAGCTTGTAGTAAGCTTCGAAATTAGAAAAGTTTGAGTCCTCCAACTTTGAGGACTCCAACTTTGCTCTTCCTTTTCAAGATTGTTTTGGCTGTTTGGGTTGTTTAATTTCCCATACACATTTTGGGGTCAGCTTGTCAATTTCTGCAAGGAAGTCATCTGGGATTTTGACAGGTATCAGATTGATTCTATAGGTCAGTTTGGGTAATATCATCATGTTAACATTATCAAGCCCTTGAACATGAGATGTCTTCTCATTTATTCAGGTCTTTTAAAATTCCTTTTAGCAATGTTTTATATTGTATACTGTAGAAGTGTTGCACTTATTTAGTATTTTACTCTTCTTTGGAATTTTTAAATTGTGGTAAATGTGTATAACACAAAATTTGCCTCTTTAATCATTTTGTTTTTTTAATTTATTTTTATTACTTTTTATCAGTCAGTTCAGTTCAGTTGCTCAGTCATGTCCAACTCTTTTCAACCCCATGGACTGCAGCATGCCAGGCTTCCCTGTCCATCACCAACTCCCAGAGCTTGCTCAAACTCCTGTCCATCGAGTCGGTGAGGCCATCCAACCATCTCATAATTTTGTTTATTTATTTGGCTGCACTGGGTCTTTGTTGCTGTGCCCAGGCTTTCTTTGGTTGTACACGCGAGGGTTACTCTTGTTGCAGTGCACGGGCTTCTCTTTATGGTGGCTTCTCTTGCTGCAGAGCACAGGCTCTAGCGCACTCAGCCTCAGTAGTTGTGGCATATGGGCTTAGTTGCTCTGCAGCATGTGGAATCTTCCTGGACCAAGGGTTGAACCTGTGTCTCCTGCATTGGTAAGAGGATTTTTATCCACTGTACCACTGAAAGATTGTTGTTGAGCCGTGAAAGATGCCAGGATTCTTGGCCTCCAGAGGAGAGGAATTCAATCTGGGACCAGTAATGAGGCTTGATCGCTCAGAGCTTTTGTGTAATAAAGTTTTATTAAAATATAAAAGAGATAGAGAAAGCTTCTGACATAGACATCAGAAGGGGGCAGAAAGAGTGCCCCCCTGCTAGCCTTTACCAGTATGTTGTATACCTATCAGCAAGCTGTTAATTAGAGAAAGGAGATGTCTCAAAACTCAGAGTGGCACCAGGCCCCTCACCCACAACATGCATTTTGAGAACCAGGTGAGTCATCCTGGGCCATAAAACAATTGACATGAATCTTGAAGAAAGGCAGGTTTCTAAGTAAATATATAGTTTCATTAACATAGATTAGGAGAGCAATGTATGAGTAAAGCATACAGGTTTGTTGAGCACTTATCAGTTCTGGGTCTTAAGTGGAACCGACTTGAAGAAAGACAGAGTCTCGGGTAAATACATAGTTCATTAACATAGCTTATGACAAACATAAGGTTTGAGAAAAGTTAAGTTCAGGTGGAGCCAGTTGTCATGGCAACACAGAATTTTAAGACAAACCTCTTTTTAAATTTGTATAGAGAAAGGGAAAAATCTAACACTTGCTTGTTTCCTCCTGCCACTTAAGAGAGAGAGAAAAAATGTCTGATACTTGCAGCCTATTTCCTCCATTTGGAGACCCCTGGCCTTCCTGCCTGTTACCCTCTCACCACCAAGGAAGTCCTAAAATTCACTTGTTTATTTACTCTAGGCTAGGCTGGATCTTCGTTGCTGCTCTTATGCTTTCCCTAGTTGCAGAGAGAAGGGGTTGCTCTCTAGTTTCGGTGCTTGGACTTCTCATTGCAGTGGCTCCTCGTGCTGGGAAGCACAGGCTCTAGGGCTTGTGGACTTTAATATTTATGGCCTATAGGCTTAGTTGCCTTGAGGCATGTGGGATCTTCCTGAACCAGAGGGTGAATCCGTGTCGCTCGCATTGGCAGATGGATTCTTAACCACTGGACCACTGGGGAAGTCTACACTTTGACCGCTTCAGGTGTACGATTCAGGTGCAGTAATTCATTCATAGTGTTGTTCAATAGTCACCACTATCTATTTCCAAAATTTGTTACCATCCCAGACAGAAGCTCTATACTTATTAAGCAGTAACTCTCGACTTTTTCCTCCCTTTAGTCTCTGGTGATCTACTTTTTTGTCTCTATGAATTTGCCTGCCGGTGGTGGTTTAGTCGATAAGTTGTGTCTGACTCTTACAACCCCATGGACTGTAGCCCTCCAGGCTCCTCTGTAAATAGAATTTCCTGGGCAAGATTGCTGGAGTGGGTTGCTGCTTCCTTCTCCATGAATTTGCCTACCCTCTATATTTTATATAAGTTAAATCATACGCTATTTGTCTGGCATATTCCACTTAACATAATGTTTTTAAGGTTCATCCACAAGTGGTATCATGTAGCAGACGTCATTCCTTTATATGAAGGCAAACTTCAGGGAGGGGAGCTAAGTGACTGAGAGCAAGTAAGAGAAGGAGACTCACTTTCAACTGCATTCCTTTTCATGAGTGAATAATATTTCACTCTATGTATGTATCATATTTATTTACTGATGAACACATGGGTTGTTTCCACCTTTTGACTATAGTGAATAATGCTGCTGTGAATATTTACACACAAGTATCTGTTTGAGGTCCTGTTTTCAATTCTTTGGGGTATGGAAAGTGGAATTGTTAGGTCATACAGTAATTCTATGGTTAATGTTTTGAAGAACCCTCAAATTATTTTCTACTTTATTCTTTTTCATGTTATTGTAAATAAAATTGTTTTCACAATTTTATTAGACATACAGTGTTGTAACTTGCTTTTTTTAAGATGAGGGATCATTTCATAGACATATTTGTGGATCAATAAAGGTAAAATTTCATCGTAATTTTTGGTGTATACCTAGTACTCCATGGTATAGAATTATGAATCATGATTTAGTCAGTGACCTATTTGGAGACATATCAGTTCAGTTCAGTCACTCCGTTGTGTCTGACTCTTTGCGACCCCATGGACTGCAGCATGCCAGGCCTCCCTGTCCCTCACCAACTCCCAGAGCTTGCTCAAACTCATGTCCATCCAGTGAGTGATGACATCTAACCATGTCATCCTCTGTCTTCCCCTTCTCCTCCTGCCTTCAGTCTTTCCCAGCATCAGGGTCTTTTCAAATGAGTCAGTTCTTTGCATTAGGTGGCCAAAGTACTCAAGTTTCAGTTTCAGCATCAGTTCTTCCAATGAATATTCAGAACTCATTTCCTTTAGGATGGACTGGTTGGATCTCCTTGCTGTCCAAAGGACTCTCAAGAGTCTTCTTCAACACCACAGTTCAAAAACATCAAATCTTCGGTGCTCAGCTTTCTTTATGGTCCAACTTTCACATCCATACATGACTACTGGAAAAACCATAGCTTTGTCTAGACAGACCTTTGTCAGTAAAGTAATGTCTCTGCTTTTTAATATGCTATCTAGGTTGGTCATAGTTTTTCTTCCAAGGAGCAAGCATCTTTCTAATTTCATGGCTGCAG
>NW_011494863.1:651805-653419 GCF_000754665.1 Bison bison bison
TTTTCAAATGAGTCAGTTCTTTGCATTAGGTGGCCAAAGTACTCAAGTTTCAGTTTCAGCATCAGTTCTTCCAATGAATATTCAGAACTCATTTCCTTTAGGATGGACTGGTTGGATCTCCTTGCTGTCCAAAGGACTCTCAAGAGTCTTCTTCAACACCACAGTTCAAAAACATCAAATCTTCGGTGCTCAGCTTTCTTTATGGTCCAACTTTCACATCCATACATGACTACTGGAAAAACCATAGCTTTGTCTAGACAGACCTTTGTCAGTAAAGTAATGTCTCTGCTTTTTAATATGCTATCTAGGTTGGTCATAGTTTTTCTTCCAAGGAGCAAGCATCTTTTAATTTCATTGCTGCAGTCACCATTTGCAGTGATTTTGGAGCCCAATAAAATTAAGTCTCTCACTGTTTCCATTGTGTCCCCATCTATCTGCCATGAAGCTTTGGGACTGGATGCCATGATTTTCATTTTTTGAATGTTGAGTTTTAAGCCAACTTTTTCACTCTCCTCTTTCACTTTCGTCAAGAGGCTCTTTGCTTCTTCTTCTCTTTCTGCCATAAGAGTGGTGTCATCTGCATATGTGAGGTTATTGATATTTCTCTCTGCAATCTTGACTCAGTTTGTTCTTCATCCAGTCCCTCATTTCACATGATGTACTCTGCTTATAATTTAAATAAACAGGTTGATAATATACAGCCTTGGTGTACTCCTTTCCCAATTTTGAACCAGTCTGTTGTTCCATGTCCAGTTCTAACTGTTGTCTCTTGACCTGCATACAGATTTCTCAGAAGGCAAGTCAAATGGTCTGGTATTCCTATCTCTTTAAGAATTTTCCACAGTTTATTGTGATCCACACAGTCAAAGGCTTTAGCGTAGTCAATGAAGCAGATGTTTTTCTGGAACTCTCTTGCTTTTTCTATGATCCAGCGGATGTTGGCAATTTGATCTCTGGTTCCTCTGCCTTTTCTATTTTTTTTTTTTCTTTAGCCATGGACTTTATTGTTGAATATTTGCAATAATTATTCTATACACAAATGCTAATTTCTTACAAAACTCTGTATTCCATATTGCTAGGTCACTTCACTCTTCATTTTATGTCACATTTCCATCAAGAATTATTTCCACAAATCACAATCTGCCTGATTGTGTGTTGTTGTTATTCAGTTGCTAAGTTGTGTACAACTCTGCAATGCCATAGACTAGCCCACCAGGCTCATCTGTCCATGAGATTTTCCAGGCAAGAATACCGGAGTGGGTTGCCATTTCCTTTTCCATGTCTTTTCTAAAACCAGCTTGAACATCTGGAAATTCTCCTTGCTTGGAGAATTTTGAGCATTACTTTATTAGCATGTGACATGAGTGCAATTGTGCAGTAGTTTGAGCATTCTTTGGCATTGCCTTTCTTTGGGATTGGAATGAAAACTGACTTTTCCAGTCCTGTGGCCACTGCTGAGTTTTCCAAATTTGCTGGCATATTGAGGGCAGCACTTTCACAGCATCATCTTTTGGGATTTGAAATAACTCAACTGGAATTCCATCACCTCCACTAGCTTTGCTCATAGTGATGCTGCCTAAGGCCCACTTGACTTCACATTCCAGGATGTCTGGC
>NW_011494863.1:653519-658171 GCF_000754665.1 Bison bison bison
ATCTTTTTTTATAGTTCTTCTGTGTATTCTTGCCACCTCTTCTTAATATCTTTTGCTTCTGTTAGGTCCATACCATTTCTGTCCTTTATTGTGCCCATCTTTGCATGAAATGTTCCCTTGATATCTCTAATTTTCTTGAAGAGATCTCTAGTCTTTCCCATTCTATTATTTTCCTCTATTTCTTTGCATTGATCACTGAGGAAGGCTTTCTTATCTCTCCTTGATATTCTTTGGAACTCTGCATCCAGATGGATATATCTTTCCTTTTCTCCTTTGCCTTTTGCTTCTCCTCTTTTCTCAGCTATTTGTAGGGCCTCCTCAGACAACCATTTTGCCTTTTTGTATTTCTTCTTCTTGGGGATGGTTTTGATCACCACCTCCTGTACAATGTTACAAACCTCCGTCAATAGTTCTTTAGGCATTCTGTCTATCAGATCTAATCCCTCGAATATATTTGTCATTTCCACTGTATAATTGTAAGGGATTTGATTGAGGTCATACCTGAATGATCTAGTGGTTTTCCCTACTTTCTTCAATTTAAGTCTGAATTTTGCAATAAGGAGTTCATGATCTGAGCCAGTCAGCTTCCAGTCTTGTTTGCTGACCATATAGAGCTTCTCCATCTTCGGCTGCAAAGAAAATAATCAGTCTGATTTTGGTATTGACCATCTGGTGATGTCCATGTGTACAGTCTTCTCCTGTGCAGTTGGAAAAGAGTATTTGCTATGACCAGTGTGTTCTCTTGGCAAAACTGTGTTAGTCTTTGACCTGCTTCATTTTGTACTCCAAGGCCAAACTTGCCTGTTACTCCAGGTATCTCTTGACTTCCTACTTTTGCATTCTACTCCTCTATGATGAAAAGGACATCTTTTTTGGTGCTAGTTCTAGAAGGTCTTATAGGTCTTCATAGAACTGTCAGCTTCTTTGGCAATTGTCATTGGGGCAAAGACTTGGATTACTGTGGTATTGAATGGTTTGCCTTGGAAACGAAGAGAGATGATTCTGTCATTTTTGAGATTGCTCCCAAGTACTGCATTTCAGACTCTTTTGTTGACTATGATGGCTACTCCATTTTTTCTAAGGGATTCTTTTGCCCATAGTAGTAGATATAATGGTCATATGAATTAAATTCACCCATTTCATTCCATTTTAGTTCACTGAATCCCAAAATGTCAATGTTCACTCTTGCCTTCTCCTGTTTGACCATTTCCAATTTGCCTTGATTCATGACCCTAACATTCCAGGTTCCTATGCAATATTGTTCTTTACAGTTTTGGACTTTACTTCCATCACTAGTCACATCCACAACTGAATGTTGTTTTTGCTTTGGCTCAGCCTCTTCATTCTTTCTGGAGCTATTTTCCATTCTTCTCCAGTAGTATATTATAGGGCACCTACCAACCTGGAGAGTTCATCTTTCAGCATCATATCTTTTTGCCTTTTCATACTGGTTCTTTTCATAGGGTTCTCAAGGCAAGAATCAGTCAGTTCAGTCACTCAGTCATGTCTGACTATTTGTGACCCCATGGACTGCAGCATGCCAGGCTTCCCTGTCTATTACCCACTCCTGGAGCTTGCTCAAACTCATGTCCATTTAGTCAGTCATGCCATCCAACCATCAGGGCTAGAATACTGAAGTGGTTTGTCATTCCCTTTTTCAGTGGACCATGTTTTGTCAGAACTCTCCTCCATGACCCGTCTGTCTTGGGTGGCCCTACATAGTATAGCTCAGTTTTGTTGAGTTAGAAAAGGCTGTGATCCAAGTGATCAGTTTGGTTAGTTTTCTGTAATTGTGCTTTCCGTTCTGTCTGCCCTGTGATGGATAAGGATAAGCTTGTGGAAGCTTCCTGATGGGAGGGGCTGGCTGTGGGGGAATCTGGGTCTTGCTCTGATGGGTGGGGCCATGCTCAATAAATCTTTAATCCAATTTTCTGTTGATGGGTGGGGCTGTGTTCCCTTCCTGTAGTTTGGCCTCAGGCCAAACTATGGTAGGGTAATGGCAGTAATGGTGACCTTCTTTAAAAGGACTTATGCCAGGACTGTTGTATTCAGTACCCCTGATCCCATGGCAAGCCACTGTCAACCCACACCTCCACCGAGACTCTTAAACAGTCATAGACAAGTCTGGCTCAGTCTCTTGTGAGGTCACTGCTCCTTTCTGCTGGGTCCTGGTGGGCACAAGGTTTTGTTTGTTCCCTCCAAGAGTCTGTTTACCCAGTCCTTTGGAAGTTCTGTAATCAAATCCCACTGGCCTTCAAAGTCAAATTCCCTGGGGGTTCTCAGTCTCTTTGCTGGATCTCCAGGTTGGGTAATATGTTGTGTGCCCTAGAACTTTCACAACAGTGCGAGAAATTCTTTTTGGTATAATTGTTCTTTTAAATATTTCTTTGCAATAAGCAACTTTGCAGCAAGCATAGGAAGGTGTATCTTCATGTACTTTTCTGATTATTAGGAGAGATTCTTAGAAGTGGGATTGATGGATCAAAGACTATGCCTATTTTTCAGGCTTCTGATGGATATTACCATAAGGCTCACTAGATTTATGCTGTTTGTTTTGGAAGCCACCACAAGAAAATAGGAAACAACTCAAATTTTCAACACCAGGGGATCAGTTAAAATAATGACAGTACATGGTCAACAGCCACAACAAATTATAATGTTGCGTAGAATTACTGACACTGAAAGACATTTATAGTCATTTTAAAGTCACAGAACTAGTTACAAAATAGTCCATATCAAATAAATTTGGTTGCTTCCATTCAATGAAATACTCTGCAAATCTTAAAAATGAGGCAGTTCCCTATGTACTAATATGGAAATATCTGAGTGCTGTAGAATGAGATCAAAGAGTAAGTTGCAGAGCAGTGAGTGTGGAAACAGAAGGATAGATATGTATGTATCTGATCTTCCCTGGTGGCTCAGACAGTGAAGAATCTGCCTGCAATGCAGGAGACTTGGTTTCAACCCCTGGGTTGGGAAGATCCACTGGAGAAAGGCATGGCAACCCACTCTGGTATTCTTGCCTGGAGAATTTCCATGGATGGAGTAGTCTGGTGAGCTACAGTCCACGGGGTCCCAAAGAGTCAGACACGACTGAGCAATAAGCACAAAGCACAGCACACGTGTGTGTCTGTGATATGCCAGAATCAGGTGAAGCCAAACTTCAGGGAGGGGAGCTAAGTGGCTGAGAGCAAGTAAGAGAGGGAGACTCACTTTTAACTGCATATGCTTTTATACCTTTAAATTTTTAGAGTGTGAGTTATTACCTGTTCAAACATTACGTAAGATAGGAATTAACCCCAGAATGAACATTATGACAACCATTTTTGTTTTTTAAGGCTGATGTATGTATTTGCATGAGAAACATTCTGGTCGTAAATACAACAAAATGTTTGTAGCAGTTATTTGGGAAGGGAATTTGGGGTATCTGGAGGTTTAAAAAAAAAATCCACAAATTCTTTCATATTCTTGCCTTCAAAAGGTGGAGTGTAATTCCCCTCCTAAGTATAGGATTAACTATATCATAAAAGGCATTGTTTACTTCTTCCTTGTTCTCTTTCTTGGATCACTTGCTCTGGGGACAGTCAGCAGCTGTGTCAAAAGCCTGTGCTCTAGAGCCCACATGCCGCAGCTACTGAGCAACAGCTAGAGAGCAGCCCCTGCTCGCTGCACCTAGAGAAACCTCATGTACAGCAACTGTGTGCCACAATGAAGACCCAGCACAGCCCAAAGAAAAAATTTGATACTGAATGGCAGTGAAGTTGCTCACCCTTTGCCTGACCACACCAGACTGGGTGAGAGCCTTGCCTCCTACTTCATGTCAGACCAAACATCCTCTATCTGGCCTTGTGCAAGATTTATCATTTCTGTTGGTTTGGTTGTTGGTTTCTTGGACAGACAACAAGCTGTGGGAGAACAGGTCTCAATTTGGCTTGTTCTCTGCTGTGGCCCTGAGGTCTGTCACACAGCAAATTCTCTGTATACAGACATTCAGAGATCAGATCAGATCAGATCAGTCGCTCAGTCGTGTCCGACTCTTTGCGACCCCATGAATCGCAGCACGCCAGGCCTCCCTGTCCATCACCAACTCCCGGAGTTCACTGAGACTCATGTCCATCGAGTCAGTGATGCCATCCAGCCATCTCATCCTCTGTCGTCCCCTTCTCCTCCTGCCCCCAATCTCTCCCAGCATCAGAGTCTTTTCCAATGAGTCAACTCTCTGCATGAGGTGGCCAAAGTACTGGAGTTTCAGCTTTAGCATCATTCCTTCCAAAGAACACCCAGGGCTGATGTCTGGGGAGGCCTTACAAAATACAGACATTAATAATGAACAAATAAACTCAGGAGACCTGAGAAATCTCTTCAAATGCCTGAAGTGCTGTATGCAGCCAAAGAGCTCTCTTCTTCTGACCTACAGAAGGCAAAACAAGGACAAAGTGATTGTCAAGTTTTGATTCTGAGTCAGGAAGGATCTTCTAATAATAAAGGCTACCTGTGTTACTGACCCCGGTTCTTGGAATCTTTAATCAATAGAAATTGATAAGAGGCCAGAGGAAAATCACAGACAAAGCTTTACTGGGACCGATGCTACAGCAGGACGGAGTGAAAACAAGTAATGGATTGTCTTGTTTCTCCCCTCAGTTGGGGCGGGG
>NW_011494863.1:658271-682321 GCF_000754665.1 Bison bison bison
GGGGCGGGGGAGGGTGTGGGGGGGGTGGTAGTAGATGGGAATGGGGGGTAAGAGGGAATGAGGAAGGGGAAGGTGGGGTAGTGGGGAGGAGGGGAAACAGCTGGTCCCTTAAATAAAGTGATGGTATGGGCAAATTTGTGGGTCAGGCCAGAGGGATGGCTTAGGTTGGGGGTCCCCAACCTCCAGGATCTAATGCCTGATGATCTGAGGTGGAGCTGATATAATAATAATAGAAATAAAGTGCACAATAAATGTAATGTGCCTGAATCATTCCAAAGCCATGCCCCATCTCCAGTCCTGGAAATGTTGTCTTCCACGAAACTGGCCCCTGGTGCCAAAAAGGTTGGGGCCCACTGGCTTAGGTGGTCTGCCCACCCGCTGGGTGGCTCCATGTGCAGGGATCATTCACAGTACCCTGCTTTTGCTCCCTGAACCCCAGAAGTGGCAGTTGGATTTTGGTCTTTCTGTATCTTGTTCACAATTTGCCCCAGCTGCAGGTGCACACAGTTATTTTCAGTCCCTTACAGTTTCTTGATATTCTGTTGCTCAAGGAGAAGTTTGTCCAGGTGTAGGAACTGCAGTAAAGGGTCCCAGATTCCAGCCTGTCTCACCTGCAAAGTGGTAACCGGTGGTCACCAAAAGGGTTTACAAGAAGTCTGGTGGGCTTGCTGTGAGGGATGGGCTGTAGAGAGAATTCCAGACTGAGCAGAAGTTATGAGTTGCCAATATCCCAAGCAAGCTGGGCTGCTGGGGAAATCATGAGGGTGTCTTTCTCGTGAGGGAGGGGCAAGGAAGTGGATTATTTTTGCACTTGAGGAACTTGCCTCTGATCCAGGCTGGCTGAGCAGAGCTGGGTGTTTTCACGGGTTCACACTTCCCCATCCCAGCCCCACTTTTCTTCTCAGGCCTGAGGGAGGCTGTGTGGCTGGCACTGGTGACACCTGGTGGCCAGCTGGACTAGGACAAAAGCAAGCCCATCATCTACCTGTCCTGTCCATCTGCTTCATAGCTGTCCTATACAGTGCTTGGACTGGAGGAGGCCTGGCTTTTGAGGAATGAATGGACGAATGGATGAACACAGACAGTAAAGAGGAAGAAGAGATGCTGTCTCTCTCTGATCTGGAGATCTAAGCAGGTGGACCAACCTGGATACAGGAGGGGGCCAGACATTTCATCCGCTCAGGGAAGTACAGACAAAACAGTCTCTGCTCTCTCTTTTGTCTCCCTCCTCTGTACCTGTCCTGTGTCCTAGGGGAACATATGAGGTAGGGGAAGGGTCTATTTCAGGAAAAGGCTAAAGTTAATTATTAATAAAAGTTGCTCCTGCATCTAAGCTTAATTGTCCTATGAAGCTATGAATAGAGACCCATGGGCTGATTTGGAAGTTCCCGAATAAAGCTCCTTTCAGGGCAAGGACAATGAGGCACAGAGAGGGCAGGAACCTGCTTAAGGTCCCACAGCCAGAATGTAGCAGGGCCAGGACTCCCAGGTCCATTTCCTTAGGTCAAATCATAGCATTTGACCACCTAACATAGAAACAGAGGAAAGGAACAGTTGATATGGAGCCTAGAGGACCGATTACAACAAGCACCTTAGCCTGGCAAGCAGGGCTTTCCCGTTACCTTATGACACTCCCCCACCCCAAGAACATGCCTTTCCTTTCAACTGAAGAAATGAGTGTGCATCACCTCCCAACCCACCCAGAGCCCTCCTCTCAACCACTCTGCTTTATATCCATCCCTTCCACTGTACGGATGGGCTTAACCTCCCTGAGCCTCAGTTTCCTAATCTGCAAAGGGATTGTTTGAGGTGTGAGAGAGGCTGCTAGCCAAATGCTTAGAACAATGTTTGGCACAGGGTAAGCATTCAGTGGGCTTCCCAGGTGGCATTAGTAGTAAAGAACTCTCCTGCCAATGCAGGTTAGACTTAACACATGTGGGTTTGATCCCTGGGTTAGGGACAAACCTGGTTGGGTTTGTCCCCTGGAGGACAGCATGGCAACCCACTTCAGTATTCTTGCCTGGAGAATCCCATGGACAGAGGAGCCTGGCAGGCTGCAGTCCATAGGGTCGCACAGTCAAACACGACTGAAGCAACTTAGCATGCACACACTCAAGCGTTCAGTAAGAATGACAGCTGTTATTGCTGTTGTAATTAAGACCCAGTGGAGAAGGCAATGGCACCCCACTCCAGTACTCTTGCCTGGAGAATCCCATGGACGGAGGAGCCTGGTGGGCTGCAGTCCATGGGGTCGTTAGAGTCGGACACGACTGAGCGACTTCACTTTCACTTTCCACTTTCACGAATTGGAGAAGGAAATGGCAACCCACTCCAGTGTTCTTGCCTGGAGAATCCCACGGACAGGGGAGCCTGGTGGGCTGCCGTCTCTGTCGCACAGAGTCTGGCACAACTGAAGCGAATTAGCAGCAAGTCCTTCCCACAACTAGATGGAGACATCTTTGAGCACAGAGGGCAGAATACCTTGATTCTGTGTCCAGAGAAGCCCCGGGACACAGAGGAAGACCTCTTTTTGGCTCTAGAGGGCATCTGCTGACTGGTTTCTCTTAGCGTCTTCTCTACGTGCTGCTATCGGAGGCTGGCTTTGCAGCTTTCATTCCTTAAAGCTGTAATGAGTCACTTGTCTGGACTGGGTTTGAGATTTTTCTGATGGATCAAAAAGCCAAGAGAGACAAAGTGCTGCTGGAGTACCAAGATGCCATCCCCAGCTTCCCTGGGTGGCACAGGGGTTGCTGCTGCTGCTGCTAAGTCACTTCAGTCGTGTCCGACTCTGTGCGACCCCAGAGACGGCAGCCTACCAGGCTTCCCTGTCCCTGGGATTCTCCAGGCAAGAACACTGGAGTGGGTTGCCATTTCCTTCTCCAATTCGTGAAAGTGGAAAGTGAAAGTGAAGTCGCTCAGTCATGTCCGACTCTAACGACCCCATGGACTGCAGCCCACCAGGCTCCTCTGTCCATGGGATTTTCCAGGCAAAAGTACTGGAGTGGGATGCCATTGCCTTCTCTGGGTACAGGGGTAGGGGGGACTCAAAACCCCCAGCAGAAGAGCAGGGGTGAGTTCTTAAGGCCACAGAGAAGAAAGCTGATCCACCAACATAGGTTCTCCTTGGCATCCTTGGGAGGGGCTTGTGCCCTTAATCAGACCCCTCTGAGTAGCAGCTTGAGGGGAACTGGAAGGACCCCTACTTCCTAACCCCTGGATACTTCCACTTCTCCATCTTCAGGGCCAGTTTATTCTTGGTTGCTCTTCTCTCTTCCTGCACCATGCCAGATCCTTGAGCTTGGAATATGCCCAGATATTCATTCATTTGGGATTCAGGAAGTATTTATTGAGTCCCTTTTCTGTGCCAGGCACTTTACCATAGGAGGTTACATTCTGGTTGGGGATAGGGGTGGGGACAAAGAAGCAGACAGGCAAAATTCCACTTAATAAGTACTGTTTTAGGAGTAAGCCTAGGGCCGGAAGGAGGTGACCTTTAAACTCAGTATGAAGGACGTGGAGGAGGTATAGTCACCGGGCAAGAGGAACCTGTGTACAGCCCAGGAGGAAAGAGAGCCTTAGCTTCTTCTTCTTTTTTTTTTTTTTTAAGATTTTTATTTTTGATGTGGACCATTTTAAAAGGTTTTGTTGAATTTGTTACAAGAGCCCTAGCTTTTGGAGGAGTTGCAAGAAGTAGGTTTCAATCATGGGAGGCCTATTAGACAGGGGTGCCAGTCTCAGGGATTCTGATTTGGTGGACTTGGGGGTGGGGATCCAGAATCTTCACATTTAACAAGCTCCACTAGTGATTCTGAAGTGGGTGGGGCTATGGCTCAGCATATGAGGGAGACATTGTGGAAGACGGGCTGGAGATCGCAGGGACCATGCTGTGAAAGGCTGGTGGGTCAGTCCGATGAGGTTAGTCTTTATACCAAAGGAATCAGAAGGCCACTGAAGAGCTTTCATCCAGGGAACAACAAGAATCTCTGCAATGATCCCTCCTCCAGCTGCAGTGTAGAAAGAGGACAGGACCGCTGGCTGATGTGACCTTCCAGCCTTGAGTAGGTGTTGGCCTGAATTGAGAAAAAGGCAGTGGGGCCAGAGAAGTGGCTGAATTTGGGAGAAGAGGGAGGCGGGCAGGAACAACCACAGGACCTGGTAATGGGCTAGCTGTGAGATAAGGGAAATGAGGTGGCCAGAGGGCAAGGAAATGGTGAGGGGCCAAAACCCAGTACAGGAAGTCCAAGGAGTGTGAGGAATCCCTAAAACCCAGTTCCCATGCTGAATTTATGATTAACCTCTCTGTCCAAAGCTTTATTCCCTTTCTTGTCCCATCCCTGTCCCCCTCAGCATTGAGGACTATCAAAGAAAAGGGAAGACTGAAACTGAGCAGGACCCTGCGGGGCCTTCCCAGGTACAAGCCCCCATTTCTTGTTTGGCCTTCCCTGAGTTCCAAAGAGCAGACTCAAGCAGTTATGAGTAGAGTAATGAGTCTGAAGGGATATAGACAAAAATGTAAGTTGTTCTGCAGAAACTCAGACCCCCACCCAGTGGAGTATGATGATGACATGCTGCCCACAAGCATGTAGACTCCAGACTGATTGGAACCAGAAGGCTAATGATTGAGATTCCTGAAGCATCACCTGTTACCTCACCACCAGCCATTCAGAAAAATGTCCGGGAGCTGATTATATTCCCTGTAACCTTCACCCCTTCTTGTTACCTTTTAAAACCCTTGCCTGAAAGCTACTGGGGAGTTTGGGCCTTTTGAGTACTAGCCACCTGGTTCTCCTTGTTTGGTGCCCTGCAGGAAACACTGTAATGTCCTTCACTGAAATTAAGTATCAGTAGAGTGGCTTTGCTGCATTTCAAGCAAAAAGACCTGAGCTGGGTAACAAAGGGATTCAGTGTGGAATCTGAAGGGTCAGAGAGGTCAGATCATATTGTCAATGCCTGATGCCTAAGGGTAGGGAAGGTACAACCCCTCAGGAACCCCAGAGTCGGGGAAACCACACAGCCTGGTGCATCCCTCATCCATAGTAAGACAGAGACCACCAGAGAGGCCTGGCCCACAGCTGGATCCATACCCTTCCTCCATCCCTCTGGTGACCCGCCCCAGCAGCTGCCATTCCTGGCATGCTTCTGTGCAGTCCCCTCATGGGGCTTAGCTGCCAAGGGCCCGGGCTCTGCTAGATGGCCCTGCTCCAAGCATCCCTCAGCCCCTCCTGCTGCTTGGCTAGCACTGGGAAAGGACCAGGAAGGCAGGCCACTTGCTCCTGTTATAGCGCCCCTTGTGTGGCTGATTTGGGCCTCCCCTGTGGACACGGCCAACCCATCAGAATGGGTCCGCTGACTGGCTGGCTCTGGCTCTCATCTCTGTACTTTGGCCCAGAGAATGTGTGCTTTTGCATGCGTTTCCTAGGTGTGCAAAACTGGGCATCATCCTTGAGAGGTTTTCATCCTCACTTCCACGTCCAGGCAGTCATGGAGTCCAGTGGTTCATTCTGTCTCCCAGTCATCTCCAGGACTCTTCACTGATCCCTGCCCTTTCTCAGGTCTGATAGCATGACAATTAAAGGAATAGATTCCGGGATCAGCACCTTGCTATGGCTTGAGGAAACAATCTTCCCATACTCTGCTGCTGCTGCTGCTGCTGCTAAGTCGTTCAGTCGTGTCTGACTCCTAGTGACCCCATGGATTGCAGCCTACCAGGCTCCTC
This sequence comes from Bison bison bison, assembly GCF_000754665.1. NCBI lineage: Eukaryota > Metazoa > Chordata > Mammalia > Artiodactyla > Bovidae > Bison > Bison bison. The sequence goes on from NW_011494863.1 coordinate 663,988, forward strand.
CATCCATGGGATTTTCCAGACAAGAGTATTGGAGTGGGGTGCCATTGCCTTCTCCGTCCCATACTCTAGTTTCCCTTAAAATCATATAGAAATAATACTAGTTCATAAAATTGTTGGTAAGACTAAATGAAATAAACTCTTTTCATTACAAAGCAGGTGGTCAATAAATGTCAGCTATTTAACACTTCTCTTTGTGTTTCTGGTATATACTCACTAGCCCAAACTCTTCAGTGACTTCCAACTGCCCTCAGGATCCCATGCAAACCTTTAGCTTGGCCTGTAAGGGCCTTTCAGTCTCATTTCTTGTCACTTCCCATCCTTTGGCTTTATTATAGATTCCTCTGTGCCTTGGCCTATAGACTCTTTCCCATTTTTCCTACCTACTAAGACTCTCTTTGCCATCTGATGGTGGTGGTTTAGTCACTAAGTCGTGTCCGACTCGTGCGACCCCATGGACTGCAGCCCGCCAGACTCGACTGTCCATGGGATTTCCCAGGCAAGAATATTGGAGTGGGTTGCCATTCCCTTCTCCAGGGGATCTTCCCAACCCAAGGATTAAACTTAGGACTCTTGCATTGCAGGCGGATTCTTTACTGACTGAGCCACCAGGAAAACCCCAGATGCCATCTGAGACTCATCTCAAAAGCCTGCCTGTCACATACCCTACAATGACCCCAGAGCTTTAACATGCCTGAAACTGCAAATGTTAGTCCCTCAATCTTGTCCAGCTCTTTGTGACTTCATGGACTGTAGCTCACCAGGTTTCTCTGTCCATGGAATTCCACAGGCAAGAATAGTGGAGTGGGTAGCCATTCCCTTCTCCAGGGGATTGTCCACCCAAGGATCGAAATGCATTGCAGTTCAGATGCTTTACCATCTGAGTTCATCTTCTGAACTAAGGACAGTGAAGGAGGAGAGCTGGAGAAATGGCAGGAGGATAACATGGGAGAGGCTGGAACCTCTGGAGGAGGTAGCTCAGCCCTTGGTGTACCAGGGAATAACAAGGGGCCCATTTTGTGGAAGGGGGCTTCTGGGAAACTTGTTTTGGAGGTCTACCTGCATAAGAATTAAAAGGCATCAATTATCCATATCAGAGAAAGAGAGGGGACTCCCTCTCCCCAGCCCCCTATTGGCACTGCCAGGATCATGTCCCTGACTTTCCAGGTCATCAGAGATACAACTGCTAACACCAAAGAGTATCAAAAAAGAGACTACCAAGGTTCTTGGGTGTTCTTTCTTGCTACTGCTTTTCTTTTGACCCAAAAGTTTAAATCTGCTGGGGCTTCTTACTCTGGAGTTTATTGGGCCATGGGAGGCAAGAATCCATCGGAGGGTAAATATAAAGCCAGTCAAAGGCCATTAACTCCTATCTCTACCCAAGTTTTTCCAAATACGGGCTTTTCTCCCTTTACTACAGGATTAATACATGCTCATTTGCAAATAAATCAGAAACCACAGATAAGCAACAGCAAGAAATATTTAATGTTTTATCATTTTCTTCAAAACTATGAAAAGTTAAATAAGACATTCTAAACATTTGTTTCTGTCACTACAATCTGCTGCTGCACAGTTTGTAATGGCTGTAGCCTGTTTTGTTGGAGATGGGGACAGGGGGTGTGCAAGCATGTGCCTGCATACGCGTGCCCCAGAATGGATGGAGGGGTGGCTGGACTGGGAGGGATCGCTTTGTGACCCCAGAAGTGTCTTAAATAATTGGAGGGACAACGATAGACGATGGAGGGTACTGAAAATACCAGTGGGTGTCTTGGAGGTGAGAGAGGGGCCTGGAAAAAAGTTCCTGGTAAGAGGAGGTCAGGAAAAGCTGAAGCACTGCAGAAGGAAGAGGACTGACAGGTTTGGAAGTGCAGGCTGCAGGGAGGTGGCGCATACTGGTTTCAGAATCCCAGCAGGACTTCAAATGCCAATCGGGCCCTTTGGTTGCCATAATTTTGAACTGTTAAGGACCTTCTGCCTTCTTTTCCTTGTCTGTGACAGTATCTTCTTCCCAGAATAGTTGTGAGGGATTTGGTACCTATTAAGTACTCAATCAATGCTAGCTATTATTATTACCAAGTGCTAAAGGTACGGTCCCTTCTGTGCTCTGTGCTCAGTAACAAGAGGCCACTGTTATGTATTACTGGTCCACCACTGGAGGGAGAGGGATCAAAGGAGGCCTGAGCATCTTGAATGTGAAAGCCCCTCAGGAAGCTCCAAGGCCAGAAAGGCCTTTATGATGATTATTAAGCAATAGGCAGAGGCCCAATCCTAAACCTAGCCCCATCATCCACCCCCTCTTTCTCTGGAAGGGGTCAACAGTCCCCCTAGGGCTTTGCCATGCAAAGTTTAAAGACCAAGTGGGGCACTTCCCTGGTGGTCTGGTGGTTAAGCCTCTGATTTTAGGATCCCTGGTTGGGGAACTAAGACCCCACATGCCACACAGCATGGCAAAAATAAATCAAGATCCAGGTGGAACTAGGTGAAAGCCACATGCAGAAGCTGGGCCAGGTGAGAATGTTCTCCTCTCCCCATGCCAGCAGATAGCATGTAATCTCCAGACACAGGTGTGGGCAAAGAAAGAATGGGAGGTGCTACTGTGAGCACCACCGCCTCTCATGCCTCCGTCTCTCCCCAAGGGTGTTTGACAGACTGTGCCTGGAACCAGAAGGAAAAGAGTAAGTTACAGAGGGTCTTAAAAATAATCTTCCCTAGCTACAGAACTCAAGTGAAGGAGCTGAATCAGCAGGAGGGATGAGATTAGACTACAGAGGGATTTTATTTACCCACTGACAGCGATGTAAGAGAGCTACGTGTGTGTATGTGTGTATGTGTGTGCGAGTCACTCGGTCCTGTCTGACTCTTTGCGACCCCATGGACTGTAGTCCCCCAGGCTCCTCTGTCCATGGGGTTCTCCAGGCAAGAATACTGGAGTGGGTAGTCATTCCCTTCTCCAGAGGATCTTCCTGACTTAAGGATCAAACCCAGGTCTCCTGCATTGCAGGCATATTCTTTACCATCTGAGCTACCAGGGAAGCTGAAGCTACTTACAGAGAGGTTAGAAACCTTCTGTCAGAGACCTGTAAGAATAATAATAACTACCTAGTTACGTGCCTGGTGCCTGGCACATGAATTCACCAGATTCTGCAGCAATCCCATTGGGTCAGTGCTATTATTATCCCCAGGTAAAGAAGCTGTGTTCAGAGTTGGGGAAGCCACTGGTGCAATATTATGCAGCAAAGTAAATGGCAGTGGGGGCAAAACCTCCATCTGGTGGGTAACTCTGCCTCTTGGACACACACTTTCAAGGAGGGACTGGGTGGGCCCACTTTTAGAGCCTTCCTCAAGGCCTCTCAAGGATTCTTGTGTTTAATTTGTAATATTAAACACATAAGTTGTGTTTTTTAAGTTGACATAAAGCTGTGTCAACTTCTTACAGATGAACGTGGATGCTGTTTGTCACTGGCTACCATCAGTGGGGGCTTCCAGTGAGTTACAAATAAGGCTCAAAAGCCACTCGGCAGAAGTCCCTAGTGTCCTCCCTTCAGGGCCAGGGGCTTTATTCAAAAAGGGAGCCATCTTGTGCGCAGTTCTCATCTGCAGGGTAGGAGGCAGTGCCCTTCATTTTTTTTTTTTAAAGATTTATTTAATTTTATTTTTTGGATGCATGCTGGGTCTTCATTGCTGCATGCAGGCTTTCTCTAGTTTCAGTGAGTGCAGTTACTCTTCGTTGTGGTGTTCAGGCTTCTCATTGCAGTGGCTTCTCTTGTTGGGTAGCACAGGCTCTAGGCACCCAGGTTTCAGTAGTTGCATCAGGCAGTCTGAGTAATTGTGGCTCACAGGCTTAGTTTCTCCTCAGCACGTGGGATCTTCCTGAACCAGGGAACGAACCGGTGTCCATTGCATTGCAAGGCAGATTCTTAACCACTGGACCATCAGGAAAGCCCCGTTCTTTTCTTTTTTTCAATTGAAGTATAGGTAATTTACAATGTTTCAGGTATATAGCAAAGTGATTCAGTTACTCTTTTTCAGATTCTTCACCATTATAGGTACAAGATGTGGTTCCCTGTGCTATAAAGTAGGTCCTTGTGGTTTATCTATTTTACACATAGTACTGTGTACCTGTTAATGCCAAATTCCTAATTTATCCCTCTCCGCATGTCCTGTTTGTTAGCCGTAAGTTTGTTTTCTATGTCTATGAGTCTATTTCTGTTTTATAAATAAGTTCACTTTAATCATTTTTTTATTCCACATGTAGGTGATTTCTATGATATTTGCTTTTCTCTGTCTGACTTACTTTACTTAGTATGATAATCTCTGGTCCAGCCATGTCACTGCAAATGGCATTATTTCATTATTTTTATGGCTGAGTAATATTCCATTGTGTATACATCACATCTCCTTTATACATTCATTCAACCTGAAGGACATTCAGGTTGCTTCCATGTCTTGGCTATTGCAAATAGTACTGCTATGAACACTGGGGTGTGTGTATCTTTTCAAATTAGAGCTTCTGACTTTTCTGGATATATGCCTGGGAGTAGGATTGCTGACTCATATGATAACTCTTTCTCTTTTTTTTTTTTTGTAGTTTTTCAAGGAATCTCCATGCTGTTTTCCATAGTGGCTGTACCAACGTAATTCCCATCAACAGTGTAGGAGGGGTCATTCATTCTTGATTTTGTAATTTTCACACTTGGGATTCCCATCTGTCTACAATCCCATTTTTACAAATGAAGACACCAGCTTGAGAGATATAGACATGCACGTGTCTGAGCATAAAATATAAGTGGCCAAAAAGCATATGAAAAGGTATACCTAACCCATTTGTGATGAGGGATATTGTTGGGTGTAGGGAAACATGTGGTCTTATTTATTAATACTGTTGGTAGAGAGTGTAAATCTTATGGCCTCCTTAGCAAATAACCAGGCAATACCCACTGAAAATTTAAATTTGCATATCCTTCCATCCAGTAATAATACATCTAGGATTTATCCTACAAACGTGTCAAGAAAAATTAACCTTAATTTTCTCCTTCAATAGGGGATTAATTAAGTTACCTATGATAGAATCCTTACTATGAAAGATTCTACAGTCTTTAAAAAGAAAAGTATAGTTCTAAATTAACATGTAAAGATGTCCCTGATATATTGACATGTAAAACAGCAAGTTGAAGCAAAAAACAGTATGCTTCTCTTTATGAAAAGAAAACACATAATTTTAAAAAATTATTTGAGTAATTAAAAAAATTTTTTATTGGAGCTCCATTTTCACCCAGTTTCCTGGGTTACATGGGATGTCTTCCCTATATTTGGCACATACTTAGCCATCTCATCCTCTGTCGTCCCCTTCTCCTTCTGCCCCCAATCCCTCCCAGCATCAGTCTTTTCCAAAGAGTCAACTCTTCGCATGAGGTGGCCAAAGTACTGGAGTTTCAGCTTTAGCATCATTCCTTCCAAAGAAATCCCAGGGCTGATCTCCTTCAGAATGGACTGGTTGGATCTCCTTGAAGTCCAAGGGACTCTCAAGAGTCTTCTCCAAGCATCACTGACTCGATGGACATGAGTCTGAGTGAAATCCAGGAGTTGGTGATGGACAGGGAGACCTGGCGTGCTGTGATTCATGGGGTCGCAAAGAGTTGGACACAACTGAGCGACTGAACTGAACTGACTGACTGAACTGAAGCACTTAATAAACATGAGCTGAGGGATTTCCCTGGTGGCTCAGTGGTAAAGAATCTGCCTGTCAATGCAGGAGACATGGGTTCCATCTCCGGTCTGAGAGGATCCCACATGCCACAGAGCAACTAATCCTGTGTACCTGCACCACAACTAAGGAGCCTGTGCTCTAGAGCCTGGGAAACACAACTACTGACCCCATGTGCCTCAATTACTGAAATGTGTGCCCTAGAGCCCATGCTCTGCAACAAGAGAAGCCCCTGAAATGAGATGCCTGCTTACCTCAACTAGAGAGTAGCCTGCACAGCAACAAAGACACAATACAGCCAAAAATAAATACTTAAATAAATAAAATTATTAAAAAGAAACATGAGCTGTTATTATAGCGCCACAGTCCTTTTCAGAGTCTCATCCTCAGGGCACTCTTCTTCCCTTACATTCAAATATTCAGCCTCTGGCCCCATTTAGGGACTCAGTCTGCCAGGGCCAACCACCACACATAGAGAGCTTCCAGCAGAAGCCCTAGATATGGCAGAGCAGAGATAAGCCATCTACTCTGTACCCTGTCTGAATTTCTGACCTGGGAAATCCATGAGCATATTAAATTATTACTTCACTGAATTTTGGGGTAATTTGTTACATGGTCGGAGAAGGCAATGGCACCCCACTCCAGTACTCTTGCCTGGAAAATCCCATGGACAGAGGAGCCTGGTAGGCTGCAGTCCATGGGGTCGCTAAGAGTTGGACACGACTGAGCGACTTCCCTTTCACTTTTCACTGTCCTGCACTGGAGAAGGAATGGCAACCCACTCCAGTGTTCTTGCCTGGTGAATCCCAGGGACAGGGGAGCCTGGTGGGCTGCCGTCTATGGGATCGCACAGAGTCGGACACGACTGAACTGACTTAGCAGTAGCAGCAGCAGTTGTTACCTGGTTACAGTAACTTTAAACACTCCTTCATTAGGATGTGAGCTCTATGAGGGCTGGAGCTTTATCTCCTTTACATCTTGGTGCCCAGTATTGATAGCATAGGAGCTAGCACAAAATAGCTGCTCCATGAACACTTGTTGAAATAGAGAAGGTATCGTTCTCAGAAATAGAGAAGGTATCTTTCTCATTATTCTCTATAAAATAACTCATACAATTTGTCCTAAGGAGTTAAGGGCTGAAGTGTCCCTTTGCAAGGGTTGTTTATATTTTAGAAGGGAAATTTTGATTCCCTGGAGTAAACCTCAAGGTGGAGATTCTGGGGCTGGGGGAGGGTGTGGCTTACCAAGAAGACCCCACACACATACATACATGCATGACTTCCAGTCTGGCTTTGGTGTTGGCAGCTGGACATGCTGATCTTACTCAGGCCACACTCACATGAGTGTGACAGGTCATCCATTCCCAGGGGCTGAGCAGTATTTGGAGTAACCCCTTATTCTCAAAGGGTAGTTTGGTTGCAGGGTCTGGTCTACAAGATGACAAAGGGGCCTTGGGGAGAAACAGGCAGAGCTGGCAGGGGACAGATGCTTGTCCTGGGAATTCTGGAACTGGATGCTGGTTCAGGGGAGAGAATGGCCACAATAGCTCCCCCAATTCACAAGCCCCTGTGCCTACTTTTCCTATGCCTAGAAAGGCAGCACTTCTTCAACAAGGCCTGGTACCACCTACGTGTAACTCAGTTTTCAAATGAGAGGTTGTCCCCTCCAAAACTCCTTCCCTGAACCCCACAGTCTAAATGAAGACCCCTCCTTTGTGCTACACAACTGTCTGTGCTTATCTTTACCAAAGCCTTGGCTTCCTGGTCTGGAAATTGTTTACTCATCTTAAAAGTAGTATCTGCCTCATAGGGTGGTTTGGAAGATTAAATGAGAATAAAGTTCAGAGTCAGGGTTCAGTAAAAATGATGACTGTTGTTGTTGTTACTGTTGCTATCGGATTTACCCCAGGGCTTCCCTGATAGCTCAGTTGGTAAAGAATCTGCCTGCAATGCAGGAGACCCTGGTTCTATTCCTGGGTCGGGAAGATCTGCTGGAGAAGAGATAGGCTACCCACTCCAGTATTCTTGGGCTTCCCCTGTGGCTCAGCTGGTAAAGAATCTGACTGTAGTCCGGGAGACTTTGGTTCGATCCCTGGGTTGGGAAGATCCCCTGGAGAAGGGAAAGGCTATCCACTCCAGTGTTCTGGCCTGGAGAATTCTATGGACTGTATAGTCCATGGGGTTGCAGAGTTGGACACGACTGAGTGACTTTTACTTTCATAGGGTTTATCCCACAGGATTAAAACCACCTATATTTTTGTCTTGGGATTATTAATATGGTCCCAAATAAAAACCAAAATGAGCTTCCATTTCATACCTACTAGGATGGCTATTTAAAAAAAAAAGACAAACATTGGTCAGAATGTGGAGAAGTCAGAATCCTCTTACACTTCTGGTGAGAATGTAAAATGATGCAGATCTTTTGGAAAACAGTTTGTCAGTTATCCAAAACGTTCAACAGAATTTTCATATGACACATCAATTCTACTCCTAGGTATCTACCCAGAGAAATGACAACACAGGCCCACACAAAGACTTGCATGTGAATATTCATAGCAGCCTTACTTACAATAGCCAAAAAGTGGAAACAGCATTATGGTTGTCAATTAACTGATGAATGCATAAACAAAATATGGCATATCCACATAATAGGATACTATTCAGCAATAACAAGGAACAAAATATTGACACACAGTACAGCATGGATGAACTTTAAAGGCATGCTAAGTGGAACATACATTGTATATAATTTCACTTTCATGAAATGTCCAAAAAAGGCAAATCTATAGAGATAAGTAGATTACTGTTCATATAGGGCTGGGAGTAGAACTAAGGGTTGACAGTAAATGGACACTAAGTTTCTTTATGGGGTGATAAAAATATTCTAAAATTAATTTGTGGAGATGGTTGCCTAACTATAACCTATAGAGTGATGGTTGCATAACTTATAGAGTTATGGTTGTATAACTATAACTAATGTACTAAAGATCATTGACTTGTACTCTTGAAATGAGTGAATTTGATGGTATAAAAGTTATATGGCAATAAAGCTTTTTTTATAAGAAAGGAAAGGATTGCTAGTGACCAATATTTTATTGTAAGTGTGGGAAAATAAGTAAGTGCAAGAATTTTCCTGGAAAACAATCTCTCCATGTATATAAAAATCTAAAACATTCACATCATTTGACCTAACACTTTTACTTCTAGAAATTTATTCTAAGGAAATGGCTAGTTGGGCAGTTCGGTTCAGTTTAGTCGCTCAGTCATGTCCGACTCTTTGCGATCCCATGGACTGCAGCAAGCCAGGCCTCTCTGTCCATCACCAACTCCTGCAGTTTACTCAAACTCATGTCCACTGAGTCGGTGATGCCATCCAACCATCTCATCCTCTGTTGTCCCCTTCTCCTCCAGCCTTCAATCTTTCCAAGCATCAGGGTCTTTTCAAATGAGTCAGTTCTTCGCATCAGGTAGCCAAAGTATTGGAGTTTCAGCTTCAGCATCAGTCCTTCCAATGAATATTCAGGACTGATTTCCTTTAGGATGAGCAGAGACAAAGATATTTCCTACAGCATTGTTTAGAATATTAAATATTTTGAAAGCAATCCAGATATCCTCTAATAGGGAATTGTTTATATAAGTATGGAAGTTTATATAGCTCTTAAAAAGCATGAAATACAGAAACCTTTTTTCATGAAGATGGTGGCGAAGGCGAAGAAGGAAGCCCCTGCCGCTTCTAAAGCCGAAGCCAAACAAAAGGCTTTGAAGGCCGAGAAAGCAGTATTCAAAGGCATCCACATCCACCAAAAGAGAAGATCCAGATGTCACCCACCTTCCTGGCATCAGCCAAACACTGTGGCTCAGGAGGCAGCCCAAATATCTTCGGAAGAGTGCCCCTGCTGCTGCCGCTGCTGCTAAGTCGCTTCAGTTGTGTCCGACTACTTGACCACTAGGCCACCATCAGATTCCCCCTCACCACCGAGTCAGCCATGAGGAAAATAGAAGACTACAACACACTGGTATTCATTGTGGATGTCAAGGCTGACAAGCACCAAATTACACAGGCTGTGAAGAAGTTCTATGACATCCATGTGGCTAAGGTCAACTCCTGATCAGGCCTGATGGAGAAAAGAAGGCATATGTTCAACTGGCTCCTGACTATGATGCTTTGAATCTTGCCAACAAAATCGGGATCATGTAAACTGAGTCCATCTGGCTAATTCCAAATATAAAAGTTTTCACTATTAAAAAAAAAAGAAAGCATGAAGTACATCTCCATATATTGACATGGAAATATGTTCATTAATACATGTTTTTATGGAAAATTTTCAACATACACAAAGGTGGACAGACTAGATTACAATAAGTTCTCATATCTCCATTCAGTTCAGTTCAGCCGCTCAGTTATGTCCTTTAGGATTGACTGGTTTGATCTCCTTGCCATCCTAGGGACTCTCAAGAGTCTTCTCCAAACCACAGTTCAAAAGCATCAATTCTTCAGTGCTCAGCTTTCTTTATGGTCTAATTCTCATATCAGCTCAGTTGGTAAAGAATCCACCTGCAATGCAGGAGACCCTGGTTCGATTCCTGGGTCGGGAAGATCTGCTGGAGAAGGGATAGGCTACCTATTCCAGTATTCTTGGATTTCCCTTGTGGCTCAGCTGGTAAAGAATCTACCTGCAATGTGGGACATCTGGGTTCAATCCCTGGGTTGGGAAGATCCCCTGGAGAAGTGAAAGACTTCCCACTCCAGTATTCTGGCCTGGAGAATTCCATGGACTGTATAGTCCATGGGATTGCAAAGAGTTGGACACAACTGAACAACTTTTGCTTTCACTTTCTCACATCCATACATGATTATTGGAAAATCCATAGCTTTGACTAGATGGACCTTTATCCGCAAAGTAATGTCTCTGCTTTTTAATATGCTGTCTAGGTTGGTCATAGCTTTCCTTCCAAGGAGCAAGTGTCTTTTACTTTCATGGCTGCAGTCACCATCTGCAGTGATTTTGGAGCCCAAGAAAATGAGTCTGTCACTGTTTCCATTGTTTCCCCATCTATTTGCCATGAAGTGATGGGACTGGATGCCATGATCTTTGTTTTTTGAATGTTGAGTATTCAACCAGCTTTTTCACTCTCCTCTCTTTCATCAAGAGGCTCTTCAGTTCCTCTTCGCTTTCTGCCATAAAGGTGGTGTCATCTGCATATCTGAGGTTATTGATATTTCTCCCGGCAATCTTGATTCCAGCTTGTGTTTCATCCAGCCTGGCATAGCTCCATTACCCAACTTCAATAATTATTATGTCATGGGAAATCATGTTTCATTTGTACCTTCACTTGTTTATTTCCTGACTCGAGATGCCAGTCCAGGTTTGATGCACGATACTGGATGCTTGGGGCTAGTGCACTGGAATGACTAAGAGGGATGGTATGGGGAGGGAGGAGGGAGGAGGGTTCAGGATGAGGAACACATGTATACCTATGGCGGATTGTTTTGATATTTGGCAAAACTAATACAATTATGTAAAGTTTAAAAATAAAATAAAATTAAAAAAAAAGAAAATAATAACAATCGGAAACAAAACAAAAAAATAAAACAAATCCCAGACATTATTTCATCTATAAAAATATTTCAGTATGTATCTCTGAAAGTAAAAGGCCCTATTAAAAACCATAACTATCATCCCATTGTGTGATAACCATACTGTCATCCCACTTTTAAAAATAGTAATAAATTGAAAAGCAGAGACATTACTTTGTCAACAAAGGTCCATTTAGTCAAGGCTATGGTTTTTCCAGTGGTCATGTATGGATGCAAGAGTTGGACTGTGAAGAGAGCTGAGCGCCGAGGAATTGATGCTTTTGAACTGTGGTGTTGGAGAAGACTCTTGAGAGTCCCTTGGACTGCAAGGAGATCCAACCAGTCCATTCTAAAGGAGATCAGCTCTGGGTGTTCTTTGGGAGGAATGATGCTAAAGCTGAAACTCCAGTACTTTGGCTACCTCATGCGAAGAGTTGACTCAATGGAAAGACTCTGATGCTAGGAGGGATTGGGGGCAGGAGGAGAAGGGGACGACAGAGGATGAGATGGCTGGATGGCATCACCGACTCAATGGACTTGAGTTTGAGTGAATTCCGGGGGTTGGTGATGGACAGGGAGGCCTGGCATGCTGCGATTCACTGGGTCGCAAAGAGTCGGACATGACTGAGCAACTGAACTGAACTGAACTGAATAAATTTTTTAATATCCTCAAGTATCTAGTTAGTGTTCAATTTTCCAATTGTGTCATAAATTTTATTTTTAATAATTTGAATCAGAATATAAATAGGATCCACATGTTGTGATTGATTCATATGCTTCTTAAATACTTTTTAATAGTTTTATTGATATATAATCACATACCATATAATTCATTTATTTAAAGAGTAAAATTTAACACATTTCGCTCCTTAGCCATTACCTCCCAAATTCCCCATCACCCCATATACGCTTTCTGTCTCTATGAATCTGCCTATTCTGGACATTTCACATAAGCAGAATCATACAATCTGTGGTCTTTCATGACTGGTGTATTTTGTTGAGCATATTTTCAAGTTTCATCCATGTTGTAGCATGTTTTTATTGCTGAATAATATTCTACTGCATGGGCATACCACTTCATCTGTTCATCAGCTGATAAATATTTAGGTTTTTCCATTTTTTTACTATTATGAATAATGTTGCTATGAACATTTGCACAAGTTTTTCGTGGGGATTCTTAAATATCTTTCAATTCATAAGTTTTCTCTGTGTGTGTGTGTCCTTACTTGCAACTTCTTGCTAAAGAAACTGTGTTGTTACTGTTCTCACAATCTGAATTTTGTGGTTGCATTTCTGAGGCAGTTTTGACCGGCTTTTCTGTCCTTTGTATTTCCTGTTACTATATAGTTGGATGTAGAGATTTGATGGCAACACTGCTTCATAGTTGGTATGGTGTACTTCTACCAGAAGGCAAATAGTGTCTGATTGTCTCTTACTAAAAAATTAGCAGCCATTTACGCTCCATGCCTAGTTCAGTTAATTCATTAGAGGTCACAAAATGCTGATACTTTCTCATTACTCCTTAAAATATTAGCTAGACTACTTTTATAAAGAAAAATTTCCCTTCATGTACTATTTTGTTAATAGGTGGCATGATCCAGTTTTAACAAACAAAAGTACATTATAGAACATCCATATTCATAGCAGCATTTTTCACAATAGCCAAAGGTAGAATCAACCCAAATGTCCATCGACAGATGAATGGATTTACATACAATGGGATTTTATTCAGCCTTAAAAAGGAAGGAAATTCTGACATGCTATATCATGGTCGACTGTTGAGGACATTATGTGAAGGGAAATAAGCCAGTCACAAAAGGATAACTACTGTATGTTCTACTTATTTGTGCTATCTAGAGTAGTCAAATTCATAGAGATAGAAAGTAGAATGGTGGTTGCCAGGGGATGGGAGAAGGAGAAATGGGAGTTATTTTTTAATGGGTACAGAGTTTTAGTTTTGCAAGATGGAGAAGATTTCTATGGATGGGTGGTAGTAGTGGCTGTATGTAAGTACATTAAGTATAATGTAAGTATACTTAGTGCCACTGAACTGTACACTTAGAATGATTACAATGGCAATTTTTGTCATGTGCACGTATTTTACTACAATTTTAAAAAAAGCTTTAAGTACATTACAGAATGGAATACTACACAGCAATAAAAAACAATGAATGTTGAGACACGTAAATGGATCTCAAGGATATTTTGCTGAGTGAAAAAAGCCAGTCTCAAAAGGTATCTCAGAACTCATACATACATACAGTATGAGTTCATTTATATATCGTTCTCGAAATGACAAAATTACAGAAACGGAAAGTAAATTAGTAACTGTCAAGGGTTAGAGATGTTGAGGTTGATGGTCGGTGGACATGGCTGTAACAGGTACTGTGAAGGAGTTTTGTAGTTTTGGAATAGTTCTGCATCTTGATTCCAGTGGTAGTCACAGAAATCTGCATATGTGATATGCATATGTGATATCACAGAAATGTGATAAAATGACATTAAACTGTATATACACACTGTGCCAACATGAGTTTCCTGGTTTTGATATTGTACTATCATTATGTGAGATGTAACTATTGGGGGAAACTGAATGAAGGGCACTGGAACTTTCTATACTATTTTGCTACTCCCTGTGAATCTGTAAGAATTTTAAAAATTCATTTGAAATTACATTTATAGAACCACAAAGGTAGTATGAATCTATGTCTACAAAATTTTTTTTTGAAATTTTAAAAAGGAGCTATTATTTATTATTATCTTCAGTTTACATTTGAGAAAACTGATGTCTGGGATAAGGCTGAATTGTCAAAGTTAGTCTGTATCTAACAGGCTAACTTTTTAGTCGTTAACCACTACATCATAGCATATGTATATTTATATATACAATATTTGCATTAAAAGATTTGGACAGACACACAGTATTTGTTATGGTAGTTATTTCTAGGAAGGTAGAATTAGGGAAGGTGGCTTTAACTTTCAGCTCTATAAGTTTCTGTATTGTTTGACAATAAATAAAACTTTAAAAATCAGACAAAATATTAAAAGGTAAAGCAGTAAAGCTACTGAGGCAGACCCTCTTCCATGCCTCACGATGGATCTGGGTTACCCTACTAATGTCAAAATATTATTCTGAAAGCTAAAGCTTGGCAGGTGAGCCCCCAGCCTATTAGAACGTTCCCTTTCCTCGCCCTGTTCTGTGTCCATCTCTTTGATCATTCTGCTTTCTTTGAGCCCAATCATCCCTCTAAATCTGTGTGGATCCTGGATTGTAGGTAGGGCTGGATGCAGAGGAAAGACCAACCATTCGGGTTCATCCCCCGCCCCACTTGGCGGGAGGGCTGCAGCTATCCGCAGCAGAGACACTGGGACCAGGACAGAGCTGCAAGCTGTGAGGAGGCGACTGGCTGTAGATGCAGCTTTCTCACTCACGGCTGAAGATTGTTGAAACCAGTCTCGCCTCTCAGGTCTCTAGTTTCTGTTTCCCATTGGCTAAATTTTATGGGACCAAGAACCTCTCCAAAAGAATGCTTCTAGGGCATCGTCAAAAATAAGACATTTAAAAAGTGATAATGTTCACGCGGAGCTTTGCCGCCAAATCCCAGTTTTTTCCTGAGAGACGTGTTAATGTTAAAAGGTCATGAGACGGTGGCTAGCATTAAAGTTTGTCTGCTTTCTCCTTGAAACAAAAGTGACTTCAACCAAAAGTTCAGTTTCTTCAATGCAAATTAAAGGGGAAATCAGTAATACTGTCATGTGGACTGGACACAGTTTGCCTGAAGGCTTTGGACTGTTCTTACTTCATTTTCTTTGTCCACTGAGAGGGAGGGAAGGCAGCAAAAATGTCCTTGAAATCAATGGAGTGATTTAGGGGACCCCATAGAAGACAAGGAATTTTATTTTTCTATTTGGTTTTAAAAACAAAAGAAAATCATCTTGTTATCTTGCCCATCCCTGAGTCTTGGGGGACCTAAGTTCCCCAGACCAGGGATGGAACCTGTGGCCTATGCAGTGAAAGCTCCAAGTCCTAACCACTGGACTGCCAGGGAATTTCCATGTTCATTATTTTAAAATGTAAATAATATAGAGGAGTATGTAAAGCAAAAAGTGCAAGTGCCTTCCCTCACTTTCTTCAAGTAATTCCCCAGGAATAATTAAGTTAAAAATTTGGTCTTCATCTGTTCAGATATTTTCCCATGCACATTCTAACACATATACAGATATAACCAGAATTTCATAAAGATGAAAAAAAACTTCTATTCAGATATTCGTCAGGCACGTGCCTGGTGGTTCAGTGGCTAAGACTCCAGGCTTCCAGTGCAGGGGATCCAGGTTTGATCCCTGGCCAGGGAACTAGATCCCACATGCTGAAACCAAGAAAGACTCTGCATGTCACAACTAAAGACCCTACAGCTTAGACCTGGTGCAGTCAAATAAATATTTAAGGGGAAAAAAAAAGATATTCATTAGAATAAATTGTGAAAATCTCCAGTGTAAGCAGCTCCATGAGTTTTTATTGGACATTTTTAACCCACAAAAATGGAATTATATAAACTACATTTTGCTGCAGTTTTTGTTTTATACCTCAACAATATTATGATAGTTCTTCCACAGTGGGACATATGGATTTAATCATTCTTTTCATGATAGTATAGTATCCTGTAGCATTAATTTAGTACTCTAATTAACCTTTTTTAATTGGTGAATGGTTAGACTGTATCCAATTTTTGCTATTTCATGTTATAGATTTTAAAACTTCTTTTCTTTATATAAGAATAATACATGCTCAGTATAAAACTTTAAACATTTCAGAAATGTTTGACTTAGAAAGCAAAAGTCCCTCATAATCCTATCTCAGAAACCACCAAACACAGATGTTATTTTCTTCCTATAGCACATCCATTATCTATATTGTGTGATCTCTACACACTATTGGAAAAAGAAATAAGTAACAAATACTATGTAACTGTTAGGACTTCCCAGATTGCACTAGCGATAAAGATTTTGCATGCCAATGCAGGAGACACAAAAGACAAGATTCGATTCCTGGGTCAGGAAGATCCCCTGGAGTAGGAAATTTTTCTTCTACAGGTAGTAGAGGAAAAATTACATACTATGAGTAAATTTATTCTAATTAATTGGACAACTTAAATGAAATGAACAAATTCCTTGAAAAATGGACACAAGAAGAAAAAAAATCTAAATAGCCCCATACATATTAAAGAAATTAACTTATTATCAAACTCCTCCTGCAAAGAAAACTCTAGGACTAGATGGCTTCACTGGTGAATTCTATCAAATATTTATTTAAGGAAGAAAAAAATAACAATCCTACACAAACTCTTTCAAAACACAGAGGAAGGAACACTTTCCAACTTATTTTATGAGGCCAGGATAACCTTGATATGAAAAGTTGACAAAGATATAACAAGAAAAGAAAATTATAAATTCTTATCCCTCATGAACTTAGATGTAAAAATCTGATTAGTCTTTGACAGAGCAATTTCATTTCTAGGAATTTATACCCAAAAGCCCTCAGAGTTTTACAAAAATTAACTACAGAATATCCACTATACCAATATTTTTGTTGCTATTTAGTCACTAAGTTGTGTCTGACTCTTTTCCACCCCATGGACTGCAGCATGCCAGGCTTCCCTGTCCTTCACCGTTTCCCAGAGTTTGCTCAAACTCATGTCCATTGATTCAGTGATGCCATCCCACATCTCATCCTCTGTCATCCCCTTCTCCTCTTGCCCTTGATCTTTCCCAGCATCAGAGTCAATTTTTTGGTGCTCAGCCTTCTTCCTGGTCCAACTGTGACATTCGTACATGACTCCTGGAAAAACCACAGCTTACTAAACAGACCTTTGCTGCCAAAGCGGTCTCTGCTTTTAAAAAATATATATTTTTATGTTTCAGTTCAGTCGCTCAGTTCAGTTCAGTTGCTCAGTTGTGTCCGACTCTTTTCCACCCCATGAATCACAGCACGCCAGGCCTCCCTGTCCATCACCAACTCCCGGAGTTCACCCAGACTCACGTCCATTGAGTCCGTGATGCCATCCAGCCATCTCATCCTCTGTCGTCCCCTTCTCCTCCTGCCCCCAATTCCTCCCAGCATCAGAGTCTTTTCCAATGAGTAAACTCTTCACATGAGGTGGCCAAAGTACTGGAGTTTCAGCTTTAGCATCATTCCTTCCAAAGAAATCCCAGGGCTGATCTCCTTCAGAATGGACTGGTTGGATGTCCTTGCAGTCCAAGGGACTCTCAAGAGTCTTCTCCAACACCACAGTTCAAAAGCATCAATTCTTCGGCGCTCAGCTTTCTTCACAGTCCAACTCTCACATCCATACATGACCACAGGAAAAACCATAGCCTTGACTAGACAGACCTTTGTTGGCAAAGTAATATCTTGGTTTTGAATATGCTATCTAGGTTGGTCATAACTTTCCTTCCAAGGAGTAAGCGTCTTTTAATTTCATGGCTGCAGTCACCATCTGCAGTGATTTTGGAGCCCCCCCAAAATAAAGTCTGACACTGTTTCCACTGTTTCCCCATCTATTTCCCATGAAGTGATGGGACCGGATGCCATGATCTTCATTTTCTGAATGTTGAGCTTTAAGCAACTTTTTCACTCTCCTCTTTCACTTTCATCAAGAGGCTTTTGAGTTCCTCTTCACTTTCTGCCATAAGGGTGGTGTCATCTGCATATCTGAGGTTATTGATATTTCTCCTGGCAATTCCAGCTTGCGCTTCTTCCAGTCCAGCGTTTCTCATGATGTACTCTGCATATAAGTTAAATAAGCAGGGTGACAATATACAGCCTTGACGTACTCCTTTTCCTATTTGGAACCAGTCTGCTGTTCCATGTCCAGTTCTAACTGTTGCTTCCTGACCTGCATACAAATTTCTCAAGAGGCAGATCAGGTGGTCTGGTATTCCCATCTCTTTCAGAATTTTCCACAGTTTATTGTGATCCATACAGTCAAAGGCTTTGGCATAGTCAATAAAGCAGAAATAGATGTTTTTCTGGAACTCTCTTGCTTTTTCCATGATCCA
>NW_011494863.1:682421-687729 GCF_000754665.1 Bison bison bison
TGACCTTTTCCAGTCCTGTGGCCACTGCTGAGTTTTCCAAATTTGCTGGCATATTGAGTGCAGCACTTTCACAGCATCATCTTTCAGGATTTGAAATAGCTCCACTGGAATTCCATCACCTCCACTAGCTTTGTTTGTAGTGATGCTTTCTAAGGCCCACTTGACTTCACATTCCAGGATGTCTGGCTCTAGGTGAGTGATCACACCATCGTGATTATCTGGGTCATGAAGATCTTTTTTGTACAGTTCTTCTGTGTATTCTTGCCACCTCTTCTTAATATCTTCTGTTTCTGTTAGGTCCATACCATTTCTGTCCTTTATCGAGCTCATCTTTGCATGAAATGTTCCCTTGGTATCTCTAATTTTCTTGAAGAGATCTCTAGTCTTTCCCATTCTGTTGTTTCCCTCTATTTCTTTGCATTGATCGCTGAGGAAGGCTTTCTTATCTCTTCTTGCTATTCTTTGGAACTCTGCATTCAGATGCTTATATCTTTCCTTTTCTCCTTTGCTTTTTGCCTCTCTTCTTTTCACAGCTATTTGTAAGGCCTCCCCAGACAGCCATTTTGCTTTTTTGCATTTCTTTTCCATGGGGATGGTCTTGATCCCTATCTCCTGTACAATGTCACGACCCCATGGACTGCAGCATGCCAGGCCTCCCTGTCCCTCAGCAACTCCCAGAGTTTACTCAAACTCACGTCCATTGAGTCCGTGATATCATCCAACCATCTCATCCTCTGTCATCCCCTTCTCCTCCTGCCTTCAATCTTTCCCAGCATCAGGGTCTTTTCTAATGAGTCAACTCTTCGCATCAGGTGGCCAAAGTATTGGAGTTTCAGCTTCAGCATCAGTCCTTCCAATGAATATTCGGGACTCATTTCCTTTAGGATGGACTGGTAGGATCTCCTTGCTGTCCAAGGGACTCTCAAGCATCTTCTCCAACACCACAGTTCAAAGGCATCAATCCTTCAGTGCTCAGCTTTCTTTATGGTCCAACTTTCACATCCATACATGACTACGGGGAAAACCATAGCCTTAACTAGATAGACCTTGATGATGCTGTGAAAGTGCTGCACTCAATATGCCCCGAAAATAAAAGCCCCCCAAAATAAAAGTCTCTGTTTCTACTGTTTCCCCATCTATTTGTCATGAAGTGATGAGACCAGATGCCATGATCTTAGTTTTCTAAATGTTGAGTTTTAAGCCAACTTTTTCACTCTCCTCTTTCACTTTCATCAACAGGCTCTTTAGTTCTTTGCTTTCTACCATAAGGGTGGTGTCATCTGCATCTGAGGTTATTGATGTCATCTGATAACAATAACAAATGGTGGTGTCATTTGAGGTTATTGATATTTCTCCCAGCAATCTTGATTCCAGCTTGGGCTTCATCCAGCCCAGCATTTCTCATGATGTAGTCTGCATATAAATTAAATACACAGGGTGACAATATACAGCCTTGACATGCTCCTTTTCCTATTTGGAACCAGTCTGTTGTTCCATGTCCAGTTTTAAATGTTTCTTCTTAACCTGCATACAGATTTCTTAGGAGGCAGGTCAGGTGGTGTGGTTCTCCCATTTTTTAAAGAATTTTCCACGATTTGTTATGATCCACACAGTCAAAGGTTTTGGCATAGTTAATGAAGCAGATGTGTTTCTGGATCTCTCTTGCTTTTTTGATGATCCAACAGATGCTGGCAATCTGATCTCTGGTTCCTCTGCCTTTTCTAAAACCAACTTGAACATCTGGAAGTTCATGGTTCACATACTGTTGAAGCCTCGCTTGGAGAATTTTGAGCATTGCTTTACTAGCATGTGAGATGAGTGCAATTGTGCAGTAGTTTGAGCATTCTTTGGCATTGCCTTTCTTTGGGATTGGAATGAAAACTGACCTTTTCCAGTCCTGTGGCCACTGATGAGTTTTCCAAATTTGCTGGCATATTGAGTGCAGCACTTTCACAGCATCATCTTTTAGGATTTGAAATAGCTCAGCTGGAATTCCATTACCTCCACTAGCTTTGTTCGTAGTGATGCTTCCTAAGGCCCACTCGACTTCACCTTCCAGGATGTCTGGCTCTAAGTGAGTGATCACACCATCATGGTTATCTGGGTCATGAAGATCTTTTTTGTATAGTTCTGTGTATTCTTGCCACCTCTTCTTAATATCTTCTGCTTGTGTTATTATTTATGGCTGTTCTGAGTCTTCATTGCTGTGTGAAGGGTTTCTCCTGTTGCTGAGAGCAGGGACTACTCTCCAGTTATGGTACATGGACTCTAGGGCATGCAGGTCATGCGGGCCCAGCTGCCTTGCAGCATACGCGACCTTCCTGGACCAGGGATCGAACCTGAGTCCCCTGCACTGGCAGATAGATCTTAACCACTGGACCACCAGGGAAGCCCTAATGCCTCTGCTTTTTAATAAGCTGTCTAGGTTTGTCATACCTTTTCTTCCAAGGAGCAAGTATTTTTTAATTTCATGGCTGCAGTCACTGTCCACAGTGATTTGGGAGCCCAAGAAAATAACATCTGTCACTGTTTCCATTTTTTCCCCATCTGTTTGCCATGAAGTGATGGGACCAGATACCATGATCTTAGGTTTTTGAGTGTTGAGTTTTAAGCCAGCTTTTTCATTCTCCTCTTTCATCTTTATTAAGATGCTCTTCAGTTCCTCTTTGGTTTCTGCCATTAGGGTGCTATCATCTGCATATCTGAAGTTGTTGATATTTCTCCCAGCAATCTCGATTTCAGCTTGTGATTCATCCACCCTGGCATTTTGCATGATGTACTCTGTATATAAGTTAAATAAGCAGGGTGACAGTATAATACAATACAACCTTGATGTACTCCTTTCCTGGTTTTGAACCAGTTAATTGTTCCATTGTTAATATTTATTTATTTATTTGATTGCATCAGTTGTTAGTTGCAGCATATGAACTCTTAGTTGTAGCATGGAAGAATCTAGTTCCTTGACCAGAAATCGAACCAGGGCCCCCCACTCTGGGATCATGGAGTCTTAGGCACTGGATCACCAGGGAAGTTCCATATAGTAATATTTTTAATAGTAAAAATATTAAAACAACTTAAATGTCCCCCAAAATGTGACAATTAAATATGGTACATTTATGATGGAATATACAACCATTAAAATATAAGAAAAATATGTCTTGACACAGGAAGATTCACCATATATTTTTTATTTTAAAAGTAAGTTACCTGACAACCTAGAGTGGGATGGGGTAGGGGATGGGAGGGAGGTTCAGGAGGGAGGGGACATATACATACCTATGGATGATATCATGTCGATAAGTGGCAGAAACTAGCACAATATTGTATAGCAATTATCCTCCAATTAAAACAAATATTTTTTAAAAGTAAATTACCAAAATTTCAGGTGTTTTCACTACACACACACAAAATGAATAGAGAAGTTAACTGTCGTGACTGAAATCATGCCATTATGTTTACCTATATCAAATCAACATGTTGTACACCTTAAGTCCATATTTTTTTTTTAAACAGGTATATGACGAAATAGTATAATGGTATGATCCTACATTTTCAAAGAAAAATATATATTTATATATAATGGGAAAACACAGAAAGGACAAAAACCAAATGTCACAAATGGTTAATTGTTGGATGATGGGAGTATAGTAGACTTTTATTTCCTTCCTTTTGCTTATCTGTATTATCTGTATTGCTTATTTCCTTATCTGTATTTCTTGCAATGAAAAATGTAAATTATTTTTTAATGCAAAGTATTGTTGAAAAAAAGTTTTTAAAATGTGACCAATGAGCATTTTTGTACCTCCCCCATTACAGTTCTTAGGAAGAAAAGATTTAGGACTTTGGAATCTTCCTCTCTACCTCCAACCTACAACCTATCCATCCTGGGCTATTGGACATAGCTTTGCCCTTCTTTGACACTGGATCCATGGTGGCCCTGCCTTATGGGTCCAACCTGTATTTAGTAGGTTAGGTGTTAAAAGTTTTGCGGCTGACTTATGGCATGACTTTTAGAAAAATCCTTTTCCTTAGGGGCTCCAGTTTCTCCTCTCTTAATCAGTGATCTTTAAGGTGCCTTCCAGACAGAGGAAAGAACAGATTTAGAATCAGGAACCTCTGGGGGAGACTTGGGAACGTAGTCATCACTGCCCAGAAGAATATTACTTATTATTCTTTGTGTCTTCAGGGTCCTCAACCAGGTAAAAAGCATCTCCCAGACCAGGCCTTATAAAACCAGTCAGCCTTATATTTCTCTGGTCCTGGTTGCAGGGCTCCACACAGAGTAGTTGCTCAGTGAACTCACTTTTTGCCTCTGTCTTTTAAAAGTAATCCCAGAATAAGTTTTCTTTTTTAAAAATTTATTTATTTTAATTGGAGGCTAATTACTTTACAATATTGTAGTGGGTTTTGCTATACATTGACATGAATCAGTCATGGGTGAACATGTGTTCCCCATTCTGAACCCCCCTCCCACCTCCCTCTCCATCCCATCCCTCAGGGTCATCCCAATGCACCAGCCCTGAGCACCCTGTCTCATGCATTGAACTTGCACTTGTGATCAGTTTCACATATGATAATTTACATGTTTCAGTGCTATCCAGAATAGGTTTTCTAAGCTTGCTTTTGATGGTGAGCTGAACGTAAAGTTGGTTTTAATTATTGGGGCACACATTGTGCAAGTTTTTTGCTGAGGTATTGAAAAAGCAAGAGAGTTCCAGAGAAACATCTATTTCTGCTTTATTGACTATGCCAAGCCTTTGACTGTGTGGATCACAATAAACTGTGGAAAATTCTGAAAGAGATAGGAATACCAGACCACCTGACCTGCCTCTTGAGAAACCTATATGCAGGTCAGGAAGCAACAATTCAAACTGGACATGGAACAACAGACTGGTTCCAAATAGGAAAAGGAGTACGTCAAGGCTGTATATTGTCACCCTGCTTATTTGACTTATATGCAGAGTACATCATGAGAAACGCTGGGCTGGATGAAGCACAAGCTGGAATCAAGATTGCCGGGAGAAATACCTATCACCTCAGATATGCAGATGACACCACCCTTATGGCAGAAAGTGAAGAGGAACTCAAAAGCCTCTTGATGAAAGTGAAAGAGGAGAGTGAAAGTTGGCTTAAAGCTCAACATTTAGAAACCAAAGATCAT
Organism: Bison bison bison; assembly: GCF_000754665.1. NCBI lineage: Eukaryota > Metazoa > Chordata > Mammalia > Artiodactyla > Bovidae > Bison > Bison bison. The sequence goes on from NW_011494863.1 coordinate 687,583, forward strand.
GGCATCTGGTCCCATCACTTCATGTCAAATAGATGGGGAAACAGTGGAAACAGTGTCAGACTATTTTTCTGGGCTCCAAAATCACTGCAGATGGTGACTGCAGCCATGAAATTAAAAGACGCTTACTCCTTGGAAGGAAAGTTATGA
>NW_011494863.1:688105-688867 GCF_000754665.1 Bison bison bison
AGAGGATGAGATGGCTGGATGGCATCACCGACTCGATGGACTTGAGTTTGAGTGAACTCCGGGAGTTGGTGATGGACAGGGAGGCCTGGCGTGCTGCGATTCATGGGGTCGCAAAGAGTTGGGACACGACTGAGCGACTGAACTGAACTGAACAGCTTTATTGCTTATTTGTAACAATTCAAGTGGAGCACCTCTCCTGACAAGCCAGAGACTGGGAGACATTCAAATTGTCACTTACTTGGGGCCTTCCTGGGGAAAACCATCTCAGGGCTGCCGGCGGTGTGCATGTAGAACCATAGTCCCGCAGGTGCCCAGGCTGTTATCACGCGGCTTCCCGAGAGAGATTTGACCAGACTCTAGACTTGAGGGAAGTCCCAAGCTATGCCACTGTGGAGCTGTGTGACCTTGGACAAGTCCTTTCCTCCTATGGCCCTACGTGCTCTTCCCCGGTAGGTTTATGCTATGGGGACGGTCGAGTGATCTGGAAAACATTCGCTTTTAAACGTTTATTCATCTCATGTATCACGCGAATGAGAGCCGAGAGCCCACAGGCAAGGCGATCAAGGACCACTACTGGCAAGCCTCTGCGACCCGCGCCACAGGTCTCGCGAGATTTCTCCTCTGCGCTTCGCGGCGTCATCCTCTCGCCGTCCGCGGCAGCGACAGCGACGGCGCGTGAGGTACACAGGGGCGGCCCGTATCCCTCCGCCGCCGGCGCGGCCCGGCCCTCCCTTCCCCCGGCCCGCCAATCCCAGATCGGAA
>NW_011494863.1:689289-710513 GCF_000754665.1 Bison bison bison
CTGAAGAGAATCCATAAGGTAAGCGGCCAGGGATCGGCTGTGTGTTCGGGCAGCTAGGCGGGGCCGCCGAGCTGGCTGCGGCCTGCACTTCCCGCCGTCTTCTCCGCCGGGCTCCCGGCTTCTTCGGACCGGGTTGTTGGCGATGGCCCGGCCGGGCGGCCTTCACACCCCACTCCCAGTGATGGCGCCCGTAGAGGCCCCGGCGCGCTGCCCGCACTTAGGCCGGAGGTATGCTCGCCGGTTCAACGTTCCTTCCCGGCCTCCTTTCTAGGCCCCGCGTGGTATGGAGTCCCAGGGCCTCTCCCCGGCCTGGGACTGCTGTGCCAGAGGGCCATTGTCCGGCTGTGCCAGGAGGGGGTGCTGGAACTGGGGCGTTGGAAGGCCCCATCGACGGAGGTCGAAAGGGCTCTGTGCCCCATCTCCGCCTGTGCACCCCCTATCCCCACCTGCCTAGGTTCACTCCGCAGAACCCCTTGAGCTTGGGACCCGTATGAGGAAACCTTTTTGTCCGATCCAGAAATATTTCTTGAGTTCGCTTGCCGTTTAGCGGCCGCACGCTTCCGTCCACTCTGCTCGTCCAGAAACTAAGTAGGAAGTTGAGGAAATAAGCATGACTTTTATAAGGAAGGAGGGAGGTGGAGGGAGAAGCATTTTATTCCGTGAGGTTGCCAAATGTAGTCAGAAACATACTTCAGTTTGCAGGAGTGGATTTAATAGAAAGGGTATTGTCAAGGGTAGAGGTAGAAACCTGAACATTTGAAAACCACTGGAGAGAATTTCACAAAGTTTCCTTTTACATTCTCTTCGCAAAATGGGTTTTAACGCTTAAATTAGGTGATGTTTTCTGGGAGATCCTTTTAATGTAAAAGGGATTTTGCTAGATTTTTCCATTAGAAAAGATTTCTTTGCCCTTTAAAATGAAGGGTTATCTGTAGTTGTCTCTACGGAAGCTTTTGTAATATTGCTTCTAGATTATGGACTTCGCTTAAAATTTAGGGTTTTTTCGCTTCCTTCTAATATTATAACCTCCTATTATCTCTCACTATCTTTTTTACTTAGAGGGGGGAAGCGGCACTGATGATTTGTTTCGTGTTTGACTTGGCTACTTGGAGAGGCTGTTCTAAACCTCTAGCCAGTAAGTAGTAGATCCTGGGATACATTATCTAGGATGGGATGGAGATGCAAGGGGGAAGAGAACTAATTTTCACCTTGCATTTAACTCAGTAAAAATGGAGATCTGGTCAGTTTAAACACTTGAGTTCAGCAGTTGGTCCTGGTTTTATTCTTGATCAAAGACCTTTCCTGTGGAATTAATCCCAGTGGTTATTGTAAATTAGGTTAGATCCTCACCAACTTCTTTTGACTTTGATTTCTATCAAATGAAAAAGGGCAGACTTTAGACAGTAAATCTTGTACTAAAGTGAAGCAGGTTGTTTGTTAAAAGAAGCTCATCCCTAAGTAGAGCTCTTTTGAAACTTTTTAAGGGGCAGGAGCACACTGAGGACAAGTTATGCAAGTAAATAATAGCATTTTTAGGGCTTGAAGGAGTTAATAGATTCTTGAGGACTAATTGAGAAGTTATCAACTTGAGATTATACTTGTAGAAGATTGTGCACTTTTAAAACCTGAAGAAGAATAAATATAATGTGTGATCACTTACAGATCAAGAGGTATAGCCCTTAATCTCTACTCTGAGTGATATGTGTGCTGTGGAGGTTTTTTTAGAGAAGGAAATAGCACTCAAAACATGCATTTTAATCGTCTTCCTTGCCTTCTTTTGAGATAATGCATGTTTGCTAGATTTTTCTCTAAAAGATACCTTTATTAAAATTTTAGTAAGAAAAATCAAGTGTATACCATGATTATTTGAACTTTTAAAACTCAAGTTTTTTTATTAACCTTTTTTCACCTGGTTTATAATCTAGAACTGTCCTCAAAGTATGGCTCAACTTAGACTGCCAGGGATTTGAAAAATAAACTTAATTTTTGGTATACATACTAGTCAATAATATTGTGAAAATAAAATGAAGATTTTTTTCCCCCAAGCATTTTGTATAACACTAATTTTAAATTGAATACAGACTTAACCTAGCTATGGATAAGACCAGTCCTATCTCATCCTCAGCACTAGTAATGTATCTGCGGTGCAGTCCCCCAAAGACAGACTTGGCTTACATAATTGGTCTTAGTTTTGAATCTTCCCAGTTACTACTCTCTGAGAAAGTAGTTCTGTTTAAATACCTCACAACTTCGGATAGCATGAACTACTGCATCTGGGTTCTAATAAAATTTTATTAAGAACAAATACTTTTGACCAAGGCAGCTTCAGGAATTCTTTGTCTTGTGTTTCATTGACAAAGGGTAATAGTGTTGTGTGAATCTCACAGTCCTTTAAATGCCATGACTTTTTTGGAAAAAGCTCTTGATGGACTTTATTTTGATAGAAACTTTAAGGTCGTATATGCTTTAACAGAGTTTACCAAAGAGTTTTCATTTTGAACATCCATTATGGTTCCATGAAGGGTTTGGGACCCTTTGGTATGGTTTGTATCTACACCAAATGGCCCCGGCCTGCTACATTTTGAGGTTTTCTGCTGACATTATGGGTCTTCAGCTTTGATTTTGATGCTTTGAGTGTCTGCCTCTAGCAGCACCACCCCCAGCCTTTTTCCAGTTGGCTGCGTCTCATCTGTTGTGGGCTGGGAAACCAGATCACTGAGCTTATTAAAATTATGTCTAAAATAAGATCCAGTAGGCTCTGAGTGAAGAGGGCTTCATGTGTTTTGTGAACTGTGTGGTCTGTTTGACTGATCAGAGACCTTTTTTTTAAACTTGCTTCCTGTTTTTCTTCTTTACTTTTGTTATACAGTGCAGGAGGCTTTTTTGTGCTCTTACAGTGCCACAATATTGAAATACAGGGTAAATTTCTTTATTTTGAGGAGGAGTAAAAGGCTAAATATCATGAGGAATTGAAGACAGACCAAAGTTAGGATACTAAAAGCTCTTAACAATAATAGTGACTTGTACATTTTAATGATGTCCTGCTAGATATAATTAACATTTGGTATACATAGCTTTAATGCCAGGACTACCGCTTGATTTACTGTATTTCTATGATTAAAGCGTCTTAAATTTCCTGAAAACCCCAGTCAGTTAGTTAATATTCCAGTAAAATAAAATTTCAAACTCTGATGACTAGGCAGGTAACCAAAGTGAGCAAAGGGAATTGGAGGGAACTAGAAATTGCACGTGCTTTTAGAAGAGGGCAGCTGCTATTCAGCTCCCTCCAAATGTTGCTATTGCCAGGATCTGTGCCCAAAGTTACCAGATTTTTTTTTTTTTTTTTTGAGGTAAGCCACAAAACCAGAGTTCTGGCAACCAATTCAAATTAAAAACAAGGACAGCAAAACCAAAAGACACCTCCACACTTTTTTTGGTAGATTGGTAGGTACCAGTTTAATGTATGAATTAAAATTAACAAAAGATTGAGGTTCAGCAAGTAACCAGGAACGTAAGGATTAAATCATTTGAACCATACTTTCTGTCTTTTTCAAAGTTTGGAAGTACTGCTTTATGTAAATAGGCACAATTAAGTAATTTTTGGGGTAAACTTTTAGTTAACTTCTTCAGTGAAGTTTTGTATGGTTATGGTTGTAGGAAAAACCAGTTTAGTAGACACATTGATCCCAGGCAGATGCTTACAACTTACTCTTCATTGTAATCTGTTTCATGTTATGAATCATCTTTCTGTAGACTACATACTTTCAAAATATCTACGATTGCCAGTTACCAAAGGATGAATTTTAAGGATATGGGAAGGGAGTTGTAATATCATAATAGTACTAGTTTCAAGATTATTTTAAAATAGAAGTGTGATATGATACGTTACATTAATCTTATCAGAGGTAAGGATTCAGTTTATTCCAGTCAAAATGATGAAACAAATTAGCAAATAGTCTTGTGGAGTATTTGGAACTTTAATATAATAAGTGGTTGACAGAAGATGACTGTATTAGTTATATATTGGAAAACAGACATCCCTTCTTATTCCACAAGATAAGCTTCTTGAAATCTCTGGGAAGATTTTTTTTTCCTTTAGAAACGATTCGTTGCTTCACAAAGGTTTGTTGAGTTGAGAAACTTTCTTTGGCTCGTTTGGGGTTGCTATTTAAATATAATTTAAACAGCCTTCATTAACTTCATAAATCTAGGGGTGTGTGGGGGTGGGGGGGGGTTGTGTATGTGTGTGTGTAAGTCTCCCAAAGTGGGGTGGGTGTGTGGGTGTTTAAAATCTCCCAAAGTGTATTACTGTACTGCTGACTGACAAGGAGGAAGTTTTGACAAAGTCCAATTCTGGATATTTTAGTCCAGAGAGAGAAGGCTGCTAAAATATCCTAGGCAGTTCTCAGGATAGGAATACCTGACTCATGCTTGATGCTGCCAGCAACCTTTGCAGCCTCATCCCAAAATTGAAGGCGCACACTTGTTTTTTCTGTAGAAATAAAGTTTCGGTGGTGAGGTTCCCAGGCTAACCTTCAAAACCATGTTAAAAATATTACATAGAAAAATAAAGTACCGTTTCTTCTTCAGTATACACAATCAAGTGAGATTTCAAGTAATAGAATCATAAAATTTTAGCTCTGCATCACATCTCAGAGCTACGGCCTAAAAAGGCCATGTGACTTAGTAGGGCCGGATTAAGAACCTGGATTTCTTGACTGCTCAGTGTCTTTTCTGGCAGGCACTGTACCCTTACACAGTCATTAGGGGTGTAATCCCAGGGAATGCAATTTTTTCTTTTGTTCAAACAATTGAGTATTTATGCTCTGGAACCAGAAGATTTTACCTTTGGCATCTCTTTTTATTGTTGGAGAGGTGTCTATGAATTCCCTTAAAACAATGCCATTTTTGTTTTGTTTTTCAGTGTTTTAATTCCCATAAAGCAGAAAAATAAGAAACTATGCAAATTTTGGGTGTTCTATCCTCCGTATATCTTTCATCATAGTCAAATGGGTTTTTTAATCTCTCCAAAAGACTAAGAATCACTGTCCTACCTCCTTAAACACTCTGTTTTAATCTCAGTAGGTGACCCAATTACCTATTCTGTAGAGAAAATAGAAATCTGCATGAATCCTTTCAAAATTTCCTTTGAAGACTTTAAAAAGAAAAAAGAAAAACCAGACCTCACAGCTACAATCTTCAGAGTACTCAGTGTGCATCAGAATGACTGAATCTTCTGAACAACCCTGTGAGAATTCTGTTCTCAGGTTAGAAGAGAAAATGGAGGCTTGGAGAAGTAAACAAACTTGCCTGTGATTATATGGCTATGATATGAGGAGCCAGGATTCAGATGCATTCAGTCTTGACCAGGGAGCCAACCATTGCTCCAAATATACCTTGGCCATCACTCTTCTTCCCTGTTGTCTCTGGAGAAGCTCTGCTTTTCCCATTGCAAGCTAACTTTTGCTATTCATCCTATTCTTTTGCCAGGTCCTTGCTCTCTAGTAATTGTCCCTGTTCTCCTAGTTCTCTCTTCTTTGACTCCTCTCAGTATCCAAACTTATTTAAGACTTTCCTCCTTAAAAAAAAAAAAAAAGCTTTTAACCTCCTCTCCCCAACTAGAGCTGATTCCTTTCCTTCCTCTTCTTTAACGCTTCCATCTCTGACATTTCAGTGCCAAAATTCTTGACAGAATAGTGTCTATTCACTGTTTTGGAACTGTTCAGTAAGGTCACTGATGATTACTTTATTGCCATATGCAATGGATACCTCAGTTTTTATTTAATTTCTGTAACAGTTGATGTGATTATTACTCATTTCCCTCGGCTTCTGATAAACTGTTTCCTCCTTCTGCATATCTAGTGTTCTAATAAAGTTAGTGTTTCCTAACTTTTTTAGAATAATTTTAAATTAATATTATTGATGGATACAAATAAGAGTTCATGAAATAATGTATACTTGGATTAAAATTGACAGCACACATGACCCCAGATAAATTAATATATAATATTACAAGCACAAAAATAGGGAAATTATTTACAAACAAAATACATTAAGAGGAAGTATTGTTCACTGTCATTTTGCTGTAAAGTAACAACTAAGAAGAGTATTTTAAGAAAATAAAAGGGATCATCATCAGATGCTGCATTAAATGTGTTACTCTTGAGAATTCCCTGTGGTCCAGTAATTAGGACCCCTCAATTTCACTGCTCATTTCACACCCACTTTCACCTGGGTTCAATCACTGGATAGGGACCTAAGATCCCACAAGCCACTTAGTGTGGCCAAAAAAAGATGTGTTACTCTGTGTTGTTTTCATTACAGTATACTGCGACATTTGTTTTAAACAGGTGCACTGCAGCGAAAGAAAGAATTAAAGTTGCATATTTTGCAATATTCATGCAGTTAGACTACTACCAACATTATTGTCTCATGGACAGACAGGTCACTTAATTAAAAAAAAAAGTATTTGCTTTACTTATCTTTATTTTAAAATAATCTGTTATTTTTGGGTTTAAGAAAGGACTCTGCTTTTCCTTTAAAACTTCCATATTCTAGCTATAGGCCCATAGGGAATGAATTGGTATAGTAGAAATATTAGTGTTCAATATGCTTTGATTAAATAACTTTTCAAATGTGTATTATAATCAGAATAAATCACTGAAGTTAAATAGATAATACCCATGGTTAAATGCTGTTTGTGCATCAGAGCATAGATATAATTTGCTTTGTAGTGTGCAGATTTCTTGAGGCATATTACTGCTTTATATTAGTGTAAATATGTAGTATTTCTTAAAAACATGTATTAAAGATAGGTAAAATTTAGGACAAAAATATTGCCATCTTTATCCCTGTAATACATGTTAGCATCTCATAAGAAATACTACTGTAATTGAAACAGTTCTCAGAATTATTTTCCTTTAGTCTTTGTGCTTTTCTGTATGCCTTCTCAACCCACCCCCTCCTCCTCCTGAATTCTTATTCATCCTTGGATATCCAACAGACCACTTCTCTGTGAAGCATGCCCCAGGCATGCAGGCAATAGGGTTCTACTATAGAACTGTTTCTTAGTATATAGACATGATTGATTATTACCCCCTCTAGACTGAATTCTTCTGGGCAAAGTCCCTGTCTTATTCATTATATTCCCAGTACCTGACACATAGTAGGCATTCAGTTTTTGCCAGCAGCATTTAGTGAATGTCAACAGCAAGTAGTATGGTGGAAAAACTAGTAGAATTTTGGAGCTCCATGTCTACTCAGTCATGTTCTAACCCTGTGTGTGTGGCCTTAGGCAAGTTACTTCACTGATTTTCTTTGGTCTCAGCTTTCTTGCCTATAGAATGAGGATAATGTCATATACTTTGCAAGCCTGTAAGGGATGAGTAGAAAGGAAATATGGACCACATAAAAGATAGTTGTTAATATTAATTACCACTGGCTTAATTGCCCAGTAATGTTGACCCGTGAAATTGGCAGAATCTTGAAATCTTAGATGGTGTCAGTGGTAAGTGTTTTCCATTTTACTTTGTTGCCACCCCAGTCAAAAAAGAAGGAAAAAAATGTACACCCTGATGTTGTAAAAAGTATGTTTTATAATACTTCTAATTGGAAAAAGGGATTGAATTCCAAATTTTTTCTTCAATAAACTATCTATTGTAATCTTAATATATTTCCAGTACATGTGATGTTTTTGTAAGCTTAGATGTAAGAACAATTTTCTTAACAGTATCTTGTGATAGAAGTATCTGCTTCTGTCCTTTGAGCACATACCCCTCCCCGCCCCCGCCACTTGCAGAACGTCAGTACCTGTTTAAATCATAACACTCCTTCGTCAACTTTTTAAGGGCCTATATCAGATAAAAAAATTTGAAATCAAAGCTGAATTTTACAGAAGCCACAGTGATAATAGTTTAGAAATAGATTTCTTAAAATAATAGTATACTATTGGGAGTGAGTGATTTTCTTTAGATTAAATGTCCTCATGTACACCAGCTGTATCAGCTTCGTAGGGCTGCTGTAATAAATGACACGATAAATTACTGAGTAGCTTAAAACAGCAGAAATCTATTCTCTCACAGTTTTGGAGGCCAAAAATCCAAAATCAGCATACCAGCAGAGCCACACACCCTCTGGAAGCTATGTGGGAGAATCCTTCCTTCCTTCTTCCAGCTTCTGGTGACCGTAAGCATTCCTTGGTTTGTGGCCACATCACTTCAGTCTCTGCCTTGTCTTCACACTACTTTCTCTGTGTGTGGTTTCTCTTTTGTCTTTTAAAAGGATACTTAGGGCCCATCCAGGTAATCTAGGATGATCTTATCTCAAGATCCTTAATTTTAAGTATGTTTACAAAGACCCTTTTTCTAACTAAAGTAACATTTATAGGTGATAGGAATTAAGATGTGTCACATGTCATTTTGAGGAGCATTCAATGCAGTGTACCATCTAATCCCCAAATTCTAATAAATGACTGTTTTAGATTGTAGTTGCCTTTAGGCTTTTCTGTTTTTAACTTTCTAAAATTCTGAAACAGTCTCAGACCTACAGGGAGTTGCAAATACAATACCTAGAACATCTTTTTCTTTGACCATTTCAGAGTAAGGTACCAACATGATGACTCATCAACCCTGAATACTTTAATGTATGTTTCTTACAAACATGGACATCAAAATTAGGAAATTTCCATTGAAATATTACTGCAATCTAATCCTCAGACCCCGTTTAAGTTTTTCCAGTTGTTCCAATAATGTGCTTTGTAGAAAAGGATCCAGTCCATAGTTACTTGTTTAGTTTCCTTTGGTTCCTTAGTCTTTCCTTTGCTTCATGGCCTTGACACTTTTAAAGATTAGAATCCAGTTATTTTGTAGAATGTCCCTCAGTTTGTGTTTTTCTGCTATTTCCTCAAGATTAGGTTTAGGTCACGCATCTTTGATAGGAATGTCACAGAAGCATTACTCTTTCCCTCTCTGCATCCTATCTAGTGATGTGTGATTTTGGTTCATTTTTTTCATTCCATCCTGTCAGGTACTATTCAATTTTAGTTTGACCCATTATGGAGAATTTTCACTTCTGCCACTTGATTAAGGGGGTATCTACCAGGGTTTCATACTATGAAGTTACTTTTTTTCCCCTTTATAATGAGTAAATAATTTGTTCAGAGACACTTTGAATATATGTACTTCTTCTGTGTTGTTTTTTTTTTTTTAATTTATCTATTGCTGCATAAGAAAATACCCTAAAACTTAGCTGCTTAGAGCTGGGTGGTTCTGGCTCAGGGTCCCGTGGTTATTGGCAGATCTCAGTTCTTTATGGGTTGCTGGACTTAAAGATTCATCTCCTCCCCACATACATTTCTCCCCACTGAGGGCTGCCTGAGTGTACTTGAGACATAGCGCTGGGTTCCCTCAGAGTGATCTGCCAGAGATGGAGCAGCCAAGTGAAAGCTGGAGTATCTTTTATTAACTTAATCTCAGAAGCAACATACCATGACTTCTACTGTGTTCTGTTGACCTCACAGATTCCCCCCCAGGGCGGTGTGGCAGAGGAGTGAATATGGGAGTGAATACCAGGAGTTAAAGATCACTGGGAGCCAATTTGGGTACCATGCGCTTACTCAGAAGTTTTAATTTATTCATTTTAAAATTTATATTTGTGTGAACTCGTGCTTTCTTGTTTTTAATTCATGTGAGTTATACTAGATTACTATCATTTACTTTAATGCTCAACTTGTCCCCAGTTTGCTTTTTTCCCCATCAGTTGAGCACTTCTTTAAGTTCTGGCACAAAAGATGTTTCCTCCTTTTTCTTACACTTTCCCTGCTCCAGCTCTGTAATCATCTAGGTATGCTGATTGCTTTTGGAATCTCACTGTTTCCATACTTTCTCAGTGTAATTAGTGGATGTAGCTAGGGAATATGTGAATGTGTAGATTTGCTTTTCTCTCTGTGTATCAGAGACCATGAATTTACACTGATGAATCTTAATTCCAGTCCAGTACCATAGGATTCATCCTGTATTTTTTCTTTTCGATATTGACATTCCTTTTCTTACAGTGAAAAACTTGGCTTTCATTAATGTAATTACTCATTTGATCAGTTCCTCTGTGTATAATCAACTTCCCATTGCTGTGGCCCTCCTGCATAGATACTGTTCTTTGCTCCCCTCTCTCCTAGGGGTGCCCTTCTTAACTCCGTCCTTCCTGACTTGGACATCCTGCCCTGAGTTAGGCCTATCCCAGTGTGGATAGCCTCCCTATTTTTAAAAAACAAAATACAGGACTTATTTGACATAAATATTTAGATTAAAAACTTTAAAATAGTAGTGCTAATTGTTTTTTAAAACAGATATGGAAAAATCAAGTCTAGTGACTGTGACCACATAGCACTTTTCCCAGTTAGAGAATATGGCATTTTCTGTAGTCCTTTTTTTGAAAAGACTAAAACCATAATTTTAGTTTAGTGTTACTATTATGAAACAATTTTGGTAATTCCAGAAGCCTGTGTAAACTCATCTCCATTCTTAGAAATAATTGGAAACAATCATAATTTAAAATCCTGAAGCTTAATCTTTTATTATGTAAGTTTTAGATACTGGTAATGACCAACACCTAGGCGCTTACTATCCAGCTTAAGATTCAGACCTACCTAATTTAGCTTCAGTGTTAAAGTTTAGTCAGCAACCATGGGTTCTCTTGATAATTTATGAGCTTGGGGTCTTTGCATATATTTAGAAATAATCATGTTTCGATAAAAGTACATTGTTGTTAGTGATGGTTGTGCAACCTCCTCTACTTTACCCATTATATCAAGGCAGTAATATATCATCACTGAGGTTATAGTAGGTCAGTTTCCTGAGGTTACATACAACATTAATACAAGGTTAAGAAAATTGTTCAAACTTTGAGGAACAAGTAACAATGTATTGGCATTTGAATCATGAACATGACTTGAATCTCAGAGTCTGAGGCACTCTTTTTACTTTTATAATCAGTATTTTCATTATCTTCTAGCTTCTGTTAAGTCCAAAACTATTCTGATTCGTGATCCTATATATGTTACCACTTGCCTTTCTGGAAGCTTACAGATTTTCTCTGTCCCCAGTATTGTGAAATTTCCTGATGTTTGGTGTGTAGGTCAATTTTCATTTGTTTTGCTTGACATTCAGTTGGTCTTTTTGGGTCTGTCTATATGGATTTGCTTATTATGGACATTTCATATAAATAGAATCGTACAACATATGACCTTTTGTATCTGGCTTCTTTCATTGAGGCAGTGTTTTCAACGTTATGCAAGTTGTAGCGTGTATCGGTACTTAATTCCTTTTTCTGACTAAATAATATTCCATTGTATGAATATACCATGTTTTCTTTTTCCGTTTATCAGTTGATGGGCATTTGGTTTGTTTTAATTTTTTAACTATTAAGAATAATACTGCTATGAACATTTATCTTCAGATTTTTGTGTGAACATATTTTCATTCCTCTTGGATATATACCTAGGAGTGGAATTGCTGGATCATATGGTAATTTTATTTAAAATTTTTAAAATTATTTCCTTCTAAGAGTTTTTTAGCTATAACTCTTATATTTAGATCTTTGATCTGTGTTTTCCAATTTTTAATTTTTGTAAAATACATATAAAATTTACCATTTTCACTGTTTTTAAATATACAGTTCATTGCTAGTAAATATATTTGTATTGTTGTACAACCATTGCTATCTCCCGAATTCATTTTTCAAAAGTTACCTTTCTCCCTAGCCTTTAAGAACCCACCATTGTACTTTATCTCTCTATGATTTTGACTTGGTTACTCATGGAAGTAGTATTTCTCTTTTTGTGACTGATTCTTTTCACTTAGCACAGTGTCCTCAAGATTCTTCTATAGTGTCAGAATTTCCTTCCTTTTTAAGGCTATTTAGTACTCTGTTGTGTGTTTATACCATGTTTGCCTATCCATTTATTTGCTGTTGGACACTTGGGTTATTTACACATTTTAGCTCTTCTGAGTAATTCTGCAGTCAGCATGGGTGTATGTTTAAAAGATCCTCCTTTCAGTTATTTTGGGTATATACCAAGAAGTGGAATTGCAGGATCATATGGTGATTATTTTTTAATTTTTGAGAAACTACTGTATTGTTTTCTACAGTGGCTCTACTGTTTTACATTTAGCCCTTGCTCCCCCTCCCTGCTTGTGATACACAAGGGTTTCAATTTCTCCACATCCTCACCAGCACTTATATTTTCTGTTTTTGGTTGGTTTGTTGGCCCCCCCCCTTTGTTTTTGTTTTTTTAATAGTAACCATCCTGATGGAATGGGATGGTGGTCTTTGATCCATTTTAAGTTAATGTTTATATCTAGTGTTCAGTAGGCATCTGAGTTCATTTTTGCATGTAAATATCCAGTTGTCTTAGCACCATTTGTTGAAAAGATCATTCTTTCCCACATTGAATTGTTTTGGCAGCTGTGTCAAAAACCAATTGGCCATAAATATATGGGTTTATTTCTGGACTCTCAATTCTGTTTCATTGATCTGTATGTCTTTTCTTATGCCAGTACCATACTGTCTTGAATACTGTAGCTTTGTATTAGGTTTTGGAATTTGAAAGTGTGACTCCTCCAACTTTGTTCTTTTCCAGGACTGTTTTGGTTTTTTAGATCCCATGCATTCCCTATGAATTTTAGGTTCTGCTAGGTTTTTTTTAATGGCAGTTGGAATTTTGATGGAGATTGTATGGAATCTACAGGTAAATTTGGGGAGTGTTTGAGCTAGTTTTCCTATATTTTCTGTTTTCCATGTTTATCTTTTATCTGTTTTTTGGAAAGACTTTCTCAGAATGTTTGCTTGCTTGCTTGTTTTAAGGATTTTCCTCTTATTTCATAGAAGCAGTAGCTTCTCTTAGCTTTAAAGATATTCATGATAGTTTTTAACTTTTTTCTTCTCCCTGCATGGTCTTTGCTTTTTCCTGCTTTTTTTTTCTTCCCGTTGTTTTGGTCTTTATATGTTGAGTGATGTTGAAGATGGCCAGTTTCTTTCACTGTTGTTGTTTATCCTTATTTTAGAATAGGGCATTAAAAAGCTGATTAAAGGGTCTGAGCATAGGGGAGTGAGGTTTGGCAACTGAAACTCTATGGTTTGCTGGCAGGGCTATTCTCCAGATGAATCACTGATGTCAGTGAGTCATATAGCTCTTTATCTTGTGCTGGTCAGTTTTTCTTGAGAAGGGTCTTTTCATCTCCTGCCTGGAATGTACAGGTCAAACTTCCCATGTTTTCAGGACATTGTGTGTATGTTTTCAGGACATTGTGTGTATGTTTTCAGGACAAAGTGTGTATGTAAACATTCACTTAACCTTCTGATTTCCATACATCATTCATGCCATTAACTATGCTCCATGTCTCTGAGTTCTGAGATCTTATGTTTTATCTTCTCTGGAGAACAAACCTTTGGTTTGCTTGGATGGGAAGGACAATCACTGGTAGAATCAGGGAAGTGATCTAGATGTCATTTTTAGTTTTTATTTTCAGCTTTTTACCCATAAACAACATATAATACTGCTTTGGATGTTGTCAATTTACATAGATGTTATGGAAATGTATACATTTTAAATAGCATGCATTTTCAATGAATATAAATATTCCAACAATATATTTAAAATTTATTCCTCCTATAATAGACATTTTGTTTCCAAGTTTTTATTAGTAAAGACGCTGAAGCTCAGTGTTGCCTTGATGCACATAGGTGAGAGTTTCTCTTTATAGTCAGTAGGAGTGTTTGGTTGTAGAAAGAGGCTCTTTATTTTTGTAAGATAATGCCAAATTAACTTTTTTCTTTAAAATTTTTCATTATTTTGACCATAACAGGCTATATAAAGGTACACAAAAATGTGAAGTCGCTCAGTCATGTCTGACTCTGTGACCCCATGAACTGTAGCCCCCCAGGCTCCTCCGTCCATAGGATTTTCCAGGCAAGAATACTGGAGTGGGTTGCCATTTCCTTCTCCAGGTATCTTCCAGACGCAGGGATCCAACCCCGGTCTCCCACATTGCAGGCATACTCTTTACCATCTGAGACACCAGGTGTCTAATAAATTTTAGTGAAAATTTCAGATATATCCAGACATTCACTAGTCTACAACATATCACCATGTGTCCCATCACCCGTCATTTTGTGTTTATTCTTGATTACCTCTTCCACCTTTGTGGATTATTTCAAACTCAACCCCAAATGTCATATCATTTTATCTGTAAAGAATTCAGAATGTGTTACTTAGAGATAATGCATTGGTTCTCAGTAGGGATAGTTTTGCCTACCAGGTGACGTTTGACGTTGTAGACATTTTTAACTGTCACAGCTGGGAGGCTACTGGGTGCTACTGACATGTAGTAGATAGAGACCAGGGAGCTACTGAACATCCTACAGTGTGTAGGACAGGCCCCCACAACAGAGATTTATCCTGCCCCAAATGTCCGTCATTTCCCAGATTGAGAAATCCTGAGATAAGGAAGTCTGAGGTACATTCAGTGGTTCTTCCTGTATATATTTCTAAACACATGCTGTTGTATTACACAAAAATTTAATTTCTGGGAATTATAACTCTAAAAGAATAAACACTTTAAAAGTCATACAAAACTCCTGTGAATCTTACTCTGTTTATGTGGCTGATAAAAGTATTGGACATTTACATATTTTTAAAATAGTTCATGAATATTATTTGGTGTTATAAAGAACCCTGGGCAGTATATTGAAATGTCAATTCTGAAGGAATGTGGATCACTTGAAATAAACTACTTTTGTCATGACTTTCCACCTTTCTTGGGCCAGTAACTTTCAGTAGCAGGGTAGTTTGGGGTGGGGGTTGTGTGTGTGTTTGTTTTCCAGTATGTTGCAGAATTAGAAATTGGTATTGTTTTGCTGAGAAGTTGCTATGGTAATAATTGTTGGAAGGATCTATCATTGAGTCTTATTATTTTTAGAGGCTGCCTAGGGATATTTATCAGTTAGTTTTGCTGTATAACAAATGATTCCAAAACATAAAACAGCAGTGATTTATTTCTTAGGATTCTGGATTGACTTGAAGGTTTTGTTTCATGTGTTATCAGCCACGGTTATTCTTGGTGGCTGTGTTCAAGGTTAGAGGGTCCAAGAAGATCTCTCTCATGTGTCTGGGGCCTTGATGCTGACTTGGCTGCAGTGTGCACCACTGTCCCCCAAATGGCCTTTCCAGCAAGAAAGCCTGGACTTTCTGTGTGGTGGCTTAGAGCTGCTGTGGTGGAAAGAGCAGAAAAAAAAGCTGTCAAGTCTCAACACTAGACTTGTAACTGATGCAGTGTCATATTTGCTTAATTTTTTTTTGGTTGAACAAGATCCAAGGCCAGCTGGGATTCAGGAGGAAAGGAAATAGACTACTTCCTAATAAGAGAAGTGGTATATTCTTACAGGGAAGGAAAAATTGTTGGGATCTTTGGAGATTATTTACTGCAAGAGAAGTTGTAGTAAGCGTTGTCTTATACTGGCATATTTACTTCTTGGATAAGGTCCCTTGTTATAAATTTAATTCTGTAGTAGTAGAATTTTGCTTCTTTGGATTCATTAAAAACAGTTCTGAATGGTTGAGTAATATTAAGTTATTAATAACATTTTTTCCAGTTTTAATTCAGAGAAGTTTTTTATGAAGATTTGTTTGGCCAATCAATAGGAGGGAGGAAGGGAAGAGTAGAGGGGAAGGGAAAGGCTTGTTGGATGTGAAATGTAAAAATGTGGTTGTTTTGAGAAGAGGTATATAACCGTTTACTTGGGGGTTTGTCTTTTCCTGTCAAAATAACCTAAGTTGCTTTGTTTACCTGCTTTATTTTTAATAAAATATATAATTGATATATAACATTGTGTAAGTTTCTTATACAGTGTGAATTTGATATTTACATAGTGTAAAAAGATTACCACCATAGTGTTAGCTAACACTGCCATCATGTCCTATAATTATTTCTTTTTTTTTTTGTGGTTGGGACCATTTTAAGATCTACTCTCTTAGCAAGTTTCAAATATATAATACAGTATTGTTAACTATAATTGCCGTGTGCATTAGATCCCCAGAACTTATTTATCTAATAACTAGAAGTTTGTACTCTTGTTGTAGGAACAAATAATTTTATACTACCAGTCTTATTCTTTCCAAGACTGTCACATAACTCATGATCTTGATAACATAAGGCTGACTGCTTCTGCTGCTGCTGCTAAGTCACTTCAGTCGTGTCCAACTCTGCTCGACCCCATAGACGGCAGCCCACCAGGCTCCCTTGTCCCTGGGATTCTCCAGGCAAGAACACTGGAGTGGGTTGCCTTTTCCTTCTCCAATGCATGAAAGTGAAAAGTGAAAGTGAAGTCGCTCAGTCGTGTCTGACTCTTCATGACCCCATGGACTGCAGCCTACCAGGCTCCTCCATCCATGGGATTTTCCAGGCAAGAGTACTGGAGTGGGGTGCCATTGCCTTCTCCGAAGGCTGACTAGGATATGCTGGGTTTTTTTTCTTTTCTACTTGATTCATAATGTTTTCATACTTTTCCTGTTACCATAACAAAGAACAACTTCTGCCTGTCACCTCCTCTTTGTTAAAAAGTGCTCTCAGAATCCTCAAGTAGCACCACTATAATGCCTATATAGGTTAAACATTCTCTGTAGGTTAATTGGTCAGATCTGCCATATCAAAAACTGCTTAGGAGAACTAAGCTTTGTTGTTAACATCAGGAATTTAAAATGTTTTTGAAGCAGGTAATAGTACCAAACCTTTCTCCAGCCTAACTATCGACTTGAATTTTCTGTCTGGCCCTCCCCTAATCTTTGCTGCAGACAAAATGGAAATCCTTTTATACTGAGAATTTCATCATAGCAAAAAGGAAACCGTTGTTTTCTCTTACTGTCGTGATACTATAGTACCTTCCCCAAGATAGTAGTACATGTTTCTATTATTGTGTAGCATATAGTTGATTAAATGGCATATCAAGTGATTTTAATGTGGACAGAGAACTCTCCTGTCTCTAGGCTAACCTAAAATGTAACTTTGAAAAGACATTTCTTCAGATGTACCTATTCATGCTTTGGTTAATACTGTTTAGTGTCATGTTTTAGAGGTTGGACTGTTCCTGAGGGATGGACAAGTCATTTTTTTAATCTGTCTTTATAGTTGTTCTAAAGTACAATCCCAAGCAAGTATGTAGCAAGTCATCTAGCAGAGTACAATTTAAGTTTACTTGAGTGTTGGTCACATCTTATAGAGATTTCAACCTGTAGGAAGACTGATTTAACTGTGGATAGATTCATCATCTTGAACAGGTGGTGCAGTGGTAAAGAATCCCCCTGCCAGTGCAGTAGATACAGCAGACTTGGGTTCAGTCCCTGGGTCGGGAAGATCACCTGGAGAAGGAAATGGCAACCCACTCCAGTATTCTTGCCTGGAAAATTCTATGGACAGAGGAGATTGGTGGGCTACAGTCCATGGGATCACAAAGACTTGGACATGACTGAGCAACTGAGCACATGCTGATTCATCGTCGTGAACTCCTTGAGTTGGTGTTAGAGAACTCATGAAACAGAAGCTGTGCTTTGGAATAGTGAAGAGTAAAGTCCATGGAAAGTGTTATTTTTAAGTTTTGAGGATTTACAGTCTTATAGTGGTTTACTCACTAAGTTATGTCCGACTCTTACGACTCCATGGACTTAGGACTCCATGCAGGACTTACAACTCCTGCCAGGCTCCTCTGTCCATGGGATTCTTCAGGCAAGAATGTTGGAGTGGGTTGCCATTTCCTTCTCCAGGGGATTTTCCTGACCCAGGGATTGAACCCGGGTCTTCTGCATTGCAGGCAGACTCTTAACCAACTGAACTACAAGGGAAGCCCTAGTTAAATAGTATTTATATATTTCAAAGCATCTGAGTACCAGAACTTAACCATATGCTACTACTAAAAATAGTACACGTGAATTATTTTAGGGGCGAGTAGGGTCTCATGGTTTTATGGAGTATAATGAGAAAAAGGATGTCGTTTTTAACTCTTTTTAAGGTCCTCATTGTCCTGCCACTTTTAAGTAGCCTAGAAGCACACCAACATAGTGATAATGTCATTTGTTTATTTCCCCATTTTCTCAGACTTTGGACTGTGGTACATGGTGATTAGTGCCATAAAAGAGTTCTTTAGGTTTCTAGTTTGTTGTGTAGTTGTTAACTGAGGTGGAATCAACTGGTGTAGATTCTGGTTATTCGAATGCCAAGAACAGAGCTCTTTTCTTAGTTATTTCAGTGTTTTCTTCTGAGCTTAGTACTGAAATCTTTTGGCATATGTAATAAGCGCATAGACTCTTCCTATCTACTTGGCTATATGCCAGGCTCATTTTGGAAATAGAGTGTGGAAGAACACTGACCACTGCCTCAGTAATTAAAGGAGAGGTAATTTCAGATCCTGACAGAGACCCTGTGTGGAGTCTGACCTAACCTTACAATTTAGCTACCAGCCATCATCAGCTCCAAGAGCAAGAAGCCGCTACTTGCCTGTTTTGCTTCTGGTACCATTTGTACCTCCTTAATATTTTTGTCCCCTTAATTATTACAGAATTAGTCTTCTGGAAGACTTGTGATTTTCCTATCATAACTGTCATTTACTCAGGCACTTTCTACTTTGTCCTTGATTGCCAAAATTCTAAACTTGTTCTTTGTTAGGTATTTATAGGATCCTTTGGCTGCAGTATCAGACTATTACTGCCTTCTCAAGTGCCTTACTTCATTAAATCTAAGATGCTATCCATTGAAAGATGTAGAAGTGAAGTCACTCAATCATGTCCAACTTTGCAACCCCATGGACTGTAGCCCACCAGGCTCCTCTGTCCATGGAATTCTCTAGGCAAGAGTACTGGAGTGGGTTGCCATTTCCTTCTCCAGGGGATCTTCCCAACCCAGGGATCAAACCCAGGTCTACCCGCATTGTGGGCAGACGCTTTACCGTCTGAGCCACTAGGGAAGCCTTGAAGGTTGTACTACTAAGAAAAAAAGATATTGCCAATGAAGCTGACATACCATTGATTATAGTAGGCAGTTTGATGTCAGGTATATTAAAAAAAATCATACAATCAATGAAAGATAGTATTATCCTTCTCTAGGTACTTAAAGGAGAAGGAAATGGCAACCCACTCCAGTACTCTTGCCTAGAGAATTCCATGGACAGAGGAGCCTGGTGGACTGCTGTCCATGGGGTTGCACAGAGTTGGACACGACTAAAGCGATTTTGCATTCATGCATGCATTGGAGAGGGAAATGGCAATCCACTCCAGTATTCTTGCCTGGAGAATCCCAGTGACAGAGGAGCCTAGTGGGCTGCCATCTATGGGGTTGCACAGAGTTGGACACGACTGAAGCGACTTAGCAGCAGCAGCAGCAGCATACGTAAAATTACTGTGTGTAATTGTAACAATCTGTTCTTCAACAGGTATTTACTGGGACTCCCTCTGTATCAGGAACTGTGCTGGATATCAAATTCCTATTTGTCATTGGGTCGAGAGACATTAAATAATCATACATATAAACTATCTTGAGTTGCTAAGGCAACTTGCACTTTTTCATCATAGTATTTAACGGAAAATGGGGGAAAGGGGCTTCTAGGAAACCTCTCAGCACATTTAAGTGAAGGCTAAAGGTGCTTGTGGTAGGAGGGTGCCTAGAGTATTCCAAGAACCCTGTTCTGGAGTCTTGAACTAGTTGAAATTTAAAAGCTAATTGACGAAGAAAAAGCTTTGAAATGAGTAAATGGTAGTTCATATAGGTAAAATAAGGTCTTGAAAAGGTTCTTGATCCTCAGTAATGAACAAAGAATATTATCTTTAATTAGAACATTTTCATCTAAGTGGTTATTGCTAAAGTGCTCAAAGAAATGAACTCCTTATTCTCTAGTGTTACCCAGTCTCACTCAAAACACCTATTCCATTCATGTTCAGTAATTAAATCTGAATATATTTTTGTCACTATAGACTTTCTATTTTCTGGCACTGTAGGTGATTAGGCTGAATTGGACTGGACTTCCTCCTGGAAGTTGTTAATGTACTTTTGTTTATCATCTCATTTGCCAGTGTTTAAACATCAGTTCGGCTTGATATTGTGCTAGACATTCATTCATCTACTCATTCAGACATTTGAGTGTCTCTTAAGTTCCACTCTGGAAAATGCGGTAAAGATTGTATTATACCTTGTCTCTAACTCAGGGAATTTAGAATTAAGTATTCCAGGGGTAGCGTTAAGGGTACACATAAATTTTGATAGTTGTGAATAAAAAATTGATCATAAGGTATTACTATACCATATAATGCTAGATTTGTATAGTATAGTTAATAATAAGCTGCTTGGAAAAAGAAGGAAGTCCCTGGGAAATAAGATTTTTTTCATCCTAAAAAAAAGCAGTATATGGGCAGTAATCTTTTAAAGTGAAAATATTTAGTGTTGATGTGTTTTAAAATCATAACTGTGCTATTGTGAAGATAGATGAAAGTGAACTGGGCCTAGCTTTTTTAAAACAATTTTTTAACCTCAGATTCATAATTAGGTTAATCACATGCATTGTCAGAATTTCATATTGGTTTCTCCTTTGTGTGCCAAAACAAATATGAATCCTTATGACTCAGCTGTAATTTGTTTTATAGAAATTTCAGGGAATTCACTGGTTGTATAAGCTTTCAGTATTTGCAAACTTTTAGTTTGCAACAGATAAGATTATATAAATGGCTAATTTTGCTAATATCTTTATATAGCATATCATTTCCCCTTTAAAAGATATGTGCTCCCCCCCCACCCCTTTCTATACAGAAAAAGTATTTTAAGCCAGAAACACATCCACTATATATTTGATCACTACTGGAAGCTATCAACATTGTCACACAAATAGCACTTGTAAGGATTTCCTGGAATTTGACAAAAGTAACTTCATAAACAAACAAAAAAAAACTGTCTTTAAAAATTAATAAAAACATGTGATTGCCTTAGAAAGGAAATTTATATTGTATTAACTATATCTGAAAAGCTATTCATAATGTGCTTTCTCTTACTATAAACATTTTCTTAAAACATTTTGATCACAGTGTTATTAATGTACTTTATACCACTGAACTGTATACTTAAAATGGAAAAAAAACGGATAAGATGGTAAATTTTATGTTTGTGTATTTTACCACAGACAGAAAACCACACTGAAGT
>NW_011494863.1:710613-720478 GCF_000754665.1 Bison bison bison
ATTTATAGTCCAGATTGGGGGTGGAGGGGACAAGGTATAGATAACTTTAGGACAGTGTTAGCCATGTTGGGTAGATTTCTTTATGTCATGTTTAAAAGTCTTTTATTCTACAACAAAAAAATTTCTTTAGGATAAAAAGTGTTCTTGGTTCCTTCAGACTTATTTCTGACTTTGCTTCAGACATTAGGCATTTGTGAGAATAAAATCTTGGGTGGGGAACATGGCATTGGAAGAATGGGCCACAGAAAGAAGCAAAGCCTGGTTCTGTGCCCAAACAATAGTGTTGCCTTTGTTCAGAACTTGCTTAGAATCTTGAATATTCTTATAAGGATGTGGATTATAACATTTCCCAAATTGATTTAACCCTTAAACCTATAACCAAACCATGTTTTTTTAGTTTAACTTCATTGTTTTATAGATATGGGAGTTCTGATCTGGAGAAGTCGAATGACTTGCTTAAAGTTACCTAAGAGCAGAATAATAAAACATCAAGGGATGTTAAGACTTCGGAAAAACTGACTTCTGCCTGTTGCCCCTGTTGATATCAGCAGGAACATAGTTGTAGAATAACCATTATAATCCTTATGAAGCTAATTTTCATTTAACATAATTACACGATATGGTTAGTTTCCAGTATTTACAGAAGGCTTGTCAGATAGTGGTGAATGACGATTCAGATGGCAGATAGTTTCTATCATGTTCATCTCTGTGTTCTTAAATTGTTGGCAGGTGAATTGACCTCTTGGTTAAGCATGCTCTAGGAATAATTTTCCCATCTCTAGGCAATGATTGGGTTTGCAAGTTCCAGTGTGTTGAACAGTACAGTTATTTCTGCCTGGGTGTATAGGTTGAGGAAATAATTTTTTTAAACCCATATATAATCAAAGGCTTTGATACACAGTTAAAAAAGAGGAGGGGTACTTATTATTTATAGGGCTTCCCTGATGGCTCAGCGGTTAAGAATCCACCTGTAATGCAGGAGACGCCTGCTGGAGACACGGGTTCAATCCCTGTGTTGGAAAGATCCCCTGAAGAAGGAAATGGCGACCCATTCCAATATTCTTGCCTGGAAAATCCCATGGACGGAGGAGCCTGGTAGGCTACAGTCCATGGGGTCATGAAGAGTCGGACACGACTGAATGACTTCACTTTCACTTTTATGCATTGGAGAAGGAAATGGCAACCCAGTCCAGTGTTCTTGCCTGGAGAATCCCAGGGACGGGGGAGCCTGGTGGGCTGCCGTCTATGGGGTCGCACAAAGTCGGACACAACTGAAGCGACTTAGCAGCAGCAGCAGCGTTTAGATTGGGCTAAACTGAGTAAAGGTCAGTTTTCATTCCAATCCCAACGAAAGGCAATGCAAAAGAATGTTCAAACAACCGCACAACTGCAGTCATCTCACACGCTAGCAAAGTAATGCTCAAAATTTGCCAAGCCAGGCTTCAACAGTACATGAACTGTGAACTTCCAGATGTTCAAGCTGGATTTAGAAAAGGCAGAGGAACTGGAGATCAAATTGCCAACATCCGCTGGATCATGGAAAAAGCAAGAGAGTTCCAGAAAAACATCTACTTTTGCTTTATTGATTATGCCAAAGCCTTTGACTGTTTAGATCACAACAAACTGTGGAAAATTCTTAAAGAGATGGGAATACCAGACCCGCTGACCTGCCTCCTGAGAAATTCGTATGCAGGTCAAGAAGCAACAGTTAGAACTGGACATGGAACAACAGACTGGTTCCAGATTGGGAAAGGAGTACGTCAAGGCTGTATATTGTCATCCTGCTTATTTAACTTATATGCAGAGTACATCATGAGAAACACTGGGCTGGATGAAGCCCAAGCTGGAATCAGGATTGCCAGGAGAAACATCAATAACCTCAGATATGCAGATGACACCACCCTTATGGCAGAAAGTGAAGAAGAACTCAAAAGCCTCTTGATGAAAGTGAAAGAGGAGAGTGAAAAAGTTGGCTTAAAACTCAGCATTCAGAAAACTAATATCATGGCATCTGGTCCCATCATTTCATGGCAAATAGATGGGGAAACAGTGGCTGACTTTATTTTTCTGGGCTCCAAATTCACTGCAAATGGTGACTGCAGCCATGAAATTAAAAGATGCTTGCTCCTTGGAAGAAAAACTATGACCAACCTAGACAGCATATTAAAAAGCAGAGACATTACTTTACCAACAAAGGTCCGTCTAGACAAAGCTATGGTTTTTCCAGTAGTCATGTATGGATGTGAGAATTGGTCTATAAAGAAAGCTGAGCACTGAAGAATTGATGCTTTTGAACTGTGGTGTTGGAGAAAACTCTTGAGAGTCCCTTGGACTGCAAGGAGATCCAACCAGTCCATCCTAAAGGAAATCAGTCCTGAATATTCATTGGAAGGACTGATGCTGAAGCTGAAACTCCAATACTTTGGCCACCTGATGCGAAGACCCTGATGCTGGGAAAGATGGAAGGCGGGAAGAGAAGGGGATGACACAGGATGAGATGGTTGGATGGAATCTCCGACTCAATGGACATGCTGCTGCTGCTGCTAAGTTGCTTCAGTTGTTTCCGACTCTGTGCGACCACATAGATGGCAGCCCACCAGGCTACCCGGTCCCTGGGATTTTCCAGGCAAGAACACTGGAGTGGGTTGCCATTTCCTTCTCCAATGCACGAAAGTGAAAAGTGAAAGTGAAGTCACTCAGTCGTGTCCAACTCCCAGTGACACCATGGACTGCAGCCTACCGGGCTCCTCCATCCATGGGATTTTCTAGGCAAGAGTCCTGGAGTGGGGTGCCATTGCCTTCTCCCAATGGACATGAGTTTGAGTAAACTCCAAGAGCTGATGATGGACAGGGAGGCCTGGTGTGCTGCAGTCCATGGGGTCACAAAGAGTTGGATACGACTGAGCGACTGAATTGAAGCTGAGTAATAGGTTTTTGCTGGGTATTTTCTATAGTCTTAGTTGACTTGAATTTTTTAAAAAGAGTACAGACATTAATCTCAAATAAGGTTACTACTTCTGCTTATACTAAGTTCAGGGAAAGATTGCTGTTGATAGATTTTTTATCAATTTGTCTTTAAAATAGAAGGTAGCATTATTAAGAGGGAAATAGAAAATATTTCAGAGTGCCAAGGGATTAAGTCTATCAGTACCAGATATAAAAGATTCTGTAATTTGCTATTTTCAGAAATCATAATTTTTTTTCAAACTGATCTAGGATAACTGAGTTACTAATATTTCCAGAGTTTTAAAAATTTGTAATTTTAAATACTCTAGCAGTTAATTTTAAAATACTAACTTCAGATATTATGCTGGACACATGAGTTAGCGTTTCTGTTGCAACCCAGGTGAGATAGGGTAGGGCAGGGAGAATGCAGTACTATGGTAATGACAGACTGCTTGCCTTCACTGTGTCTTGAAAATGTGGAAAACACCCCTTTCTTGAGTTCTTCATTCTGTGCTGCCATGTTTTCCTTCACCTTCCCTTCATTTTGAGTCTTGCTGGTAATGAGTTTTCTAGCCTTGTCTTTTGTCTTTGATTCTTAATTCGTCAAACATAAAGGCAGTCAGGATTTAGTGTACATCACAATTTCCTGGGGGACTTGTTAAAATGCATCTTGTTAGGCTTTGAAACAGCAGAGTTTCTGATTCGGTAGGTCTGGTTGGAGCCTGAGAATTTGCATTTCTAATAAGTTTTCTTGTGATAATGATGCTGCTGTGCCAGGGTCTCATTTTTGAGAACTACTACTTATCTAGCTGTTCTTTTTTTGCTGTTCATTCATCTTAAAGGAGGTTCAGTTATAGATTCTTAGATATTCTAACTTGTACATTTCTACTATTTTAGATTCAGACTAAAGAAGCATGATATAATAGAACATATATAGTAAACCATATCCTTACTCTAATTATAAGTTTTCCTTGGATTAGCTACTTTGTATCTTTTTATATATATAAAATGGGCGATTAGTCTAGATATCTCTTCTGATGTTGAATCACAATTTCTGCTTAAATCATCTCATATCCTGATTTTCCACCAAAGACCTTTGATTTGTACAGGAAATTTTAGAACTATTAACGCTTGACTTTGAAGCCAATTTTCTATGAAAGTAACTACAATCTCTCATTTTCCCATCTTGTTCCTTTTACCATTTGCCATAGGGTAAGACCAAAATGGTGAAACAAATCTGTGTTCCATACTATGTATATTTTGCTTCATAATTGTTAAGACTGGGGAAACAGGGTTTTTTTAAATAGCTAATATCATTAAGTTTTAGCAATTAATGACCTATTTGAGTATTTGAGGATACAAGGAAAGTAAAGTCAGCATAGCCCTTGTAGGACCCCCTCCCCACAGTTAGGAAGTCCTCTTTCTTCTTGCTATAGTGCTGTAATACAGAAATATCCCAGGCTTAGAGGCTTTAATGTTTTGTTTTCTTTAACAGTGGTCCCTTTTAAAGAAGGGTTAATCCTTTGGAAAATAGGTATTCTTAAGATAATAATATACAAGGCATTATAATCATTCCTGTGTGTCTTTATTGGAAAACATATTCCTGAGCCAAAAAAGATAGTAGTAGGAAATGTATTTAAAAGTTTGAGGATTTCCCTGGTGGTCCAGTGGTTAAGACTCCACGATCCACTGCAGAGGGCAGGAGTTCAGTTCCGGTCAAGAAACTTAAGATCCTGCATGCCACGCAACATGGACAAAAAAGTTTGTAGTGAATTAAACTTTACTTGAAAATAATTAATTGGTATAAGGTTTGAGGGCTGTTTGAACTAAATTAAACACTTGGGAAAGTTTCAGATAATCAAAATTGTCTATAACCCTTAATCTTTAAAAATAATGGTTCTGTATACCTAGAAACAAGGGGAGTGTACAGTGTCAAAGAAGACAATCTTAATTGAGAACTCTATTAAAATCCACAGTTTATTTTTTTTTCACAGTTTATTTTGAAAATAAGACCTTTATTGTAATATTTTTTTAGATTTCAAAGGTAAGACCATAAAGTCTCTTTAGAAATTGAGGATTCTTTACCTTAACTGTCAAACTTCCCTCCTCCCTTTGTACTTTGTCTATAATGTACTTTGTACTTTGTATATGTACTTTGTATATGTAAAGTATTACTTTGTAATGTATATGTACTTTGTCTATAATGGCTTCCCACGTGGCTCAAATGGTAAAAAGTCCACCTGCAATGCAGGAAACCTGGGTTCAGTCCTTGGGTTGGGAAGATCCCCTGGAGGAGGAAATGGTAATCCACTTTACTTTTCTTGTCTGGAGAATTCCATGGGCAGAGAATCCTGGTGGGGTACAGTCCTTGGGGTCACAAGGAGTCAGATATGACTGAGTGACTGACATTTTCACTTTCTCTCTATTGCTCTTTCTACAGAAAAGTTTTCCAATAAACAGAAAAATTGCTTGGTTTTGGGTTTTGTCCTAGCTCTACTCTCAATCCCAGTAATGTATGATTTGCTATATGATATACAAGACAAATCTGAATACTATTTGGGGGGAAATAAAAAGTCAAGAAAATTAATGTATAGGCATAAAGCCATATGATAAAGCCAACAGCCTGATGTAATAGGGTATTTTTTTCTGCCCAGTGATTTAGATAGATGTGCCTTTAATTTCAAGATTTATCTTTATTTTGTTTTCTTTTTGCCACACCACTCGGGTTGCAAGATCTCAGTTCCCCAAGTCCATGGTAGTGAAAGCCCAAAATCCTAACCACTATACCAGTAGGGAACTCCCTTCAGTTTTTTTTCCCCCTTCAGTTTTAATCATAACGCAGGGACATCAGATTTTGTGGTTGTGGTTGTATAGTCGCTAAATTATGTGCAACTCTTGTGACCCAGTGGACTGTAGCCTACCAGGCTCGTCTGTTCCTGGGATTTCTCATGCAAGAATACTAGAGTGGGTTGCCATTTCCTTCTCCAGAGGATCTTTCCAACCCAGGGATCAAACTTGTGTCTCCTGCATTGTAGGTGGTCTTCTTCATTGCAGGTGAATTCTTTACCACTGAGCCGCCAGGGAAACTTCAAATTTTGTAGCTTCTGTGTTTATTTAGTCTAACTGGGTTTTCACTATTCTGATTACTGTTCAGATAGTCACAGCTTTTTCAGAATTATTTTTCTTTTATCCAAATGTATAGTCAGAACTGGTACATTATTTTTTAAATAGACAATAAATATACTTGTTAAAGGTATAAAAGAAATACATGTAGTTCCTATTCTTACCCCCAAAGCAAAGTTTCCTTCTGAAGGCAAATACTTTGAACTAGTTTTGTATCTATTCTTCAGAGATACTGTATGCATAATATGAAGATGAATGAATATATGCCCTTTTAGTAAACAACTTTATGGTATATACAATAAAATCAACAATTTTAAGTATACAGTTTGAGTTTTAATGAGTATAATTCACAGTTTTGCAGTCCCTACCAAAGTCATAATATAGACTATATCCATAGCCCCCCAGATTTTCCTCATGTTCCTTTGTAATCAGTCCCCTCCAACTCCCTCTAGCACCTAAAACTATTAATCTGGTTTCTATTGTTATAAATTTGCCTTTCCTAGAATGTGTATCAATGGAATCATACAGAATAATAGTCTTTTTATGTCTCATTTCACTTAGCATACTTAAGTGAGTGCCTTCAACCAAGGAAGTGTTGGAATGAGTATGTTAATTGTGAATTAGCACAAATTTGAGTTAAGGTTTTCTTTTTTTTTTTTTATTATATAATACTGACTTATGAAGAGGACAAGGATTTTTTTTTCCTTTTAGCTTTTTGAGATGTAATTGGCATAAGTTTAAGATGTTCAGTATAATGATTTGACTTACATATATCATGAAATTATTATCATGATAATAAGTTTAGTGAACATCCATTATCTCACAGGTACAAAATAAAAGATAAAGAGAAAATTTTTTTTCCTTGGGGTGAGAACTCTTAGGATTTACTCTGTTAAACTTTTATGTATAGCGTACAGCAGTGTTAATTAACCTCTTCTTGCCTGGAAAATTCCATGGACAGAGGAGCCAGGTGGGCTACAGTCCATGTGGTTGCAAAGAGTAGGACACAACTGAGTGCATGCGTGTGTGCACACACGTGCACGCACGTGCACACACATACATATTACAGCCCTACCACTTACTTAAAAGTGTTAGTAAGTATGATTGACCTACCACACTATGTTACTGTCTCGTATACAACATAGTGGTTTGATATGTTAAAAAGTGATCACCACCTGATGAATCCTTATATTCAACTTAGATGAAGTTAGTCAAAAGAAGTGGCTTAACTTTTGTGTTTCACATCAAGCAAGCTCTCTAGTTATAGTGACCTGTATTAGAAACATTTAGGAATGTGAACTGTACAGTAGGTTTTTTGTTTTTCTCCTTGAGATGGGCAAGGAATCTCTGTTGTAGAGAAATACAAAATCCTCAAATTGAGATGTGAAAGAAAGTAAATATTATTAAATCTTTATCTCAATCCCAGCACTTAAAAAAAACTTAACAGAACTTTATTTCTATACTTTATGCTTTATGCTTTATCCTCCAAGCTTACAAATAGGATAAAACAAAATAATTGATGTAATGACTGGTTGAATAAGTTAACTCAGAAGAAGGAACTTACACAAGTATCTGTGTTGCAATTTAAAATATTTATATAACTCAATAAGGTTTGAAATACTTCTTAAATGGTAGGTTTTACCGTTGTAGTTTTAAAAGATAATTAAAACTAGTCCTTCCTCAGAGTTTGTTTTTATCTCACATACCAAGCCAAAGGGAAAGGGAATATAGTATGATTTCCTGCTTTGTGGTTTTTAAGGCATCCCCACCCAGTAACAAATCTCAAGTTTGTGGGTTCTTGTGTTAAAATAGCTAAGAAGCTGACATCTTGTAGAGCATGACTACATGTAATTCCATCTCTGATTTCAAGACTTTATGATGGGTTATATCCAACCAGCCTTTGTAATATATCCCTTTTAAAGTTTTTCCTACTACCTCTGGAAGCTTTGTAGTGGATATGAGCTGAAAAAATACCAGTATCTTGTCAGATGGTTCTGTATAATTTGGAACATTTATGACTCCTATCTGAAGTGTAACTTAATGGTTTTGAGGTACAAAAACCAGCTGTTGATCTTTATTGGAAAATAATAAGTAAAGTGTTTACTTAAAAACAGTTTTTGTGAGACTTCCCTGGCAGTCCACACTCCCAGTGTAGGTGCATGGGTTCAATACCTGGTCTGGGGACTAAGATCCCGCCACATGGTGTGGCCCAAGAAAACCCAAAGAAACAGTTTTTGTGGCTCTTTAGTATATGATCCATGTTTACTTTCCTTATATTTAATACCCATTAAACTTCAAACAAAGCAAAAATGATCTACTTTTAAAAACATACATTTATATTCAGGAATCCCAAATATTTTAAAGAATTAATCTGCCTTTCTCTTCTCTGACTTTGAAGGAGTGCTGCTAAAAGCTTTACTGGTGAGACAGAGATTATTGGTAACAGTGATGGTTTTATTAATGGATAATAGTTACATTTATGTTAAATACATTTCTTTTTCTCTCCTTCTTGAAGGAATTGAATGACCTGGCACGGGACCCCCCAGCACAGTGTTCAGCAGGTCCCGTTGGAGATGATAGTAAGTATCTAAAAGGAATACTAAAACATAAAACAGCATAACAGTCTGCCTTTGGTGAACTCTGTTACTAATAAATATATTATCTGCCAAGATTATTTGTATGAAGAGTTAATTATGCAATTTACCTTTATTTGCCCATGAAAGGTGCAGTTTTATGTGTATCCCATCATCTTTTGTACTGTATTTCATTTTGAATTCTTCTGCCAGATGTTGTCTGTGTAGTTGTTCTGGCTCTTCCTTCCTATCCTTTGTCCCTTCTGGGTATTTACCTAAGACAAAATATTCAAGCTTTTGTCTACAGCAAGCTATTGTTCTTTAGTTAGATAATAGTAAGTATGATTGGGGGGGGCAGTGTGTATGTGGGTCTGTGTCTTTCTTTGTATTGACTCATATTTGTGAAGACAGCTACAACTTACCTTTAATGTCCAGTTTATCTTCTTAATCCTGTTTGAAATAATTTATTGTATCTTACCATACATGTTGGATAATAATTTTGCTTTTGTTCCACTTTGTCTCAAGACAGCTTTTCCCCCTGATGCCATCTTTCAGCCTTTTAAAAATGGAGGATATTTGAGCAGGCTGTGTAACTAATTCTCACACACAAAAATGCAATATTTAGCAAATAGGGGAAAAGTGGAATATACTTGGGAGTATATTTAGAAGCATTTGTGTAAGGGAAGTGTATAGGTTAAGAAAATAAATGAGGTTATATGGACTTGTGTGTAAGATTAATTTTTTCCTCATTTTTCTTAAGATTGTTGTCTTGGTTTGCTAAATCCTTAGGAATCAAAGCAGAATCCTTGTACAAGGATTGCTTTATAGATGAAACAGATGTTATAAATTATAAGACTTAAGTACTTGTTATGAAAAAATCCCATTTATGTTATGTTTAGATCTGTCCAGTATTATTGAGTATATATAGTATTTGATATCAAACAGGACAGGCCAAGTATTTAAACACATTATCTCATTTGCCTCACAATTCTTTAAGTGATTGGAAGAGAAATTGTTAACTGTTTTAGAGAAGAATCCAGTGAGAGACTTGTGGTGGTTCTTGAAGTAGACTTATTCTCAGATTTTCTGATTCTAGTTTTGTCATTCCATGGTATCATATCCATCTGCATCAATGTGGTCGTTCAGTTTTGAAAGAGTGTTTTTATTTCAGGTAAATTGCTCAGAGTTGAGGGAGGCTGATTTTTTTTTTTTTTTTTTTGTTT
>NW_011494863.1:720578-740673 GCF_000754665.1 Bison bison bison
TTTTTTGAGAGACTGATTTTTAATTAAAAGTGTTTGAAGTCTGGGGATTAGATTTCACTTTTGAAGTTCAGTACTGTAGTGTGCTAAAGTAATTTGCCTTTGCTTCTACCATAGTTGGTACTACTACATTCCTTTCTCAGATTGAAAAGTGGTTACCCTGGAGAGTTAAACTCCCCTAAAGCATAAGCAATAAAAGAAAAAGAAAGATAAAGTAGACTTCATCAAAATTTAAAAATTAGGTACAGCAAATGATACTGTTAAGAAAGTGATTTTAAAGTCTTTATATTTCAACATTATTAAGATAAATAACCCAATTTTAAAGTGAACAGACGATCTGAGTAGCTTTTTCTCTAAGATATTCAAATGCAGTAAGAACATGGAAAGATGTTCAGCATCATTAATTATCAGGGAAATGCATATCAAAACCATAATGAGGTGTCATTTTACACCCACTAGGATGGGTAGAATCAAAAGGTCAAATAGTAAGTGTTGATGAAGATTTGGAGAAATTTGAACCATCATACTTTGCTGGTAGAATGCAAAATGGTACAGCCAGCTTGGAAGACAGTCTGACAGTTCCTCAAAAAGCAAAACACAGAGTTTACCATATGAACCAGTGAGTTCATTCCTAGGTAGGTGTCCAAGAGAAATAAAAACATATATCCCTATAAAAACTCACACATGCTTGTTCATAGAAATTTTATTTATAATAACCAAAAAGTGAAACAACCCAAATGCCCACCAACTGATGAAGGGATAAATAAAATATGGTGTATCCATACAGTAGAATATTATTTGATGATTAACAGGAATGAAATATTGATACATACTACAACATGAATGAGCATAAAAACATTGTGCTGAAAAGACCTATACTCTGAACACCATAAGATGCTGGTGAAAGAAATTGAAGATGACATAAATAGATATTGTTAAAATGACCATATTGCCCCAGGCAATTTACAGATTCAGTTCAGTCTCTTTTGAATAACCAATGGCATTTTTCATGGAACTAGAACAAAACAAATTTAAAATTTTGGAAACACAAAAGATCTCAAATAGCAAAAACAATCTTGAGAAAGAAGACTTCCTGACTTCAGACTGTACTACAAAGCTACAGTAATAAAAAATAGTATGGTGGTTGCACACACAGAAAAAAGCATATGGATCAGTGTAACAGGGTAGCAAGCCCAGAGGTAAACCTATGCATTTATGATCAATTAATCTACTGCAAAGGGAGCAAGAATATACAGTGGAGAAAAGTAAGTGATACTGGGAAAACTGAACAGGTGCATGTAAATGAATGAAATTAGAACATTTTTTCACACCATTTATAAAAATAAACTCAGAGATCTAAATGTAAGACCAAATACTCTAAAATTCCTAGAAGAAAACGTAGAACACTCTGGCACAAATTGCAGCAATATTTTTTGGATCCATCACCTAGTGATGGACAGACAAATGGGTCATAATTACTTAAAAGCTTTTGCATAGCAAAGGAAACTAAACAAAACAGACAACCTGTGGAATAGAATGTATTTGCAAAACGATGCAACTAACAAGGAATTAATTTCCAAAATATACAAACAGCTCATACAGCTAGTTATTAAAGAAATGCAAATCAGAACTACAATGTGGTATTATCTTACACTGGTGAGAATGGCCATCATTAAAAAGTCTAAACATAATAAATGCTGGAGAGGGTATGGAGAAAAAGGAACCCTCCTACACTGTTGGTGGAAATCTAATTGGTGCAGCCACTGTGGAGAATAGTATGGAGGCTTCTTAAAAAACTAAAAATAGAGTTGCCATATGATTAGCAGTCCCACTCCTGGCATTTATCTAGAGAAAACTCTAATTTGAAAAGATATATGCAGCCCAGTGTTCATAGCAGCACTGCTTAACAATAGCCAAGACATGGAAGCAACTTAAATGCATTCCAGAGAGAGACCTAAGTCAGTGACTCTTAAGTAGGTTTTCTTATATATAACCAGTGTGGCAGAATATGCAATTAAGATTTAAAATGGTAGGTCTCCAAATGGTTTTTGTTAATTAATATGGGGCCTTTAATAGAACCTTTGTTGAAGATACTAGGACTGATCTTAGTGACTCAAAGTAACTTTCTCCTTAGCTACTTAATCCATAAAAAAATTAGTTGGCAGAAGTTAAGAGGAATTTTTCTCAGTACTAATGGTGAGTAATCTAAAAAGGAGAGCCTCAGCAATACCTACCCTTTATTTTTAATCCCTAGTAAATAGACTGCTCTTTGTAGCTTCAGGCCCCAGTGAGGGGCAAGCCAACCATAGGGGCAGTTCTCATACAGATGATCAGAAGGAATTTAAGGGTTTGGGCTGACATCCGAGTGGATTTTTGTGTGGCTTTCTAGTCTTCACATTACCTCCTTGCATCAAGAGTTAGCTGGTTTGAGTTGCTCGTGTATAATCCCATTGACAGCTTCCTTTAGTGTGCTCAGATCCTAGTGTGAATGTTAAGTGCTTAGTAGCTTGCTTAGAAGTGAAGACTGGGTTTTTGATTTTTGTGTTGTACTTAGTGGCATCACCTTTGAAACAGAACATGCACCGTTTTTTGCTGTTTGAAGAGAAAATTTCCTTGCTAAACAAGTTTATGATTTATTGGGATTATCCCTAGAGTTTGTAATCAAGCTTGGGACTTCCAGCATATGTTTTCTTTATTTATTGAGATACCAGTAATTCTAAAGATCTACACATGAGAACTGGACATTTTTTTCTCACTGGGAAAAACTAGCATTTCCTAATTTGAGTATTATCTACTTTAAGTTTACTGTTCTGCTCTATACCAGTACTATAAAAGAAGTGTATTATAGATATTAGTGTTGGG
This sequence comes from Bison bison bison, assembly GCF_000754665.1. NCBI lineage: Eukaryota > Metazoa > Chordata > Mammalia > Artiodactyla > Bovidae > Bison > Bison bison. The sequence goes on from NW_011494863.1 coordinate 723,438, forward strand.
GAAATGATACAATCAAAGAATTGAATCTTGTGGTTCTTTTTTACCCTTTGCGGTAAGGAAGTGCCTGTTTAAAAGTGAAACTTTCGGCCTTGTCAAGAATTTTGTCTCCCTGTCATGAATTTTTAAGACGTTTTAGCCCAAATAACTTTCTTGTTGAGCACCTTATCAGTGTTCTACACCATGCTAGTCATTTTTGTTTTCTCAGACTCCAAGTTAATTTAGATGACTCACCATGTTTCTTATGAATGAACTGAGATTACATGGGGAATAATATGTTGTTATGGTGTAGGTATACTGTTGATATTACTTCATGGTGACTTTTTGTTGTTCTTTTTTCAGTGTTCCATTGGCAAGCTACAATAATGGGGCCAGTAAGTATTCAGATTAATTTCAGAATAAATAGTTTAGGTAATTCACTCATTTTAACCCAACTTTTTTTGTTATCAACAGAATGACAGTCCCTATCAGGGTGGAGTATTTTTCTTGACAATTCATTTCCCAACAGATTACCCCTTCAAACCACCTAAGGTAACTGGAATATGCAAACTATGTTTTTTATCTACTTTCTACAATGCTAATGAAACTGTTTATAAGAAGTTTTCCTTGTTTTGATAGGTTGCATTTACAACAAGAATTTATCATCCAAATATTAACAGTAATGGCAGCATTTGTCTTGATATTCTACGGTCACAGTGGTCTCCAGCACTAACTATTTCAAAAGGTAATGGAATGGATATTTGATATCAACATAAAGCCTACTATTTTTTGTGTGTGTTTGTGTCTTTTTTAGGTTACTTATTCTTGAAAGGGTTAGTCAAATTCTTTTTTAAGAGAATGTAGTGGTCCCCCTTATTCTTGATCTGGGGTATAGACCCACTAGAGAGAGTTGGATTTTTAAGCATACGTGTTCCTTGGTGCTGTGATTGCTCTCTGTCCATTGTTCTTGCTCTTCAGGCATAGATTAGAATATGGCCCTTGTGAATCCGTTTTTTTAAGAGCATGGTTAATGTAGAAGACAAGTAATGTCTTTCCAGCCTTGAGATCCATGAATGGAAAGGATAGATAGTGTTCAGGAATAGGAAAAAAACAGCCCTTGTAGAGGAATATTTGTACTATAATTAAAATATTAGTTTCTTGAAGGACAAAGTATAGATGAATTCATATTCACATTATTTAAAGTTTTACCTGTTCTTGTCTTTAGGTTTCTATCAAGAACAGAATCATCATCTAAGATAATCAATTTAATGTATATGTTTATGTGAGCATCTTAGTCTGTGGTATATTGGTGCATGCGTGTGTGTGTGTGTGTGTGTGTGTTTGAAAATGTGTAGAGAAAGTTAGTTACTAACTTTGTGATGAAAGATCCAGTAGTTCTTTTAAATACGACCTAATTATATGAGTAGATTGGAGATTTTTTTATATCCCTGAACTGAATATTATCTTACTTGTTGATTTGAAATTGTACAACCTTTCAACATGAAATCACAAGAGGATTCAGATCAGATCAGTCGCTCAGTCATGTCTGACTCTTTGCGACCCCATGAATCGCAGCACGCCAGGGCTCCCTGTCCATCACCAACTCCTGGAGTTCACTCAGACTCACGTCCATCATTAAATGTTGTCAAAATACAGTACAAGAAATAGGCTACAAGTATGATAATGGGCTGATTGGATTGGGAAGATCCCTTGAAGAGAATGGCAACCTATTCCAGTGTTGTTCTTGCCTGGAGAATTCCATGGATAAAGGAGCTTGGTGGACTACAGTCCCTGGAGTTGTGAAGAGTCCGACATGACTGAGCAACTAACACATACACACACGCACACACCTATGATAATGGGCTAGTATGTTTAACAGATATGAAGAACATATATAAATCAGTAAGAGGAAAAACCTAGATCCCAGTAGATGAATGGATAGAAAGGAACAGAATAGTCAAGGAGATAAAAATTAAAATAAGTACCCATTCTTCACCTCTTGGGGCTTCACTGGTGGCTCAGACGGTAAAGAATCTGCCTACAATGTGGGAGACCCGGGTTCAGTTCCTGGGTCAGGAAGATCCCCTGGAGAAGGGAATGGCTACACACTCCAGTATTCTTGCCTGGAAAATCCCACAGACAGAGGAGCCTGGTGAACTACATACAGTCCATGGGATCACAAAGAGTCAGACATGACTGAACAACTAACATTTTCACTTCACCTTTTTAATTAACAAAGATCTTTTAAAAAGGAAACTAAACATTTTTTCTTTTCAAAAGAAAAAGTACATTGATGTACTTCATGAAGTACATTGGAATGATTGCTTATATATGCTACAGATAGATTTGTTTAGTCTGCCTGTATGTATTAAGAGATAGGAGATTTAATCATTAATATTAACATCCTTTGACGCAGTAATTCTAGGTTCATTTGTTTGTACTAAGAAAACAAACCCAACTGCTAAAATCTACATCTGCAACAATGTTATTTCTGAAAATTAGAAATGACATATAGGTTCAACAGCAGAAAAAACACATTCGGTTCTGGCACATGCATTCAAAAGAATATTGATCCTTACAAATACTGTGGAAAATGGGAAAATACAGTGTTTGATAAAAGCAGGAAAGAGAGAAAATGTTATACACTGTAACTTGCATTGTATAGAAGGTATATTAAATAGCTAGAAAGAAATAGTTTGGGTATTTGAGGCTGAAATTTGGTACATGAAATTTTTTTTTTTCCTCTCTACTTAAATTTTATCATTTCTTTAATGCATACATTTAGACAGGAGGCAACATAGTTTCATGGTAAAGAACGTAGATTCTGGATGCAACTGCCTGTGTTAGGATCTCCGCTCCACATCTTATTGGTTGAGATTTGAGACGGATTAGCTTCTGTATTCCACAGTGTTTTCATCTATAGAGTAGGGGTGATAAAAACTATTCACTATTATTCTGGAGATTAAAAAGCAGCAAAAATGCATAGTTAACTGATTCCTTGTAAGCACCCAAATAACTGGGATAAAGGCACTATTGTAAAAAGTATTGGATATTTGTCATGTTATAATTACGGTAACACTTGTATACCCTTCCACATTAATTTTTTAAAGGCACAAAAACTCTGAGGCATTAAATTAAGATTTCTGGGGTCCTAGGCAAAAATGTGAACAAAAAAAATCAAAGGACCACATTTTAAAAAGTTGTGACTGAAACAGTTTTACAGATAAGTGGCCCCTATTGTTTTTGTAGGCCTCCATGCCATTCAGTGGTTGCTTGTGAAAGTATTCATATGCCTGTTCTTGTGATTTCCTGACCTGTTTGTTCTTATTTTACCAAGTAACTGGAGATATAAATCTAGCTATAAACGGGGCCAAGAGAGGTGGGACTCTGTGTGTGGGTGAATTGGGTGGGTGGATGGTGGTGGGGGGAGTCTGTCTGGATAGCTGAAATTGTCATCATAGCTTTTTTTTCTTCCCTTCTGTGCCTAGTGGTGGTGTTTTTTGTTTTGTTTTGTTTTTCAGTTATTCTAAGTCATAAGGGTTGTTAATTTATTTGACTTGGTATGTTCTGTCTGGATAGCTATCTTTTAAAATAACTACAGTACCATTTTGTTGAATTTGGATTTATCAGGGTACCTAGGTTTAGTGTTATAAAGACTCTTTTGTAAATTGAAGTATGGGCAAGCATTTCTGTGAAAGACCCAAATTCTATGTATGATATAATTATTCTTTAACATATTCTGTTTTAAAGGGCAATAATCTAGACCCAAAATGCCCTCCTCTTTGAGTATATAGGTAAGGGACCTAAATATACAGAAAACTTGAAGCAGGTTAACTCTATCGTAAAGCTACTTGGTTATATGGTTTTAGAATTGGAAGTGATTGAGTTATGACACTAATGAAATTGGTTATTTACTGAAGAAGAATATATATATATAAGTGAAAATTTAGTTACTTCAGTAAAGAGTCTCTACAAGCTGTAGAAATAGAAGTTACTCTCTTTATAGAAAAAGAAAGTATAGTATATTATAAGCCAAAATTAATTTTCTACCAATAAAGGAACTAAGTAGTGTACTAAAAATCCTTTCACTAGATCCAGATAGCCACCATCCTACCTTCCTTTCCTGGAAAGAAAGTGAAGAAGGTTATTTACTTAAAGCTTATCTTTTTAAAATGATGCAAATGAACTTATTTACAAAACAAACAGATTCACAGACAGAGAAAACAGATTTATGGTTGACATGGAAAGGGGGATGGGGAGTGATAAATCAGTAGGAGTTTGGGATTAATAGTTATACACACTACTATATATATAAAATAAGGACCTACTGTATAGCACAGGAAACTATATTCAGTATCTTGTAATAACCTATAATACGAAAGGATCTGAAAATGAATGTATATGTATAAACTGAATCACTGTGCTGTATACCTGAAACTAACACAACACTGTAAATCAACTATAATTAAAAAAATATCTCTTTAAAGTTGCCTGTTTTAAATAGTTGGACAATAAGTAAAGGGAACTTATACTAATTTGGTAGTGTATCTAATTTTAGGTGAAGAGTCAGTTGTATTCTTGCCAGCTTGATAGGTCAGACAAGTTTCTTCTGTAGTCAATAATTTCATGAACAATCAAAAATCTATAACTCCCTGTTGTCATTTCCAGGAAATACATGAAATCTTTCCTAATTGCTGTTAGAATGTTCTGTGCTTGAAGAGGGCATCAGGTGATACACCTGACAATGGGAAGAGAAGATGTTTTGGGAATGCCATCTACCAGAATTGTGGGCAACAGGAATGAAGAGTCAAAAAACATCTTTCCTGATGTTTTTTATTTTCCATATACTCTTAAGGCAAGGAAATAGCTTTTTTGTTAACAACTGAATGATAAAGGGCATGTAAACTTTCTTCATCTCTCAGAAGCCCTTGATCTCTGTAGGATAGATTTGATGGGAAAATGAATAAATTCCTTTTCCTGCTGAATTGATGTTTTGGGAGTACAGTGGGCTCTGAATTATTGTCTCTTGCTACAGAACATTAGAGAGAAATAAGATAGCTGAGTTCTGTTAACATCAGAATAGGAGGATTGGAATTTATTTTGGTATGTCAGAGGCCACTGGATTTAATATAATTAGTGGCTTGGGCTTCCTCTTTGCCTTCAATAAAGGAATATGTAAGTTAACAAATTTAAACAGAGGAAATTGTACTATTGAGATTTGTCTGCCACATTTCAGGTTGTCGTTGAGGAAATGACTGAGATGAGATTTGAAATCGTTGCTGAAGATAATTTGAGACTTTTGTTTGAGATACGTCATATCATCTGTAATAAGTGTGGCCAGCTCCATTTGGGGACAAGTACTGGCCTCTGTGTTCTTAAACTAAATTGTTTTCAACTAAAAATGAAACAAATCCATTGCATCTAAATATGGTACCTGCCGTCAAGAAAGCAATAATTGTTGGATTTCATAGTGGTCATTTCTTACTAAGAGCATTCAGTAGTGTGGTTGTCTTTAGAATTTTGGAAGCCATTTATCCCTGAACATGGGCTTCCAAAAATGGAAATTTATAAGCTGGGGAAAGTCTTATTGGTCTAGGATTTGAAAGACCTGTATTCTATTAATAATTCCACTCTGATTACTCACTAACCAGGGAAATGGGGCAAGACAGTTCACCAGCTTGGGCCAGCTTTCTTACTGGTTCAAGCTTAGAGAAGTCTTAGAATCTTTGTTAATTGCTATTACTGTAAACTTAGGTAGAGCTTACAAACCTGCTAACACTACAGTAAATAGGGTCTTAGAATTTTCTCGTGTGTTGGCATCTCATATTTCTTTCAGTCTTTTTGCTTTTATCCTCTACTAATTTATATGTTTTTTTCATTCTAGTACTTTTGTCCATCTGTTCTCTGTTGTGTGATCCCAATCCAGATGATCCTTTAGTGCCTGAGATTGCTCGGATCTACAAAACAGATAGAGAAAAGTAAGTATGGTCTCCAGACAGAAGAGTGTCTGATAGGGTGGAGATGTTTGTGTCTAAGGTCTGAGCATGAATCAGACACTTAAAACGAAGTCGTAATATACTCAGTTGGGGACAGGAAACAGCAGTATTTGCATCAAGTATTATAAGTAGATGATTTTATCTCCGTTTTGTATAATTCCTACTGTCTAGAAGAACTTTTCTACAATATATTTTCCAACAGCTTTATGTCTTCTTCTTGGTTTTTGACATGCAAAGATTTTGCATCAAGAGCCCAGTTGTCTTAGGTAGGTATTTATAAATTAATGGGAAAGAGAATTGATGTTCTACCATTTGGAATAATCTAAAAAAGAAAGTAAATAAATGCTACAAGACCCCAAAACCCCAAATTTCCTTTAAAATAAAACTTGGAGAATTTGCACGTTTTAGAATTGTATTATGAATTATTGAAAAGTGGTCAGGGTATCAAAAGATATAGTAAATGAAATGTTGTAATCTTTTGTTTGTTTTGCATATTATTCAATAAGATTGTGAAGGAGATAGATGGGGAGAAAATGATTCATTTTCAAAAGTTAAAATATAAAAGATTAAATAGTTAATTGAATTATTGATAGAGAGGCATATAGATAAGATATTTTAAAAAGGAGCTGCAATGAGAATGGGGTATTCTAACAGCAGTTGGTCTTAGTTTTTTTTTTTTAATCTGAATCTACATAGTATCTATAAAAATTAAAGATCCTTTGCCCTGCTTATTTTATTACTGGAATGTTCTTCTGAAGCAATAAACCCATTCATTTTAGCAACCAAATTGTTAAAATAAGTTCTGCCAAAAAAATAAAATAAAATAAGTTCTGCCAGAACTGGTTGGTTTATTGATGCAGGAAAAGTATTATGTCAATTTGATCATTTTTATGTGATTTCAAGAACCATATAATATAGAATTATATTGAACTCCAAATAAGTAAAACAAGGGTTGAAAATCACATCAGAAATAGGTCAGTGAAGTAGAGACTGAAGATACGCCAGCAAGTGCTGAAATTTAATTAGAATCCTATATAGCGTTTATCGGATATTTCTAACATTTATTAGAAATTTGGAGTAGGAAGATGGCTTCACTTGAAGTTCTGTAAGTTCTTCCCCTCGAGTTACTAGATGGGATAATGAATGAACTCTGTTGCTTTCTGACTGACTCCTCACCTATGTTAAGCCAAGCTTCTCTTTGTGTGTACAGGTACAACAGAATAGCTCGGGAATGGACTCAGAAGTATGCGATGTAATTAAAGAAATTATTGGATAACCTCTACAAATAAAGATAGGGGAACTCTGAAAGAGAAAGTCCTTTTGATTTCCATTTGACTGCTTTCTATGAGCCCACGCCTCATCTTCCCCTGTGCACATGTTTACCTGATACAGCAGTGCTGCGTGTTGTACATACTTGGAACAACAAACTAGAAATACTGTACTTCTGTACCAACATTGCCTCCTAGCAGAGAAGTGTGTGTGTGACAAGCCAGTTCTCCAGGCATAACCTAGGTGTGAGACTAAAAGCTTTCCTTATTGACTTAAATTTGGATAACGGCAAGGTGAGGGGTGGTGGGTATGGTGTGTTCTTGGATGGGGAAGAAAAGCTCCACTGACCTGTAGGAGATTGTTTTTTAAGTGAAATACTATTAAACTCAAAACAGTTATGAAAAGCAAGGTGAAAAACGTGAAGCTGTTTCTGTATTCCTTTTATTCCGAAGGACTTACGTCTTAGGTGAAAGTTATGACCAACCAGATTAAACTCTACCCACATCCTGTATTTTAAGGTCTAAGTTTAACTGGTCAACATTTAAATGGATTGGAGCTATTAGTAAGTAACATGTGATGGGCTTTGCTCCCAACTCTTTTACATCTCCCCACCCTTCAACCTTCATCTTTCAGCCCCTCTTTCTCTCTTCCATATTCTTTGGTTTGTATGTGGTTTCTCAGTTAATACATAGCTAATAGCTCTTATTTTTCTTATGTTTTTAACTGCTTAGGTCTATCTGGATGTAAGGGTGACAATTCATTTGATGGAAATACTTGTGTATATTTAAAGACCCAGTTGCTCCTCTGGAGCTTGTACGTTCAAGAATGATTAATCTGTGTAATAAACTGATTACTACAGTCATTACATATAATTTGTGTGAATAGGCTTTTTGATTTTAAGAACTTTGTCTAGCTGAGATTAGTGGTGGATTTTCTCCCACCCCTGATATGTTTTCACTTATATTGGTTGCACTTCAAAATCATGAAACAATTCCAGTTTACACAGTAAAAAGTATATCTTGAAAGTAATTTTATTGAACAAGATAAACACATAAGCTTAAAAGAATTTCCATGAAACATATGTGCAGTATTCTAGGAACATGACTGTTACATAAGAAATTTGCTTTATTATTGAAATTAAGCTGCATCTCACCAAAACCTTGTGACATTCCTCTGATACATAGGGCATCAAACAAAGGCCTTGCTGTTTGGTAAGTTAAGCTTCTGTGATTGTGATTGTAAAAGAGCAACATTGACCAAACCTGGGAAACATGAGCACAATCTTGTATTGGAGAGTCTACATAATTACTTTGCACTAACGTCGCAGGATGTTCATCCAGTTTTAAATTGTACTGTATGTGGCTTTTTGAAGTCTTCCCTTGACGCTAGTAAAATGTAGTTTGAAACTTGTAAACAACTGTGTTTGCCAGAAACATCGTTCGTGTGAACTAGGCAAGTTACCGTTTTCCCCCCTACTTCTCCTAATCTAATTGTAAATCAGGCTAGCCTGAAAGCCATGGCTGATGCTCTTTAGCCATCAGGTTCTTTCAAATGCATCTTTACACTCTTGCACAAAAATTGAGGAATAAATGTCCACTGCTTTTGGTTTTAAACTTGTTTAAGTTGTCTTATCTCTCAGTGTCACTATATCTCAGAACTGAAGTGTGATACACCAAACCTTTTAAAATGCTGCATTTTAGCTGCTGGCTACTTATTAGTATTTCTAGTATCCTTGACTTTGCAAAGAAGGTTTGACTGTTAATAGTTGTGGGTAAAGGAGTTAGAATTGAGCTCTAACCTAGAATTACCCTCATTCTCAGTATCGTGGGTAAGTGGGAATTCAATTTTTGACTGTTGACCGTGGATTAGTTGCACAGATCCTGAAAGCCTCATTCTGTGGTCATCTTAGAGACCAGCCAGCTTATTACCATTTATTAGGCCGTAACATAGATATTTTTACAAGAGTGCTTTTAAGTCAAGTGCTAAAGTAAAAGTCATTGTCCTGATGTTCAGGTGCTGAATGAAACTTAAGGCCTTTGAATGCAATTGGTCTTGCTCATTTGAGGTTGGAACATATATTGTCAAGTTTGGTTGTATATTCCTTGGCCAGAATGAAGGCTCAGTGAGGGAGACCATCTTCCCTACTCACAAAAAAGGTGTGTCATTTGGAATGGGTCTCATCTGGGATCACGTTGGTTTTTATAGAACTGTCTCTAGTTTTATCACAAAAGCTTGTTTGCAGTAGATTTGATTATCTTGGTGAGGCATTGGTTACAAGGGAATGTCAAGTGTATGGGTTGCTTTGCTTTTTTTTTTTTTTTTTAATTGAAATATAGTTGGTTTACAATGTTGTGTTAGTTTCAGGTATACAGCAAAGTGATTCAATTGTACATATATATTTATTTTTTCAGATTGTTTTCCCTTACAGGTTATTATAAAATATTGAGTATAGTTCCCAGCGCTATATAATAAGTCCTTGTTGGTTATCTTTTTTTTAATATAGTGGTGTGTATATGTTGCTTTGCTTCTCAACAACATGGAACGCTTGATCAAGTTATGGTTGAAGCAGTCTCTTTCAGTAAAACTACATGATTTCAGATACTCACATATTCTGTTACTGGCCAGTGGCCATTGTCCGCTAGTTTCTACATTTTCGGTAATGTAAAGATTTGGAAAGAGGACTGTTGGGTAGGGGAGTGGCACGGAGGTCTATAACAGAGAAGGATATGGTGGTCAGAGAGGAGTCCATGTTCTCTGCACTAACTTAGCAAATGAAGCACTCTTTTTCTGCTTCCAGAAACTATAGTATTCCACTTTTCCAATCATTCGTCTTTGCCTCAACAAGTTATTTTGAGCCCTATTGTGAGGAGAAATGAATTATTTCTAAACTATAGTTGGAAAGCCTATAAACTGCCCCTTGACTGCAATTAAAGTGAAACTGGCCTTGTCTCATATGCTGTACCATACCCCTTAACAAATCCAGGGGGTAGGTTTTAGTGGAAGAACTTTCTTCAGTTCCTAGGTCTTCTGAATTATGAACACATCTTTCCTTCCTTCCTACTTAGGAACAGCATCTTTGTTACCCCTGCAGAAAATTGTCAGTCATGTTAGGAACCTGTCTCCTTTTGATTCCATTTGTGAAACAGTCATTAAGTGATGTGTTATTCCAGTGAGTGTGGTGTTATATAAGAGAAAGCACATTTTTTTTTTAATGATGCAAAACACGATGCTGATTTGACATAATATTCACATAAAGCTTTTTCTCTTATATTAATAATAGATTTGTAAATCCAGGGGAACTGTTACAATCACAATATAAAACATACTATATTCACATTTAAAAAGTTTTTTCCAACCCATTTCTTCTTTATAATCTAAAACATCTTCATTATATGTAATAAGATAGAGCCACAAGAAGTTGGAGGTACCCAAGACCATTCCAACTTTCAGCCAGTCAGAGTTTGTCATGTGGTAGCTCCCAAACATAGAACTTTGAACTTGCTAAAAAGCCACTCAGGATCCTGGCTGGGCCAACAGCCTGGAGAAGTGTGGAGAAAGCAGATTTTTAATATGAGAATAACTATGAAGGTAACAGTCTATCAGAACATACATCCATATTCACCCAAGAAGAGAAATAGACTTCCTTTGGGACACTCCTAGAGCCTGTTCCCTATTTCCTTATTACTTTTGTGTGTGCTTAGATGAAAAGTGGCTCTGAGTTCTCAGTACCAAACAAAAGCCTTCCTTAAAAACTTTTTCTTAACCTTCAGTTCAGTCTCTCAGTCGTGTCCGACTCTTTGCGATGCCATGAATCGCAGCACACAGGGCCTCCCTGTCCATCACCAACTCCTGGAGTTCACTCAAACTCATGTCCATCGAGTCAGTGATGCCATCCAGCCATCTCATCCTCTGTCGTCCCCTTCTCCTCCTGCCCCCAATCCCTTCCAGCATCAGGGTCTTTCCCAATGAGTCAACTCTTTGTATGAGGTGGCCAAAGTATTGGAGTTTCAGCTTTAGCATCAGTCCTTCCAGTGAACACCCAGGACTGATCTTCTTTAGGATGGACTGGTTGGATCTCCTTGCAGTCCTAACCTTAGCCCCAGCTTTTCCTAACCTAACCCCCAGCCTTCTTGATCTTCCCAACCCAGGGATTGAACCCAGGTCTCCCTCATTGCAGGTGGATTCTTTACTAGCTGAGCCACAGGGAAGCCCCCAGCTAATGTAAGTGGTTGCTGTTGAGGCCCCTCTGAGTATTTCCAGGCCAGTTCCTGGGATGGGCCTAGAAATAATGAAAAGTGGCTATGGGCTCACTTTGTTAGAGTGACCCCAAAACAAATACATTTCCCCATTGTTGCCATATTTTACCCTAATCAATATAAGCGGAAAAACTCAAAGATTGAGACTGACTATACAACTTTTAAGGCCTTTGGCTTCAGTGTAACACAGTCACCAGCCAGCTTTGCCCTTTCTCAGTGCCTGTTCCTGGGCTGGTTAAAGAAGAGGTAGAGTCGGACATTTCTGTGACAAGTGATTACTTTTCATCTTTGAATTTTTTGTGGAGCTGCATCTGAACCAGAGCAAACTTCAGATGCCTGTCTTCAAACTGCCTCTCATCAGATGAAGAATGGTATGAAGGTCTTATCATCAGAATAGCAGTTTAATAGTTTTCCGCTGCATGGGGGTTTGTTTATAACCTCCAGTGTGAGTCGTTAGTAGAATGGCCTTTTCCAGGGCTGGGGTTCCTGATAACCTGATGGTGCACACTGAAAACAAATGGTTGATCACTTTGGGAAAAGTAAAGAAAAAAGTTACTAAGTGCCCAGGTCAGGCCTCCGGTGACTGATGTCCAAAGAAGAGCAGTGCCCGCCTTAGTCAGTGTGCTGTGTTCCTTTTCAGACTTCTCCAAGGATATGAGTGGAGACAGCCGCCATTTTCCCAGGCACCTCACTTCTTGCCCTGAGCCACTTGTTCTCCTATTTGAATTTCTTCCTAAATACTTGCAAATCTTGACTCTTAAAGGATACTCCCCTACCATAAATTGTAGGGTCTATTAGAGAACAAGAGTTAATGAGTAGGGAGGGTTTGGCTAGCTCTTTCACCCTTGATTTTCCATAGTAAATGAAGGTAGCTTTGGAAGCTCCACAGCTGCTGCTGCTTAGACCATCTGACTTGGAGGTTTCTAGAAACAGTACACAAATACAACCTGACAATTGGGCTCCAGAGCCAGCTCAGGGGTGAGAGAGGTTCCATGCTTGAGTTAGCAAGTCTAGGTTAACTCCCTTGACAGCAGGGGCATGGGATCTTCCTCCAGCTAATTGAGGGGCAGTACTGGTTCTTCTGGGCAGTGTCCCCTCTACCTACATTCTACATCTCTGCCATCTTTGAATGGTGTGGCTGCTTGCAGGGTGTTGAAGTAAAAGTTGGGAGCTGGCATTTCAGAGGTGCCCAGGGACTTTCAGTCACCTGCTGCAGTGTAACAGAAGGAACCAGGGGAACAAAGGCTTTCTGAGACCTGCCAGAGAAGTTGAGCTTTCTCAAAGAATGGCTCTGGGTCATCTAAGCCTGGCCCTTCTTTGGAGGGGACAAAGAGCATAAGGCAAAGAGTAAGGGGGAGGTTCTAGTGCATTGTAAAAGGTCATGGGGTGGGTGCTGTTTTTAACTTCTAAGCTGGATAGAAAGGATACTTCAAGTTTTGGGTGTAAATTTTGGGAAGATTTGACAGAATTCCTTTGTGATTTCTCCTCTTAACACCGTCCCTGGGTTCTTCCCTGCTTATCCTGACCCCTGCCACCCTCTGACTTTAACTAATAGTTGGGTAGGTTTAAGTTTCTGTGCCCTCAGATGGAGGAGGTGACTGAAAGGGGCTTTTTGCTTGGGTAGAGAGCGAGCTGTGTCTGAGTGGATGCTAGTACCTGAGTTGCCAGCAGAGGGCAGTGGTGACCTATGTAACAATCATGAAGTGGGTGGTCAGTAAATCTGCTTGGACAGAATCTGGGAGGGGCTTTTGTTGGGCTGGGGAGGTCTGTTTGGGCTTGGCTTTGTTTACAGATTATCCAAAACTGGGTGGCCTGGTGCCTAGCTCAGTTACGCTCCATCATAGCCTTAATCACAGGAAACAGGTTAGTATTCTAACCCAAGGTCTGCCAGAAGTATCAAGCCACCTTTTCCCCTCAGCACTAGTATAGTAGCCATGTGCATGTGTGTGGACAGGTTCGTAGGGACCAGGCCAGGGCCTTTGCCACCTAGCTTTAGGTTGCATGGGCACAAAGACCTGTCTGTTACTTCATGTGAACAAAGGGACCCCATATTTCTAGTACTTCTCTGCCTGGTGCCTACCACTAACCTTTCCCCAAAGATTAGGCAGTCCCTGTGACTAGCCAACTAGTCTTGGCTGCCTACCTACTCTGGGCAACCAGGACATGACTTCATACCTGAGGGATGGAGGCTGAGGACAGGAGGAACAGAGCTGGGAGTGGTAATAAGACCTGGGAAATGTTATTCCCTTGTCCTTTTCAATCTTATCTTGTGTTTAGGGGCCCCAGACTCCCCAGTCTTCCAGCCCAACAGCTGTGAGCCTCCAGGGCCACTACCCGGAAGCCAGCTGCCTCTTCTTGGGGAATTCTTTGAAATTCCAGGCTTGGCCATCTGGGTATGCAAATAACTCCAGATTTGCTGAGCCCGCCAAGTGGTTGCTCCCCAGGCAGAGCTGTGAGAATTTAACTGCTACTACCCCCAGATGGGGAAAACTGCTTAGGGGCTCTTGGTGCATGGAACCTATGCTTTTACCTATTGTGAGACTCTTAGAGTGGTAGAGAGAGGAGTCCTGGGGGCTCCCTAGGTCCTGCTTTAGTTACTAACTGTATAAGGGATTTTGCATCCAAAGGGTGAGTTGGGAGACCCCTGGAGTCGTCCTGGAGTGTGAAGCTCTGAGCTTCACAGCTTCCAGCTCTCAGCCCTGGAATAAGGAGGGAAGCCTTGGGTCTGGTGTGGCTGAGAGGATGGGGACTATCTGCAGGGAAAGCTTCTGACTTCCTACCATGCTAGATCCAGGGAATAGAACTGGCTTAAGCAGCCCAGAGTAGGGCCAGCAGTCCGGCCCCCAGAATGCCTTGCTTTCTCCCAGGCCTCCCCCTGGGGCTGGTTATCTGGCTGTAGCAGGAGGAATGTGTGCTCTGAGTGGGGAAGGGGGGGGTGGCAGGGTCAGGGCAGAAACCTGGGAATGTGGACTTGCTGCCTGCCACTGTCCCTGTTGGAGGGAGGGAGCCATGGAGAATGTGGCTGACAGGCCCCAGGCGTGGGAGAGTGTAGGCCTGCTTGTGTCTGTTTGTGCGGGAGGGGGCTGCCCGTGTGTGTAGGAACTTGTGAGAGTGTGAGAGAATTGTGAGCATGGACATTCCTTAGTGTTTATGCATATGGGTGTGAGCCTAAACTGTGTAGCCTTTGAGAAACAGAAGTCAAATCCGGATTTGAATCACAGGCCCATGACTTTTCAGTTGTATATTCTTGGGCAACAAATTTCTCTCTTGTTTGGTTTTCTCATCTAGAAAATAGGCACTTGACCTAACCTGGCCTATAGCAATGCTTGGTGGAAAATGACCTTAACATATTAAAGGGTTGGGGCTACCTGTGAATGCTCCTGGATTCAGGGAAGTTGGCCTAGGTAGTTGCACATCTTTGCTGGACTCCTATACAGGCCAGAGGATTTTGAGCAGCAGCATCTCCCAGGAAACCCAGGGACTTGGGGCATGTTTTCTGGGCCCCTTTGAGGCCTATGCCTTACTCATTTGGGCAAGGCCTGAAAAAATTTACCCAAAAAACAGATAAGCATTTAGATGGACATGCCTAGCCAGCCCGTGTGTCCCTGTACAGGGTCTGTGTCTGTTTCTTTTGGGGAACAAACAAGGGGTCCAGCTACCCTTTCTAGTGAGTAAAAGCCTGGAATGGAATGCTGGGAAGAGCAGCCTCCAGCCACCTGGGAGTGGGGATGATGTGGAAGGAGGCCAGACCTCCCCCGCAACTCTTTCTCCATCCTACCTGGAGGATGAGAATAAGGGATGAGAGGTAATTGTAGCACTGCCCACAGCCCAGGATCCTTGCTTTCCCCCATCCTAGGTCACAGGCTACCTAGTGGTTCTGCAGCTCTCTTAAAGAGTGCCTGTGTGTGTATGTGCACGCGTGCAGGAGGAAGGGAAATAGCTGTTCTGGAAGGGGAGCAGGTATTGGAATCTTGGATCAACTGGCAAGATTTGGGATCCAGGCACAGAGGTTGAGGGATTAGTCAGCTACACAGCCAGACAAGAGAATGTTTGAAGTCTTTACTGGTGGAACATTTAGGGGGCGCTCCCTGGCTGCAAGGGATTTCTGGAAGCCCCTGGGAGGGCCGAGGCCTTAACTGGAGGAAATGAGGGCTCCAGCCCAGCTAGCCCTACAACTGGAACCACAGGAGTGGCTTCTAAGGGTGTGTTGAAGGATCTTGGCCTTGTTCCTACACACATGTACCATTAGGAAATGGTGTCTCGGGGTTGGGGGGTGGATTTTTTGATCTGGGGCCAGTACTCTTTCCTGATTTAGATTTGTAATAGGGCTCTGGACCTGATGCCTCCATTTCTATATGAGAAATGAAGCAATGGAGAGACTTGATTTGCCATGGTGTTTAAGGAGTTTGTGTGGGAGGTTCTGGGACCCTGTTGTAACTGAGTGTATCACTGTTAGGTGGGAGGCCCTCTGTGTTCTCAACCTTGTGAGAGAGGCAGGAAATGGGGCCAGTAACTATGTACTAGTTGAGGTGTACCTGATGAGAGATTGGAGGTGGTTTCCCCACCAAAGTCCCAGAGTGTGTGTGGCCAGTGTGGCAGTATACTAAGGGAACTGATACGTGTGACCACTATGTGAATGAGTACAGCAGTTTGTGATGCTTGGATTGTGTTTCCCAGGTGCGTGTAATGGCTGAACTAGTTTTGTTGCTGAGATGAATCAGATTTCTGGAGAGGGATGGACCTATCTGGAGAGAGTGATGTTATTAAGTAGTAATAATCATTATATTGATATGACTTAATTAGTATACAGACATTAAAAATAATCCCAGTACCCACTGTGTTTTGAATGCTTACCAGGTACTTGGCCCAGCACTAAGTGCCTAACCTGCAGTAAGTAGCTCATTGGTTCTGTAAGAGCCCTCAGAGTTAATGCTGGTTTGCCTGTGCCATAATGTTTATTTTCCCATGTTATATTCATATTGGGGGATGGGGTTCAGCTGCATCTGTTGTCTTAGTTGCTGAAATGCAACTTGTGGCAGTGTGGGGCCCTGTTGTATACCTGGGCTCTCTATCCTTTTGGGTTGCCAATATGGGGCACTGTTGTTTCTTAGTTTTAAGACCCAATTTGACACTGTTCTTTGAGGTGATGGTGTATAATTCGGCTGTGTGACTTTTTTGCTTTATTGTGTGACTTTGTTGTGCAGCCAGAGTATGTGACTCCCTTCTGTCATGTAGTTAAGACCAGCTAGTGGAATGTATGACTTTTGTGTCTTGGTGATAATTGTGGGTGTGTAGTGTAGGATCACCGGTTGTGGTGGTAGTGTGAACTGGTTGTGTGATACTGTGGCTGTATTGTTATTTTTGTGTGTCCGTGGGAACCATTTGTTTGACCCCTTGACCTCCTGCCTTAACTTGTGTCAGACACTATAGTAGTGTGCAGTAACTCCATGTGGTGAGTGTGCTTCCTTGGTGGGGGCTGTGGCCCATAGTAACCCATCCCTGTACAGATTGTGTGTCCATGTGACCCCATGTGCCGCTGAGCCCCTTTTGGGGTCTGCGTGTTATGTGACCTCAGCCGCAGATGCCCCCACCTCCGCCAGCCCCGCTGCCCCTCCCCCGCGCTGCCCGCCCGCGCCGTGCAGCAATCGATCGCCATTGATTGTCCCTGACGAGCTGCTCCACTTTCCAGCCAATGTCAGGAGGGGGGATCTCCGCCGCCCTGGCGGTGTCATTTCCACA